>NC_091979.1:154837929-155163997 GCF_044704955.1 Pristiophorus japonicus | reverse complement strand
ATTGGCTGGATTGGATTTACATAGAAACATAGAAATTAAGTGCAGGAGCAGGCCATTCGGCCCCTCGAGCCTGCACCGCCATTCAATAAGATCATGGCTGATCATTCAACCTCACTACCCCTTTCCTGCTTTCTCTCCATACCCCTTGATCACTTTGGCCGTAAGGGCTATATCTAACTCCCTTTTGAATATATCTAACAAACTGGCCTCAACAACTTCCTGCGGTAGAGAATTCCACAGGATATCCAAAAGCAGAAGAAGTTTCTCCTGCTTTTTATGGACTGGACATACCTGGGCAGTTTTCCACATTGTTCAGGAGATGCCAGTGTTGTAGCTGTACTGAAATAGTTTGGCTAAAGGCACAGCTAGTTCTGGAGCACGTCTTCAGCACAACAGTCGGAATGTTGTCGGGGCCCATAGCCTTGGTTGTATCCTCAAGAAGCTCAACATCAATATGGACAAAGGTGTTTGCTTGATTGGCACTCCATGTACCACCTTAAACATTCACTCCCTCTACCACCAGCGCACCGTGGCTGCAGTGTGTACCATCTACAATATGCACTGCAGCAACTCGCCAAGGCTTCTTCGACAGCACCTCCGAAACCCGCGAACTCTACCATCTAGAAGGACAAGGTCAGCAAGCACATGGGAACACCATGCCTTTGAAAATACTTGGGGAGAGAAATTGGGGTCGTATGTGCCTCCCATTAGTGCTAACGGGACGCAAACGACTTTTCACCTGGGCATGGCACTGCTAACCTCATCACCGTGCGTAGCGACCTGTTTTCACCCCAGAACAAAAATTTGGGAGCGCCCCCTAAAGCTGCGCAGGGTGATGTCATGGCACCCCGCTCCCTGGTGGTCCAGGTAGGGACCCATAGAATCGGCAGCTTGGCCCTCCCCTTTAATGAAAGGGAGGGCCCCTTCTTGCACTGCGGCCCTTTCTCTGTGCTTCCGCCCCGCTCGTGCCTCACAGAGTAAGTGGAGCATGTTATTTTGCGTTCCACTTCCTCTTGGGAGTGGTAACCCCAATTTCATGAGCGGGGTGGAACATCCGCACCTGGTGCAGCAATTCCCACCTCGAGCTGTTACTGCCCCCAGACGGGACACTACGCAATTTACCCCCCCTTGAACTGCAGAGTATCTGCAGCTGAAGTCTAAAATACCTGACCACTCACCTGATGTATATTGTGCTTGCATACTATCTAATTGAACATTAGAGGGCCCCCTGATGGAATCAAGTATACTGCAGCAATTACACCAGGGCTTCCATTGTATTGTTTGCTATATCTGGAAGGAATGTTCCAGAGAGTCTGAAGTAAAAGCCGCCATTACATTGCCATAGCAACTTGAGTATTTATTTGGACATAACATTATCCTTGCTGTGGGATTCAGTTTCCCTGTCATTATATAACAACACAGGGTTTAGTTGAGTGCAAAGCTCCTCACTGCACTGCAAAGTGAAAAAACATCAACCATTTATGTTTATTTTCACATTGGTTTAGCTGAGTGTTAGTTGACAACAATGTTACTCCCTTTTAACCGTATTCAGTGTAGTTGATGCATAGATGTTCAGCACACATGCAACAAATCATCAGAAAAGTCATTTATGAATCATCTAAATTATATTTTTTGAAAGGAATGTATAATTCACATTGACTCTACTAATTGACTTCTGAGCAGCAAAAGTGGGGTTTGTAGTTATTAACATTGGCTTGCCTCTCATCACATTCTGCAATTTAGGTTAACACACACAACAAAGTCTCATAATAAAAACCATTGCATGGCTGAATATGGGAATTTTTCTGTTGGTTTCTTTACATCCATGATCGCCTAGTTGTCTGCCTACTCCACCCACCTCCCCCACAAAAAAATTATTGATTAAGAAGCATGAATGGTACCTCTTTCTTCCTCATGATACAATCCAGAGAAGCATAGAAACATAGAAAATAGGAGCAGGAGTAGGCCATTCTCCCCTTCGAGCCTGCACCGCCATTCAATAAGATCATGGCTGATCATTCCCTCAGTACCCCTTCCCTGCTTTCGCTCCATACCCCTTGATCCTCTTAGCCGTAAGGGCCATATCTAACTCCCTCTTGAATATATCCAATGAACTGGCATCAACAACTCTCTGCGGCAGGGAATTCCACAGGTTAACAACTCTCTGAGTGAAGAAGTTTCTCCTCATCTCAATCCTAAATGGCCTACCCCTTATCCTAAGACTATGTCACCTGGTTCTGGACTTCCCCAACATTGGGAACATTCTTCCCGCATCTAACCTGTCCAGTTCCGTCAGAATCTTATATGTTTCTATGAGGTCCCCTCTCATCCTTCTAAACTGCAGTGAATAAAGACCTAGTTGATCCAGTCTCTCCTCATATGTCAGTCCAGCCATCCCAGAAAACCAAACCACAAAGGACACTGTTACTGCCAAACAACCAAGTCCCACACATGTCACTGCTGCTGTGTGTAGTCTGGTCTGTGGTGCAATTGACAGTGAGTTAGAATTATGGGAAGAAAATTCAACTTATGACCAGATGTTTTTCGCCCCAAAATTGCTAGTTAGGTGCCCATATTTCACATTGTGAAATGTTGTGCCCAATCTGGACCAGAAGTGCGCCGGACACCATATTGGCTCGGGCATCTTTCAGTCACCCAGGGCACTTTTCTGAAACAGGCATCAGGCTCCTTAAATAATGTGCAGAACGGGATCTGATGCTGGTTGTAGGATTCCAAATGCAAAATTCGGTTACCAATGGCCGAAGCTTGCGCTGCACATGCTTCATCTAGTCTTATCTGGTCTGGAGCAGACTAACCAGTGGTCCTGAAAGGAACTGCTGGAGGCCACTCAGAAATGTAATCACGTGATGTTGATCATGTGGCTTTTGATCACTTAACATTTTGTCCACTGTTTGCTAATGTTATTATATTTACCTTAATTCAGTGCCTCAACATCATCAAAAGCCAAATAAAATATTTCAAGTTTCCTGTTTGGTAGAATTCAAAAATGTCATTTGGTTAAATTACAACATAATTAATAAATCAAAGCAAGAACACAAAGTAATAGAAAGATTTAAGGGTAAGTAATGGTTAAGTAAAATCTATTGTGATGTTTCTGTAGTATCGAACGTAATGATTCGACAAGAACATGATCCATTATAAGTAACTTCTAACCAAAGTTTCTGTGCAATTTTATGACTTTTTACAATACACAAATTATAAAAATAATAAATAAAACCAAAAACAAACTTAATTCAATTCACTGACTCCCACAGTCCACCACAGAAACCCAACTTCAGCAGGTGAGACTCAGTCCTCAGGGAGAAGCACTGAAGTTGCCTGATCCTAGTAGGAACCTATGCAGGGAGACAGAGGGAAGTAGAATGTGGGGTGGGGGGGGTGGGGGCAGAAGCAAAAGATAGAAAGAAGAAAAGTAAAAGTGGAGGGCAGAGAAATCTAAGGCAAAAAGCAAAAAGGGCCACATTACAGCAAAATTCTAAAGGGGAAAAGTGTGTTAAAAAGAGAAGCCTGAAGACTCTGTGCCTCAATGCGAGGAGTATTCGGAATAAGGTGGATGAATTAACTGGGCAGATAGCAGTTAACGGGTATGATGTAATTGGCATCACGGAGACATGGCTCCAGGGTGACCAAGGCTGGGAACTCAACATTCAGGGGTATTCAACATTCAGGAAGGATAGACAGAAAGGAAAAGGAGGCGGGGTGGCATTGCTAGTTAAAGAGGAAATTAAGGAAGGACATTAGCTTGGATGATGTGGAATCGGTATGGGTGGAGCTACGGAATACCAAGGGGCAGAAAACGCAAGTAGGAGTTGTGTGCAGACCACCAAACAGTAGTAGTGAGGTTGGGGACAGCATCAAACAAGAAATTAAGGATGCATGCAATAAAGGTCCAGAAGTTATCATGGGTGACTTTAATCTACATATTGATTGGGCTAACCAAACTGGTAGCAAAGCGGTGGAGGAGGATTTCCTGGAGTGTATTAGTGATGGTTTTCTAGACCAATATGTCGAGGAACCAACTAGAGAGCTGGCCATCCTAGACTGGGTGATGTGTAATGAGAAAGGACTAATTAGCAATATTGTTGTGCGAGGTCCCTTGGGGAAGAGTGACCATAACATGGTAGAATTGCTTATTAAGATGGAGAGTGACACAGTTAATTCAGAAAATAGAGTCCGGAACTTAAGGAAAGGTAACTTCGACGATTTGAGCATGAATTGGCTAGAATAGACAGGCAAATTATACTTAAAGGTTTAACGGTGGATAGGCAATGGCAAACATTTAAAGATCACATGGATGAACTTCAGCAATTGTACATCCCTGCCTGGAGTAAAAATAAAATGGGGAAGGTGGCTGAACCATGGCTAACAAGGGATATTAAGGATAGTGTTAAATCCAAGGAAGAGGCATATAAATTGTCCAGAAAAAGCAGCAAACATAAGGACTAGGAGAAATTTAGAATTCAGCAGAGGAGGACAAAGGGTTTAATTAAGAGGGAGAAAATAGAGTATGAGAAGAAGTTTGCTGGGAACATAAAAACTGACTGCAAAAGCTTTTATAGATATGTGAAGAGAAAAAGATTAGTGCAGTCGGATTCAGATGAATTTATAATGGGGAACAAAGAAATGGCAGACCAATTGAACAAATACTTTGGTTCTGTCTTCACGAAGGAAGACACAAATAATCTTCCAGAAGTACTAGGGGACCGAGGGTCTAGTGTGAAGGAGGAACTGAAAGATATCCTTATTAGGCAGGAAATTGTTGAGAGAATTTGATGGGATTGAAGTCCGATAAATCCCCGGGGCCTGATAGTTTGCATCCCAGAGAACGAAGTGGCCTAGAAATAGTGGATGCATTGGTGATCATTTTCCAACAGTCTATCGACTCTGGATCAGTCCCTATGGACTGGAGAGTATCTAATGTAACACCACTTTTTAAAAAGGGAGGGAGAGAGAAAGCGGGTAATTATAGACCGGTTAGCCTGACATCAGTCGTGGGGAAAATGTTGGAATCAATTATTAAGGATGAAATAGCAGCGCATTTGGAAAGCAGTGACAAGATCGGTCCAAGTCAACATGGATTTATGATGGGGAAATCATGCTTGACAAATCTTCTGGAAGTTTTTGAGGATGTAACTAGTAGAGTGGACAAGGGAGAACCAGTGGATGTGGTGTATTTGGACTTTCAAAAGGCTTTTGACAAGGTCCCACACAAAAGATTGGTGTGCAAAATCAAAGCACATGGTTTTGGGGGTAATATACTGACGTGGATAGCGAACTGGTTGGCAGACAGGAAGCAGAGGATCGGGATAAACGGGTCCTTTTCAGAATGGCAGGCAGTGACTAGTGGAGTGCCGCAGGGCTCAGTGCTGGGACCCCAGCTCTTTACAACATACATTAATGATTTAGATGAAGGGATTGAGTGTAAAATCTCCAAGTTTGCAGATGACACTAAACTGGGTGGCGATGTGAGCTGTGAGGGGGACGCTAAGAGGCTACAGGGTGACTTGGACAGGTTAGGTGAGTGGGCAAATGCATGGCAGATGCAGTACAATGTGGATAAATGTGAGTTATCCAATTTGGGGGCAAAAAACGCGAAGACAGAATATTATCTGAATGGCGGCAGATTAGGAAAAGGGGAGGTGCAACGAGACCTGGGAGTCATGGTTCATCAATCATTGAAAGTTGGCATACAGGTACAGCAGCCGGTGAGGAAGGAAAATTGTATGTTGGCCCTCATACCTAGCGGATTTGAGTATAGGAGCAGGGAGGTCTTACTGCAGTTGTACAGGGCCTTGGTGAGGATTCACCTGGAACATTGTGTTCAGTTTTGTTCTCCTAATCTGAGGAAGGACATTCTTGCTATTGAGGGAGTGCAGCGAAGGTTCACCAGACTGATTCCCGGGATGGCTGGACTGACATATGAGGAGAGACTGGATCAACTGGGCCTTTATACTTTGGAGTTTAGAAGGATGAGAGGGGATCTCATAGAAACATATAAGATTCTGATCTGAATGTAGAGGTTAGATGCGGGAAGAATGTTCCCGATGTTGGGGAAGTCCAGAACCAGGGGACATAGTCTTATGATAAGGGGTAGGCCATTTAGGACTGAGATGAGGAGAAACTTCTTCACTCAGAGAGTTGTTAACCTGTGGAATTCCCTGCCGCAGAGAGTTGTTGATGTCAGTTCATTGGATATATTCAAGAGGGAGTTAGATATGGCTCTTACAGCTAAGGGGGTCAAGGGGTACGGAGAGAAAGCAGGAAAGGGGTACTGAGGGAATGATCAGCCATGATCTTATTGAATGGTGGTGCAGGTTCGAAGGACCGAATGGCCTACTCCTGCTCCTATTTTCTAAGTTTCTATGTTTCTATGTAATAAAACACATTGTACAACAGTTGACATGATCTGCCCATCTTCCAGCAGTCAGGTTTGTGCCCCCAGGCGCTGCACTGCAGCTAATGGCTCCTCTACCTCCTTCGGTTGTTGGAGACTGGGTCACGTTTAAAGAACACATTGTCCTCTTCCCTTTACGCCTCAATTACTGATTCAAATGTTGGGCCCAATCCCGATTCCAATTCCAAATCTTGCAGGCTGGCTCATTAGGAAGCAGAGTTGAAATTCTCAGAGTTGAAAGCAGGCAGGATATTCCCTCCTGACTGGTCCCACACCACGCCATAACCTTGCCCTGAATAATATTTTGATGAGGTCACGGAGTGAGCAGAGGAGGCTGAGGTGTGCAGGGTTGAAGTTCCATGAACGTGATCTATTTTTCTCCTGGATTGCCGGTAACAGTGCCCGGGAGACTCCCGTACAATTTTTCATTATAAATAAGCTAAATAAAAATAAATGTGATAGAAAGTGTACAGTGAAGGTTCACGAGAATTATACCAGGAACGAGAGGTTATTGTTGTAAAGTAAGGCTCCAAAACAATAGAGCTTTTTCACTGGGACAGAAAAGCATAAGGGGGAGTGGGGGGTGAGGGGGGTGGCGGGGGGAAATCTAGTGGAGATTTTCAAAATTATGAAAGATTGTGAGATGGTAAATAGTGAAAATTCATTTCCCTGGTTGAATCAGTATAAAAGGATCATAGACTCAGGATTATCAGTCGAAGATTGATGATGGAAGTTGGAGGACTTTTTTTCACAGAGCGTGTTAGTAGAACATGGAACGCTTTATCACGGGTGGCTATTATTATAGAGACTATCACATCATTTAAAATGGAACTGGATAGATAGACAGGTAGCAAATGTGCAATGGACTAAATTATGGGCTGTTATTTCCATGGCCAATAATTATGTTAACCTTGAATTATTGGTCTGACAATATCGTATTTACCAGCTGTTGGAGAAAACAGGAGAACTTTGTGAGGAACCCACATGAGCTCCAGTAACCAGTATCAGAATAAGAGAACAATTGTTAATATTAAACACAATAGCTTTGGTTCATCGGAGACTTGGGGCCCAATTTTCCCCAACCCCTTTTTTCGGCGCACTTACCCTAAATGCGCCGACTTTGCGCACTGGAAACAGCACTGAAAAAAGGTGGCCCCATCCTGCCCGCTCTGATGAGTCTCCGGTGTCCCAGCATGGCGTACATAGTGCAGTGTGGGGCGGAGCAATAGCCCAGCGCAGAAAATATTGTGAGCAACCCCGATGCTCGCAGCCCCTATCCCCGGCCGAGGGGCCTCCCACACAGGTCGGCCAGCCCGCTGACTTCCCAGGCCGAGGTAGGACTCGAATTTTATTTTTTATTTATTGATGGTTGTGCTTTGTTTGGTGAGATGTGTTTTGATTGGAGGGGGGGGGGGGCGGGCAGGAGGAGAGTTTTGATGAGGGCGGGGGAGCGAGAAGAGTGTTTTGATGGGGGGTGGTGGGGGATCTTAAAAAAAAAACTTTTTTCTGGCACAAAGGTAGGACTTCTATTTTTTATTTGTTATTGATTGATTGCTTATTACTATTTGTGGTTTGTTTAGTGCATTTTAAGTCTTGGTGCAGGTCCTCAGCTTCCTTCTATTTTTTATTTGTTAACTAATTGCTTATTACTTTTTGGCCTTTGTTTAGTGCTTTGTAAGCCTTGGTGCAGGTCCTCTCAGCTTCCTTGTATTTTTTTATTTGTTATTGAATGCTTATTTTTGTGCGTTGTTTAGTACTTTGTAAGTCTTGGTGCTTTAAATGTACTAACCTGCGCCGAATTCTTAACTGCCCGCAATGTTTATCAAAGCTGACCACATACGCTGACCTAAGTCAATTTGGAGTAAGTTTTAACTGGCCAAAGTGGCATAAATGGCCAAAACTGGCGTAAATGGCTGGGAACGCCCCCTTTTGAAAAAAAACTCAACTAAAGAAAATCAAACCTAACTGAGTTACTCAGGGGCAAGTTCATTGGGGAAAATGGCGTTTTTTAACTTACACCAGAAAAACCAACTTACTCCAAAAAAATTGGAGCAAGTCATGGCCAAAATTAGGCCCTTGGAAACTGCCTTTTGACTGTGAATACACGATAAAGAATTGGGAGAAAAACCAAACTTTGGACATGTTAGTCCAAATTTCCTCCCTTCGCTATTTTACCGAAGGCATTATTAACCTATTTATTTCAAGAGGAATTTCAAATGAAAGGATTAAGCATTTGTACACTTGTACCCCATTGTGCAATTTCAGACCCATTATTCTTCGGAGTTTTTTTTTATGTATTACATATTTCTACACGTTTAACTTTTCTGTGGAGGGAAGTATGGTTCTTGTGCTTAAATTGATTTGTTTCTTTTTTCATCTGAAGTTGGACTCGAGGGGACAGCCATGATGGGAGTCGGTCGATTTTTCTGGATGGATGAGCTAAAATGGGTCAAATGCCCTTCCCCATTTATGTTAATCCTATTATCTTGTATCAGCCATAGCAACAGTATTCAACCTGGTCAGAGCAAGTGGCAATTCAAAGTAATTCCATGAAAAGGTGTTTTCACACTGCCATAGAGACCTCAGCCATTATTCTGTAATAATAAAGAATACTGGGCAGGTGTTCATTCAAATCCAGTGACAGATTTGTCACATAGCAAATTTAGATACACTAAATTACACATACCTATGTTTCTTGCTCTGTCAACTATTAGGGATTAGAGAAAAGGAAATTTGAAATCATTTTGGATTCAACTGAAACATTGTGCTGAGTATTAATAAGACATATGTAGCATTGTAAGAGGAATCACCAGCATTCATTGATTATTAATAAACATGGTTTCAATTTAATATATTTAGCTGAATTTTTGTTTCACTCAAGATGGATTAATTTTCTTCTTTTACAATAGGAATGAAACTATTCTACCTGCTTTGGAAAGGATGATTTCGTTAGTAGCCTTCTTTCCAACGTCATGCTTCGCCTGTTATCTACCGATCAGCAACATCCCACAACCTGTGATGTTAATGTTAACTTTTGGCAGTAGTGAAGAACAGGCGATATCAGATTGACTACCCGTTATACACCTTTCCCAAAAGGAAAATGGGGAGAGCTGTATACAGGGCAGTCAATCTGATATCACTCGTTTTACACAATAGCCAAATGTTAATATCACTCCCATAACTTCGACCTCCTTTTGCTGTGCCACCAGCCATGGTACAGTAAAACCAACTGGGCACACACTGAGTCATGGACCTCATATTGTTACTTGTGACTTTTGTTACCTTAAATAATACAATTTCTTCAATTATTTTTGGAGAGACAACCATTAGAATAAATAAGTACTTTGCATCTGCCTTCACTAAAGAAGAGGATACTGCCAATGTGGCATTAAAGGAGGAGATAGTAGAGAAATTGGACAGGATAAAAATAGATAAAATAGAGGTACTTAAAAGGTTGGCAGTCCTCAAATTAGAAATGTCACCCGGTCCAGATGGGATGCATTCTAAGTTGCTGAGGGAAGTAAGGGTGGAAATTGTGGAGGTTCTGGCCAAAATCCTTCTTAGATATGAGAATGGTGCCAGAGGACTAGAGGATTACAAATGTTACACCCCTGTTCATAAAAGGGGAAAGGGATAAACCCAACAATTACAGGCCAATCAGCCTAACATCAGTGCTGGGAAACAGATACACCGCTTTGGGTATTGTTGGGGGGGATGACTCATCAGGGCAGGGCAGCAGCAGCCAAGTCCATGGCAACATGGGTGGCTCTGCTGCACAGGAGGGCAGGAAAAAGAGTGGGAGATCTATAATGGTAGGGGATTCTATTGTAAGGGGAATAGATAGACATTTCTGCAGCCACAATCGAGACTCCAGGCTGGTATGTTGCCTCCCTGGTGCAAGGGTCAAGGATGTCTTGGAACGGCTGCAGGACATTTTGAAGGGGGAGGGTGAACAGCCAGTTGTCATGGTGCATATAGGTACCAATGATATAGGTAAAAAATGGGATGAGGTCCTACAAGGTGAATTTAGGGAGCTAGGAGTTAAATTAAAAAGTAGGACCTCAAAGGTAGTAATCTCAGGATTGCTACCAGTGCCACGTGCTAGTCAGAGTAGGAATCGCAGGATAGCTCAGATCAATACGTGGCTTGAGGAGTGGTGCAGAAGAGAGGGATTCAAATTCCTGGGACATTGGAAACGGTTCTGGGGGAGGTGGGACCAGTAGAAACCGGACGGTCTGCACCTAGGCAGGACCGGAACCAATGTCCTAGGGGGAGTGTTTGCTAGTGCTGTTGGGGAGGGGTTAAACTAATATGGAAGGAGGATGGGAACCTACGCAGGGAGACAGAGGGAAGTAGAATGGGGGCAGAAGCAAAAGATAGAAAGAAGAAAAGTAAAAGTGGAGGGCAAAGAAACCCAAGGTAAAAAGCAAAAAGGGCCACATTACAGCTAAATTCTAAAAGGGCAAAGTGTGTTAAAAAGACAAGCCTGAAGGCTCTGTGTCTCAATGCGAGGAGTATTCGTAATAAGGTGGACGAATTAACTGCACATGCAGCAATTAATGAATATGATATAATTGGCATCACGGAGACATGGCTCCAGGGTGACCAAGGCTGGGAATTCAACATCCAGGGGTACTCAACATTCAGGAAGGATAGACAGAAAGGAAAATGAGGAGGGGTAACATTGCTGGTTAAAGAGGAAATTAACACCACAGTAGGGCAGGACATTAGCTTGGTGGAGCTGCGGAATACCAAAGGCCAAACAGTGGCAGTGAGGTTGGGGACAGCATCAAACAAGAAATTAGGGATGCATGCAATAAAGGTACAGAAGTTATGGGCGAATTTAATCTACATTTTGATTGGGCTAACCAAACTGGTAGCAATACGGTGGAGGAGGATTTCCTAGAGTGTATTAGGGATGGTTTTCTGGACCAATATGTTGAGGAACCAACTAGAAGACTGGGTGTTGTGTAATGAGAAAGGACTAGTTAGCAATCTTGTTGTGCGAGGACCCTTGGGGAAGAGTGATCATGATATGGTAGAATTCATTATTAAGATGGAGAGTGACACAGTTAATTCAGAGACTAGGGTCCTGAACTTAAGGAAAGGTAACTTCGATGGTATGAGACGTGAATTGGCTAGAATAGACAGGCAAATGATACTTAAAGGGTTGACATTGGATAGGCAATGGCAAACATTTAATGATCACATGGATGAACTTCAACAATTGTACATCCCTGTCTGGAGTAAAAATAAAACAGGGAAGGTGGCGCAACTGTGGCGAACAAGGGAAATTAGGGATAGTGTTAAATCCAAGGAAGAGGCATATAAATTGGCCAGAAAAAGCAGCAAACCTGAGGACTGGGAGAAATGTAGAATACAGCAGAGGAGGACAAAGGGTTTAATTAGGAGGGGGAAAATAGAGTATGAGGGGAAGCTTGCAGGGAACTTAAAAACTGACTGCAAAAGCTTCTATAGATATGTGAAGAGAAAAAGATTAGTGAAGACAAGCATAGATCCCTTGCAGTCAGATTCAGGTGAATTTATAATGGGGATAAAAGAAATGGCAGACCAGTTGAACAAATACTTTGGTTCTTTCTTCACGAAGGAAGACACAAATAACCTTCCGGAAGTACTAGGGGACCGAGGGTCTAGTGAGAAGGAGGAACTGAAGGATATCCTTAATAGGCGGGAAATTGTGTTAGGGAAATTGATGGGATTGAAGGCCGATAAATCCCCGGGGCCTGATAGTCTGCATCCCAGAGTACTTAAGGAAGTGGCCCTAGAAATAGTGGATGCATTGGTGATCATTTTCCAACAGTCTATTGACTCTGGATCAGTTACTATGGACTGGAGGGTAACTAATATAACACCACTTTTTTAAAAAGGAGAGAGAGAGAAAATGGGGAATTATAGACCGGTTAGCCTGACATCAGTCATGGGGAAAATGTTGGAATCAATTATTAAGGATGAAATAGCAGTGCATTTGGAAAGCAGTGACAGGATCGGTCCAAGTCAACATGGATTTATGAAAGGGAAATCATGCTTGACAAATCTTCTAGAATTTTTTGAGGATGTAACTAGTAGAGTGGACAAGGGAGAACCAGTGGATGTGGTGTATTTGGACTTTCAAAAGGCTTTTGACAAGGTCCCACACAAGAGATTGCTGTGCAAAATTAAAGCAGATGGTATTGGGGGTAATGTACTGATGTGGATAGAGAACTGGTTGGCAGACAGGAAGCAAAGAGTCGGGATAAACGGGTCCTTTTCAGAATGGCAGGCAGTGACTAGTGGAGTGCCACAGGGCTCAGTGCTGGGACCCCAGCTCTTTACAATATACATTAATGATTTAGATGAAGGAATTGAGTGTAATATCTCCAAGTTTGCAGATGATACTAAACTGGGTGGCGGTGTGAGCTGTGAGGAGGACGCTAAGAGGCTGCAGGGTGACTTGGACAGGTTAGGTGAGTGGGCAGATGCATGGCAGATGCAGCATGATGTGGATAAATGTGAGGTTATCCACTTTGGGGGCAAAAACACGAAGGCAGAATATTATCTGAATGGCGGCAGATTAGGAAAAGGGGAGGTGCAATGAGACCTGGGTGTCATGGTTCATCAGTCATTGAAAGTTGGCATACAGGTACAGCAGGTGGTGAAGAAGACAAAAGGTATGTTGCCCTTCATAGCAAGGGGTTTTGAGTATAGGAGCAGGGAGGTCTTACTGCAGTTGTACAGGGCCTTGGTGAGGCCTCATCTGGAATATTGTGTTCAGTTTTGCTCTACTAATCTGAGGAAGGACGTTCTTGCTATTGAGGGAGTGCAGCGAAGGTTTACCAGACTGATTCCAGGGATGGCTGGACTGACATACAAGGAGGGACTGGATCGACTGGGCCTTTATTCACTCGAGTTTAGAAGGTTGAGAGGAGATCTCATAGAAATATATAAAATTCTGACGGGACTGGACAGGTTAGATGCAGGAAAAATGTTCCCGATGTTGGGGAAGTCTAGAACCAGGGACACAGTCTGAGGATCGTGGGTAAGCCGTTTCGTACTGAGATGAGGAGAAACTTCTTCACTCAGAGAGTTGTTAACCTGTGGAATTCCCTACCACAGAGAGTTGTTGATGCCAGTTCATTGGATATATTCAAGAGGGAGTTAGATATGGCTCTTATGGCTAAAGGGATCAAGGGGTATGGAGAGAAAGCAGGAAAGGGGTACTGAGGGAATGATCAGCCATGATCTTATTGAATGGTGGTGCAGGCTCGTAGGCTATGTTTCGATGTTTCTATGTTTCTATTAGAGACAATAATCCAGGACATAATTAATTGGCACGTGAAAAAGAATGGGTTAATAAATGAAAGCCGACACGGATTTATTAAAGGCAAATTTTGTTTGAATTACTTGATTGAGTTATTTGATGAAGTAATGGAGAGGGTTGATAAAGCTAGTGCCGTTGATGTTGTCTATATGAACTTTCAAAAGGCGTTTGATAAAATATGCCATGATAGACTTGTTAGCAAAATTGAAGGCCATGGGATTAAATTGGCAGTTGCGACATGGATACAAAATTGGCTGAGGGACAGAAAGCAGAGATTAGTGGTAAACAGTTGTTTTTCAGACTGGGGGGAAGTATACAGTGGTGTTCCCCAGGGGTTGGTGTTGAGACCACTGCTCTTTTAGATATATATTACTGACCTGTACTTGGGTACACAGGTTATCATTTCAAAGCTTGCGGATAGCACGAAATGTGGAAATGTCGTAAACAGTGAAGAGGATAGTAAGAGATTTCAGGCGGACATAGACTGGTGAAATGGGCAGGCACATGTTCGATAAAATTTAATGCACAGAAGCATGAAATGATTCATTTTTGTAGAAAGAATGAGGAGAGGCAATATAAACTAAATGGTACAATTTTAAAGGGGGTACAGCAAAATAGAGATCTGGAGGTGTACAAGTCTTTGAAGATGGCAGGACAAGCTGAGAAGACTGTTAAAAAGGCATACAGGATACTTGGCTATATAGATAGAAGCATAGAGTACAAAAGCAATGAAGTTACGCTAACCTTTTGTAAAATATTGATTAAGCCCCAGCTGGAGTATTGTGGCCAGTTCTGGGCACCACACTTTCAGAAGGATGTCAAGGCCTTAGAGAGGGTGTGGAGGAGATTTACTAAAATGATACTTGGGATGAATGACTTCAGTTATGTGGAGAGACTAGATAAACTGGGGTTGT
Organism: Pristiophorus japonicus; assembly: GCF_044704955.1. Lineage (NCBI taxonomy): Eukaryota > Metazoa > Chordata > Chondrichthyes > Pristiophoridae > Pristiophorus > Pristiophorus japonicus. The sequence continues at coordinate 155,149,350 of NC_091979.1, read as the reverse complement.
TCTCCTTAGAGCAGAGAAGATTAAGGGGAGATTTAATAGAGGTGTTAAAAATCATGAAAGATTTTGCTAGAGTAAATAAGAAAACATTGTTTCCCATGGGAGAGTGGTCAGTAACCAAAGATCACAGATTTAAGGTGACTGGCAGAAGAACGAGAGGTGAAATGAGGAGGAACTTTTACAGTGAGTGGTTATGATCTGAAATGCATTGCCTGAAAGGTTGGGGGAAGCAGATTCAATAATAACTTTCAAAAGGAAATTGGATTAATACTATGGGCCCGAATTTGATGAAGGCCTCCACCGATGGCCGCCGAGGTACCTGATGGTACTTTGAGCAGAGTTTTCATCGGAGAGGTCTCTCGAAAGTTGGCGGGCGGCAAATGAGCGACTTACGCTGCCAATCTGGACGGCAGCCAACGGGAGCTCTCATTCTCGGCGGCAAAAGTGCTTGCCGCCCAAGTGCCGCCGAGGATGGAGTCGGGCCCACGGAGGGTCGAAGAGCTGAAAAGCAAAAGCATAAAAAAAAATTTTAAAACCATCTGAAGACCTTCAGGGGACCCCATCCAGGTAAGTGGCCGTGAACATTTTTTTTTATAAAGTTCACAAACTTTTTTTTCAGGATCTTCCTACCTACCGTCGGGGACAGACCAGCTTCCAGGTAGTGGTCCACCCCCCGTTCTGGCGCCGATTCCTGCCCGCACCAATCTGGCAGCTCGGTGGGCGGGAGATCACTTACGCCACTCGGCCGTCCGCTGACGTCAGCAGGCAGTTTCCAGTGGCTCTCCCCTCTCGCCCACTCCAGCCCACCTCGAAAGTGACACTCTACGGATCTTCACGAGGAATGTCGGCGGCAGTGGACAGCAGTGGGCAGCAGTGGACGGCAGTGGGCGGTAAGGTGATCAAATTCGGGCCCTATGATTCTATGGATAGTTAGTATATATCAATCTTGCTTTGTGGAGAAAATAGTGAAGTTTTTAAATCAGCTTGCCTGAAGCCATTTTGATTGTGTCACATTTTATCCATTTCTGATGTTAAGGTTTATTTTGGGAATAATTTCCATTCATGATCATGAAGAGAGCTGCTACTATAATATTTGCATTGTTTTTTTTTCAACTTTGGCACATTTCAGCCTTCAGGTACTTAAGTGATGTGCCCTTGGGTTACATTTCCATATTTTCTCTATAGTTTGAGCACACACTTCATCTACTGATGCCCGTCTCAATAACAGACAACATGCCACAAATATCCATGAGCAGTCAGTCGAGGAAGTGGGAGCTCGGAGCAGCGCGAGTCCGGGGTTCGGCGAGAGGCGTGCCGGTGCAGCTACAGGGAGAAGGCAAAGAAAGAAACAAAGGTGACGTCACAGCCTAGGGGGTAAGTGATTGGCTGCTGATTGGTGAGTAGTTTTTCTTTTTCTTCTTATATTAGTCAGTAACTTTTAACATTGTTGTTGCCAATTTAAGTGTATCTAAGGGTTAAGTTATGGCAGGAGAGCTCGGTCGGGTGTTATGCTCCTCCTGTACCATGTGGGAACTCAGGGACACTTTCGGTGTCCCTGACGACTACGTGTGCGGGAAGTGTATCCACCTCCAGCTCCTGACGGTCCGCGTTACGGAATTGGAGCTGAGGATGGATTCACTCTGGAGCATCCACGATGCTGAGAATGACGTGAGTATCACGTGTAGTGAGTTGGTCTTACTGCAGGTGAAGGGTCCACAGCCAGATAGGGAATGGAAGACCAGCAGGAAGAGTAGTGCAAGGAAGGTAGTGCAGGGGTCCCCTGCGGTCATCCCCCTGCAAAACAGATACACTGTTTTGAGTACTGTTGAGGGGGATGACTCATCAGGGGAGGGCAGCAGCAGCCAAGTTCATGGCACCATGGCTGGCTCTGCTGCACAGGAGGGCAAGAAAAAGAGTGGGACAGCAATAGTGATAGGGGATTCAATGGTGAGGGGAATAGATAGGCGTTTCTGCGGCCGCGACCGAGACTCCAGGATGGTATGTTGCCTCCCTGGTGCAAGGGTCAAGGATGTCTCGGAGCGGGTGCAGGACATTCTGAAATGGGAGGGAGAACAGCCAGTTGTCGTGGTGCACATTGGTACCAACGACATAGGTAAAAAAAGGGATGAGGTCCTACGAAATGAATTTAAGGAGCTAGGAGCTAAATTAAAAAATAGGACCTCAAAAGTAGTAATCTCGGGATTGCTACCAGTGCCATGTGATAGTCAGAGTAGGAATCGCAGGATAGCGCAGATGAATACGTGGCTTGAGCAGTGGTGCAGCAGGGAGGGATTCAAATTCCTGGGGCATTGGGACCGGTCTGGGGGAGGTGGGACCAGTACAAACCGGACGGTCTGCACCTGGGCAGGACTGGAACCAATGTCCTAGGGGGAGTGTTTGCTAGTGCTGTTGGGGAGGATTTAAACTAATATGGCAGGGGGATGGGAACCAATGCAGGGAGACAGAGGGAAACAAAAAGGAGGCAAAAGCAAAAGACAGAAAGGAGATGAGGAAAAGTGGAGGGCGAAGAAACCCAAGGCAAAGAACAAAAAGGGCCACTGTACAGCAAAATTCTAAAAGGACAAAGGGTGTTAAAAAAACAAGCCTGAAGGCTTTGTGTCTTAATGCAAGGAGTATCCGCAATAAGGTGGATGAATTAATTGTGCAAATAGATGTTAATAAATATGATGTGATTGGGATTACGGAGACGTGGCTCCAGGATGATCAGGGCTGGGAACTCAACATTCAGGGGTATTCAACATTCAGGAAGGATAGAATAAAAGGAAAAGGAGGTGGGGTAGCATTGTTGGTTAAAGAGGAGATTAATGCAATAGTTAGGAAAGACATTAGCTTGGATGATGTGGAATCTATATGGGTAGAGCTGCAGAACACCAAAGGGCAAAAAACGTTAGTAGGAGTTGTGTACAGACCTCCAAACAGTAATAGGGATGTTGGGGAGGGCATCAAACAGGAAATTAGGGGTGCATGCAATAAAGGTGTAGCAGTTATAATGGGTGACTTTAATATGCACATAGATTGGGCTAGCCAAACTGGAAGCAATACGGTGGAGGAGGATTTCCTGGAGTGCATAAGGGATGGTTTTCTAGACCAATATGTTGAGGAACCAACTAGGGGGGAGGCCATCTTAGACTGGGTGTTGTGTAATGAGAGAGGATTAATTAGCAATCTCATTGTGCGAGGCCCCTTGTGGAAGAGTGACCATAATATGGTGGAATTCTGCATTAGGATGGAGAATGAAACAGTAAATTCAGAGACCATGGTCCAGAACTTAAAGAAGGGTAACTTTGAAGGTATGAGGCGTGAATTGGCTTGGATAGATTGGTGAATGATACTTAGGGGGTTGACTGTGGATGGGCAATGGCAGACATTTAGAGACCGCATGGATGAATTACAACAATTGTACATTCCTGTCTGGCGTAAAAATAAAAAAGGGAAGGTGGCTCAACCGTGGCTATCTAGGGAAATCAGGGATAGTATTAAAGCCAAGGAAGTGGCATACAAATTGGCCAGAAATAGCAGCGAACCTGGGGACTGGGAGAAATTTAGAACTCAGCAAAGGAGGACAAAGGGTTTGATTAGGGCAGGGAAAATGGAGTACGAGAAGAAGCTTGCAGGGAACATTAAGGTGGATTGCAAAAGTTTCTATAGGTATGTAAAGAGAAAAAGGTTAGTAAAGACAAACGTAGGTCCCCTGCAGTCAGAATCAGGGGAAGTCATAACGGGGAACAAAGAAATGGCAGACCAATTGAACAAGTACTTTGGTTCGGTATTCACTAAGGAGGATACAAACAACCTTCCGGATATAAAAGGGGTCAGAGGGTCTAGTAAGGAGGGGGAACTGAAGGAAATCTTTATTAGTCGGGAAATTGTGTTGGGGAAATTGATGGGATTGAAGGCCGATAAATCCCCAGGGCCTGATGGACTGCATCCCAGAGTACTTAAGGAGGTGGCCTTGGAAATAGCGGATGCATTGACAGTCATTTTCCAACATTCCATTGACTCTGGATCAGTTCCTATGGAGTGGAGGGTAGCCAATGTAACCCCACTTTTTAAAAAAGGAGGGAGAGAGAAAACAGGGAATTATAGACCGGTCAGCCTGACCTCAGTAGTGGGTAAAATGATGGAATCAATTATTAAGGATGTCATAGCAGTGCATCTGGAAAATGGTGACATGATAGGTCCAAGTCAGCATGGATTTGTGAAAGGGAAATCATGCTTGACAAATCTTCTGGAATTTTTTGAGGATGTTTCCAGTAAAGTGGACAAAGGAGAACCAGTTGATGTGGTATATTTGGACTTTTAGAAGGCTTTTGACAAGGTCCCACACAAGAGATTAATGTGCAAAGTTAAAGCACATGGGATTGGGGGTAGTGTGCTGACGTGGATTGAGAACTGGTTGTCAGACAGGAAGCAAAGAGTAGGAGTAAACGGGTACTTTTCAGAATGGCAGGCAGTGACTAGTGGGGTACCGCAAGATTCTGTGCTAGGGCCTCAGCTGTTTACATTGTACATTAATGATTTAGACGAGGGGATTAAATGCAGTATCTCCAAATTTGCGGATGACACTAAGTTGGGTGGCAGTGTGAGCTGCGAGGAGGATGCTATTAGGCTGCAGAGTGACTTGGATAGGTTAGGTGAGTGGGCAAATGCATGGCAGATGAAGTATAATGTGGATAAATGTGAGGTTATCCACTTTGGTGGTAAAAACAGAGAGACAGACTATTATCTGAATGGTGACAGATTAGGAAAAGGGAAGGTGCAACGAGACCTGGGTGTCATGGTACATCAGTCATTGAAGGTTAGCATGCAGGTACAGCAGGCGGTTAAGAAAGCAAATGGCATGTTGGCCTTCATAGCGAGGGGATTTGAATACAGGGGCAGGGAGGTGTTGCTACAGTTGTACAGGGCCTTGGTGAGGCCACACCTGGAGTATTGTGTACAGTTTTGGTCTCCTAACTTGAGGAAGGACATTCTTGCTATTGAGGGAGTGCAGCGAAGATTCACCAGACTGATTCCCGGGATGGTGGGACTGACCTATCAAGAAAGACTGGATCAACTGGGCTTGTATTCACTGGAGTTCAGAAGAATGAGAGGGGACCTCATAGAAACGTTTAAAATTCTGACGGGTTTAGACAGGTTAGATGCAGGAAGAATGTTCCCAATGTTGGGGAAGTCCAGAACCAGGGGTCACAGTCTGAGGATAAGGGGTAAGCCATTTAGGACCGAGATGAGGAGAAACTTCTTCACCCAGAGAGTGGTGAACCTGTGGAATTCTCTACCACAGAAAGTAGTTGAGGCCAATTCACTAAATATATTCAAAAGGGAGTTAGATGAAGTCCTTACTACTCGGGGGATCAAGGGTTATGGCGAGAAAGCAGGAAGGGGGTACTGAAGTTTCATGTTCAGCCATGAACTCATTGAATGGCGGTGCAGGCTAGAAGGGCTGAATGGCCTGCTCCTGCACCTATTTTCTATGTTTCTATGTTTCTATAAAAGACTTACATATATCACATACTTTCTGTAAATGTCTCACTTACTTCCTTTCCCATCATCCTTTCCCTATCACACATTGTTGTTAACACCTCTATCGTTATACAACACTGTATCCGTCCATTCATTGTCATCCATGACACAGGAGATCTGCTATCCTTACATATTTTCTTACGAAGGGCAGCTCCTGATTTGCCCAAGCATTAGTGTATCAGTTTAGCTTCAGTTACATCCATAAATTTGCATAATCAAGATGTAACCAACCAGAAGTATGGGTGGAGATGGCTTATGCCGAATATCTGCCCATAATGTACATGCTGTGCATTTACAAGGGCCAATTGGACTGGTGCAGGAGAGCTTTGTTTCAATATTATACCATAGGTAAATCATGTGTGCTGTGGAGTTGGGAGAGCACTCCTTCTCCACAGCCATGATTTTTGAACTTTTTTTAATAAAAGAAACTTACCTTTTATTGGTGGCTGAAGGGGCTGCTGAACAATCCAAAGAAGGCCTAGCTCCTGCTCCTGCTCCTGCCCCATTCAGTGCCTAACAAGGGAACCTAAAACAGGCGTTAGCCTGGCATTTACATATGTAAAGGGTCTAATGCCTGTTTTAGGTTCCCTTATTTAACAGTTTTAGGTGGTTTCCAGGGACAGCTGAAAAATAGGCCCAACAAAGTTAGCATTGGCCGAAAACGCAGATGCAGATTGGGCACAGGCTGTCCCACTGCTAAATTTGTCGTTGTTGTGCCCATTTTACACACGTGAAACAGGCACAACAATGTTGAATTTAGGCCCAAGTTAGTTGCTAAGAGATACAGCAATAACAGTAAAAACTGATCGAGCATAAAATTATGCCCAACATTTTAGGCATAGCAGGAACCGATGCCACTGTATATGTAACTTTATAGCAATTGTTTAGCGATTAAAAAAAAATCTCCTTATTGAGGGCTGCATTGTGTTTTCTATATATTTTATTGTGTTTTTATGGCATCATAAATCTGTTGCATTGAAGAGAAAAGCTTCCACAATTGTATTTTCTTCAAAATGTTGTGCTTAAAGTACATAAATTATGGTTTGATGGCTTCAATCTGTTCATTTTCATATGTCAATAAGATATTGAGGGACTTGAAGAAGGAAGATGGCGCATGTTCTGTGCTTTCTCTGATTGCTTACGTTGATATCTGCTTGTATTAAAAGAAAAAGAAAGACTTGCATTTATGTCGCACCTTTCACGACCATCGGACCTCCCAAAGTATTTTACAGCCAATTAAGTGCTTTTGAAGTGTAGTCACTGTTGTAATGTAGGAAATGCTGCAGCCAAATTGCAAACAGCAAGCTCCCACAAACATCAATGTGATAATGACCCGATAAACTGTTTTTGTGATGTTGATTGAGGGATAAATATTGGCCAGGACAGCGGGGTAATTCTCCAGCTCTTTGAAATAGTACCATGGGATCTTTTACGTCCACCTGAGGGAACAGATGGGGCCCTGGTTCAACATCTCATCCAAAATACAGCACCTCTGACAATGCAGCACTCCTTCAGCACTGCCCTCATGTCAGCCTAGATTTTTATGCTCAAGCTCTGGAGTGGGACTTGAACCAACGACCTTCTGACTCAGAGGCAAAAATGCTACCCACCGAGTCACGGCTGATGCTGAGCCACACCAACTTTTTACATTTTGGTGTATACTAATGGGATTTTCAGGAAATGTTGGCGTAAGTTGCCATGGGCAGATACAAATAACCTTCCGGAATTACTAGGGGACCGAGGGTCTAGCGAGAAGGAGGAACTGAAGGAAATCCTTATTAGTCAGGCAATTGTGTTAGGGAAATTGATGGGATTGAAGGCCGATAGATCCCCAGGGCCTGAAAGTCTGCACCCCAGAGTATTTAAGGAAGTGGCCCTAGAAATAGTGGATGCATTGGTGATCATTTTCCAACAGTCTATCGACTCTGAATCAGTTTCTATGGACTGGAGAGTAGCTAATGTAACACCACTTTTTAAAAAAGGAGGGAGAGAGAAAATGGGGAATTATTAGCCTGACATCAGTCATGGAGAAAATGTTGGAATCAATTGTTAAAGATGAAATAGCAGCGCTTTTGGAAAGCAGTGACAGGATCGGTCCAAGTCAGCATGGATTTATGAAAGAGAAATCATGCTTGACAAATCTTCTGGAATTTTTTGAGGATGTAACTCGTAGAGTGGACAAGGGAGAACCAGTGGATGTGGTGTATTTGGACTTTCAAAAGGCTTTTGACAAGGTCCCACACATGAGACTGGTGTGCAAAATTAAAGCAGATGGTATTGGGGATAATGTATTGACGTGGATAAAGAACTGGTTGGCAGACAGGAAGCAGAGAGTAGGGATAAATGGGTCCTTCTCAGAATGGCAGGCAGATTAGGAAAAGGAGAGATGAAATGAGACCTGGGTGTCATGGTGCATCAGTCATTGAAAGTTGGCATGCAGCTACAGCAGGTGGTGAAGAAGGCAAATGGCATGTTGGCCTTCATAGCTAGGGGATTTGAGCAGGGAGGTCTTACTGCAGTTGTACAGGGCCTTGGTGAGGCCTCACCTGGAATATTGTGTTCAGTTTTGGTCTCCTAATCTGAGGAAGGATGTTCTTGCTATTGAGGGAGTGCAGCGAAGGTTCACCCGACTGATTCCTGGGATGGCAGGACTGACATACGTGGAGAGACTGGATCGACTGGGCCTGTATTCACTGGAGTTTTGAAGAATGAGAGGGGATCTCATAGAAACATATAAAATTTTGACAGGACTGGACAGGTTAGATGCAGGAAGAATGTTCCCGATGTTGGGGAAGTCCAGAACCAGGGATCACAGTCTAAGGATAAGGGGTAAGCCATTTAGGACCAAGATGAGGAGAAACTTCTTCACTCAGAGAGTTGTTAACCTGTGGAATTCCCTACCGCAGAGAGTTGTTGATGCCAGTTCATTAGATATATTCAAGAGGGAGTTAGATATGGCCCTTACAGCTAAAAGGATCAAGGGCTAAGGAGAGAAAGCAGGAAAGGGATACTGAGGTGAATGATCAGCCATGATCTTATTGAATGGTGGTGCAGGCTCGAAGGGCTGAATGGCCTACTCCTGCACCTATTTTCTATGTTTCTATGTTTCTATGGGCGAGATTTTGGCATGAGGCGGGTCGAGGACATCGCATGCCCAGATACATAACACCATGTCCACCAACTTATAAAGTCAAGAGCAAGCTCTTGCCTAGCTCGCTCTTTCCAGCCTGTGGATCATATTCCCATTTAAAAGTAGCTTGAAAAATGAATGCAGATACCTTTCTTTGTTATTTTCTCAGCTAACATAACCAGCGACACCAGACAGACCAAGAAGTGGAAAGTACAATGGTATGTTAATCAAAATGGCTGATTGTTTCATGTCAGATAGAACCATTAGGAAATAAAAATATAGGTTGCTATCAGAAGTGTAGCCATTCTGACCTACTGATCTGGGTTTAAAGTTTGGGCAGTATTAAAATAAGTAATTTAAATGCCATACCTACACAATGTTTCCCATCGGTCACACCATTGCACTCATTACTGTTGCATCACAATACTTGCCTGTATTGACTCATCAGCACAATTTTTATTATCTGTCCTCTTATTTTATGAAACCTTTAAATCATATAATATTCTCTGTTATGACTAATCGGCATGCAATGTTTAAGGAGTCTCTCTCTGCGTACAAACATACCATCTAGCAACCAATATGTGCAAATGTCACTGATTTTGAATGGTCCCTTTTTGTCCCTGTAATCTGTTTGCCTTTTCAAAACACATTGGTTTTATTTCTACATTAAGGAAGCATTAACATCATTGAATGGACTGCCACTTCTTGATAACAGGGGCTGTCATAGTGATCCAGGGAGATAAAGAAAAACGCTCATCATTGTGTAATAGCCATCCAGTCCTGGCCAAAGTACAGTATTTACATTAAAAATTGTACAAATGCGGAAGATTATAGTGCCATATGTTCCGCTGTTCACTGCTGCGGGGCCTTTGTGTTCAGCTATGTCTAAGAACAAAATCTATAATTTCATGTCTGAAAATTAGCCAGCATTTTGAAACTATGACTGGAACTCTGGCTTCAAAAAGGGTATTGTTCATTGATAGTCATCGATCATGATTTTATGTCAATAAATAGCTTGTTATCAGTTAGGAAGATCTGCATAAAGACTGATAATAAATCTTCCTGGAGCCATAATAGTCACATGGTATGCTGATACACATCACATACATGATAGGAGTAAATACATTTTGCATTGATCAATGTTCTACTTTCTAGACTAATAACTGCATCATTGCAACACATTAAGCACCATCGGGGCAATTTGCATAGATGAGAAACAATAAGGTTTTATTTTTTTATGACAGCCCTGAGGAAGATTTGACATAATATATTTATAAATCATCATTGTGCAATCAGTCAATTGGTTGCTGTATTGCATATCTCAAGCAAGCTCTTAATTCTACATGGAGGAGTCAAACATCTGATATTGATGATTCTCTCACAGTGCTAGGGGTGGAATTTCTCACCCACCCACCCCGAGCGGATTAGGCCGGCCAGCTGCCCAGTAGTACTGTTGTGAGGGTTTGTCCACTTTGAGGGCCGAGTCTCATTGGCATCAGGACGGCGGGCTGCGGCCAGAGAGCGCACACTCCAAGGCAGCTCACCGGCTCTGAATCACGGCAGTATCAGGCGGCCCGGACAACCTCCAGGCCGGAATAAGGTAGCTCCATGGCGGGGTGGGGGTAGGGGGTGGGAAGATGTCTGGAGAGGGGAACTGGAGTGGCAGCAGCCCAGGCTGGTTTCATGGGGTCTGGAGGAAGCCCTCCTGCTCCTCCTGACCCTAAACAAATAAAGACAAACTTCTTCTTGGGATTCTCTTCAGCCGGGCTGCTCGCTGATACTGGTCGGAGAGCGGGTGATTTATAAAACTTAGAAAAAAGCAAATGGCTGGGATTGTGCCATGAGGTTGTAATGCACTCAAGGTAACAGAAAACAGAAAGAGGAACCTTAAAAGTTTTATGGCCATCAACAAAATCTAAAACTTGTTCCATTTTTTATTCAGTAGAATGTATTTTCTTCACATCAGTGAGCTTCCACATCAACGGTTCACTTATGACCGTTATCTTTCATTAGTGCTACTGATGTTTTTAGTGCAATTATTGCCCAAGTCTAGCTGTGCGGTTTCACATCATGTGATAGGAATATGGGAGTTACAGTATTATACTATCAGACCAAAGAATTTTAAATTCCTCTCCAATTTCCTCTTGAATTGTGTCTGAAGCTCAACCACACTGTTTGGATATTTGACCGTGAAATCCACATATCCGCAGTATAACTAAGATCACCTATTTCCACCTCCGTAACATCGCCCGACTCCACCGCTGCCTCAGCTCATCTGCTGCTGAAACCCTCATCCATGCCTTCGTTACCTCCAGACTTGAGTATTCCAACGCACTCCTGGCTGGCCTCCCACATTCTACCCTATGTAAACTTGAGGTCATCCAAATCTTGGCTGCCCATGTCCTAACTCGCACCAAGTCCTGTTTATTCGTCACCCCTGTGCTCGCTGACCTACATTAACTCCCGGTTAAGCAACTCCTCGATTTTAAATTCTCATCCTTGTTTTCAAATCCCTCCATGGCCTTGTACCTCCCTATCTCTGTAATCTCCTCCAGCCCCACAACCTCCCGAGCTATCCGTGCTCCTCTAATTCTCTCTTGAGCATCTCTGATTATAATCGCTCAACCATTGGTGGCCGTGCTTTCTGTTGCCTAGGCCCTAAGCTCTGGAATTCCTTGCCTAAAACTCTCTGCCTCTCTACCTTTCTTTCGGCCTTTAAGATGCTCCCTAAAACCTACCTTTTTGACCGAGCTTTTCGTTTTCTACCCTCATTTCTCCTTATGTAGCTTGGTGTCAAATGTTTTGTCTTATAATACTCCTGTGAAGCACCGTGGGATGTTTTACTACATTAAAGGCGCTACATAAATACAAGTTGTTGTTGTTGTTCATGAGGAAGGTCACTCCTGATGGGGTGTTGTTGCACTCACGGCTGATGCACTCATGGCAGATGCCCTATTCAGATGACAATTCTTCATGTGTGAGGCTGAACAGTAGGAGCTAGGTGGGTAATTCACTGCCAGAGCTCACAGCTGAGCCCAAACCCTGTCTTCACTTAGGAGCCATGAGCTCAGTCTTCAACAATAACAATTTGCATTTATATGGCATCTTTAACATCGTAAAACATCCCAGCACACTTTACAGGAGCGTTATCACACAAAATTTGACAACGTAAGGAGATGTTAGGACAGGTAACCAAAGGCTTGGTCAAAGAGATAGGCTCAAGGAGCGTTTTAAAAGAGGAGGGAGAGGTACAGACATGGATTGCTGGACACTAAACAGGAACAGGAAGGCTGGCCGTTTTCTTCCATGCCTAGACTAGGGATGTTGATGAGAATTATATCGCATCTGTCACCCCTAGCTAACATAGGGCAGGCATTAAACTTGGGATTTTCCTGATTTTGTGGCTCAGTACCACACCACATGTGAATTTACCCACTAAACCACATGGGGATTAGATCAGGAAATGATATTGGAAAATAAAAGTTTCTGGAAAGGAGTACTGTCTTGAAAATGAATGCATTCTCTTTTACCCCTATATTGACATGAGGACTTTGGGCTACCACCTCCACTATTGTTGCACGCTTAACGCCCACTTACGCCCATTTTACTGCTGAAGTGACGTATAACGCTCATATATCGCCCATTTTGGCACAAAATGGAAACTGACAGGCTTTTTTAGGAAACTTATCACCGAGCGTTATTTTCCCAATGTGCTTAACGCCGGGAAAAAATATTAACACCCGCCCACTTTTTTTGGGCGGAATTAGCAGAATGGGCGAAATCAATGCTCATAATATCACCCAGCGTTACTTTCCGCATGGAATTAATGCCGAGCTTCAATATTAACAGCCGCCCACTGATTTTTGTCACAAAGAGCATATTTACCCAAACTAGCGGCCCTGGAGATCGCCCATTGCCAATTTCACCACCTCGCACACATATTGGCCACAATATCACTTGCTCAAAAAACCACCCACAAAAAGTGGAACTAACCAGAATGAACGCCAGCGGTGTGACTGGCATTTGTTTAATCCCACTTTGACGTGAGGAGCTGATATCGAAAGATTTGCCTGAACGAGCGCTGGTGTGAGTGACAACGCTGACACACTGCTGTGTGTGTGCAGCTCAGACATCAATGGTGCCCATCACCTTGGTGCTAATTAAAGCTTACGTTGATTGATCTTAAGTTGTATTTAAACCTTTCATAGTAAGGAGGTGCTTGGGGCCGGTACCTCCAGAGTGGAGGCGGGAATGTCCGGAGGAGCAGTAGATGGCCTTGGGGTGGAATGGTTTCTGGAGCATGGCAATGCAGGTTCTTCAAAGTTCACGCTCTCATCCGTCGAGAACAAACCCAGCGGATTGACGGGCGACAATCGGAGCTCCTCAGATGTAGTAGGATCGTCTGCCGACTCCTGCCCCGCGCCCCCACCTTCTGACCTTTGTGGCCTTTCTTGGGGCCGCGCTGCTGGCTGAGCTGCAAAACACAAATGAGGTTATTAGAAGAGAAGGGGGTGTTAGGGTGACAAAGTGAGTCTAGCGCTACACACTGCATATGCATGATAAAAGCACCACCACTCTCAAAATCATTGCAGACATCACATTTCATGACCATCAACACATTGTGCATTGCAATGATTTTCATTCGGTCAGCATTATTTCTATAACACTTTTAGAAATCATCTATCATATATGATTGTTCAGATATGAGTTGGTGTGGCATCTATTGACTTTACATCACGCAATGGTGTAAGCTTTACTCACATGGCATCACTTCAGGCTGCCACGGATGCAGATGCATCCGTGGCAGCCTGGGGGTGCTTCCCCATGAGTGCGAGCACTCGCTCCTCCATCTCAGTGATATTGCAGGGGACTGGTGGCCCCCCACCCGTTCGCCTCTGCACGGGCTTCATCATTAATAGCTTCTTCTGTAACAGGTGACAGGACAACATGGCATAAGATCATTGCATGATATCATTGCTAGATACTGTTACAGAGACTGATACAACACATAACCAACAGATGTAATCATGATGATTAAGATTATTATTTTTCTTTATCTAAAGACGTACACCGTGACCGCAAGCTTTGAGTAAAACACTCCAGGTATAAATGCAGACCTCACATCTGCTGATAGTCACTCATGACTGTTACAAGTCAAATTATATAAATACATAAGCACATGTAAATCAATGTAATACTTACTCTTGCGGATCCCACAAAGTCGTTCCATCGTTTGTGGCATTGGTTGCCCTCACGCACCTTGTTGGTCGCAGACAAGACTACCTCTGCTATCTCGGTCCATATCCTCTGTTAGGCCTTTGAGGTGGGCTTCCCACGCCCTCCCTGTGTCAAATCACCCCAGCGTAACTCGACCTCCTGCAGGAGGGAGACATTTGCCTTGTCCGAGAACCTCCTCGCTCTTTTGCGCCCTCCAATGTGCTCCTCTCCCACCTCACTGCTCTCTCCAGCGTCAGTCTCCACAGCGTGCTCGTGATGCCTCCTCCTCTCTCTCCATTATAGGCCAAATTCGGTCAAATATGTGGCTGGTAACAGCTAATTTTTGTTTGCCTACTTGCTGTGAAGCTCTAAAGTCTCCCTCCTTCCTCCCAAAGCAGCCACGCCACACCCAGCCACGCTTCAGTCCCTCTGAGCTCCCTCGCTCTCTGTCTCCTCTTCTGCGCATGTCAATGTGACCCTTGACCTCCTGAATCGCGGGAATCGAGTGTTGCCATGCCATTGCTAAGGACAGCCACAATTTACGGCAGAAGGTCAAAAAAATTTAACGCAACCACCCATTTGATATCGCTCGCGGTAACGCTCATTTTCAAAAATGTAAACTAGGTGATAAGCGCAAAAGTGGAGGATCTAGCCCATTATGTTTTGGCCTTGCACCTATCTATGGGCTAGAACCTCCACTTTTTTTGAAAGCTTAACGCCCACTTAACGCCCATTTTACCGCTGAAATAACGTATAATGCCCATATATCAACCATTTTGGCACAAAATGGAAACTGACGGGCATTTTTAGGAAACTTATCGCCGAGCGTTACTTTCCCCATGTGCTTAACATTGGGAACAAATATTATCGCCTGCCCACTTTTTTTGGGCAGAATCATCAGAATGGGCAAAATCAACGCCCATAATATCACCCAGCGTTATTTTCCACACTGATTTAATGCCGAAATTCAATATTAACGCCCGACCAGTTTTTTTTTGTTGCAAAGAGCATATTTACCGAAACTAGCGACCATGAGATCGCCCATCGTCAATTTCACTACCTCGCACACATATCGCCCACAGTAGCACTCGCTCAAAAAAACACCCAGAAAAAGTAGAACTAACCGGAACTAATCACAGCATTCGGGACGCCATGTTGTAGATCACATGTCGTATCTTTAACAAGCTGCTGTGCTTCAACCTTGGCGGAGTTCGGATGTACTCTGCAGATCGTTGGAGTTGATGTGAACATCTCTAAAAACATCTTGACCATAATGTGACCGATTGGAATTGAAGAGGTATCTTCGTCGGGACATTCCTTCTTTGTGACCAATCGGTGGAAAACAGAGAGCTACTGCAAAGGGGCCTGTCCTTTCTCACCCTCTCTTGGTGACCAAATACATGCAGCTGACTCGAGATCGCCGAAGGAATACTCCACTGCATTATGTGCCCAATGTAAGACGTGACAGACTGATGAGGAGGACAAGACGTTACACCCCTCGCAAGTACAAGGAGAAGCATTCTTACCTCGACTTGCCCGACATCAGCTGCCTTCGGAGACTGCGCTTCCACAAAGAGGTTATCACTGAGGTATGCCAAATGATCAGGGCAGATTTGCAGCCTGCCAGCACCATCAGTACTGCACGGTCCGTCGAGGTCAAAGTCACCACGGCACTGTCGTTCTACGCCTCGAGTTCTTTTCAGGCCACAGCTGGAGATATTTGTGGACTTTCTCAGCATGCCACATATCGCTGCATTAGACAGGTCACTGAACCCCTGTACGCATTCAGGAGGGACTTGATTAGCTTCCCTATGACAGAAACATAGAAACAGAGAAAATAGGTGCAGGAGTAGGCCATTCGGCCCTTCGAGCCTGCACCACCATTCAATAAGATCATGGCTGATCATTCACCTCAGTACCCCTTTCCTGCTTTCTCTCCATACCCCTTGATCCCTTTAGCCGTAGGCGCCATATCTAACTCCCTCTTGAATATATCCAATGAACTGGCATCAACAACTCTCTGCGGTAGGGAATTCCACAGGTTAACAACTCTCTAAGTGAAGAAGTTTCTCCTCATCTCACCAGGGAGGCTCAGACTGAGAGGGCTCGAGGATTCTCCAGAATTGCAAACTTTCTCAAGGTGCAGGGAGCAATAGACAGTACGCACATCGCGATGAGTTCACCTTTTCAGGATGCAGAGGTTTTCAGGAACCGCAAGGGATTCCACCCCCTGAATGTCCAACTAGTTGTCGACCACCAGCAAATTATACAGACAGTGAATGCTCAATTTCCGGGCAGCATCCATGATGCTCGCATCCTGCGTGAGAGCACTGTATCTGACTTGTTTAACAATCAGCCTCAAGGTCAATGCTGGATGCTTGGTGACAAAGGATATGGCCTCACCACCTGATTGATGACCCCCCTGCGTGACACCCACACTGAAGCCGAGAGGCGATACAACAAGAGCCAAAGAACAACTTGCAATATCGTGGAGAAAACCATTGGAGTGCTGAAGCAGCGCTTTAGATGCCTGGACCACTCAGGAGGCGAACTCCAATACCACCCTGAGCAGGTAGCTCAATTCGTGGTGGTGTGCTCCATGCTACACAACTTGGCTATCAGGAGGGGACAAGAATTGCCTGATGAGTCTGACAGTCCACCTCACCAGAGAGAGGAAGAGGAGGATGAGGAAGCAGATGCTGACATCGGCCCAGACAATCAGGCTGACATTGAAGCTATGTCCCCACCCTCCTGTAGACCGCATGAAAGGGCCCGTGGTGGCATGATAGCTGAAAGAGCCTTATGTCAAGAGCTCATCAATGATCACTTTGCCTGAAAGAACGTTGGTGTTATTTACAAGGCTGACACAATGCTGGGTGTGCAGGTGATACATCAATGGTGGGCATCACCTTGGTGACAGTTAAAGTTTAAGTTGATTGAAGTTAAGTGTCATTATACCCTTTGATGTTAAGGAATCGTGTTAAGTAATGGTGCAGCTATCTGAGCCAATGCGCTACAAAGCTTTGTTAAATAAAAAACATTTAACTGAACATTAGTCTGAAATTATCAGTATTTCTGTTCAAACCAACCCTTCCGCTTCCCCTCCTGACTCCAAGCCGCCTGGCCGAGGAGCTCATCAGGTGATGCTTCATTGGGCGGGTGCGGGGGTGACGGCTGAAACACTGCTTGGACGGATACGGGAGAGGACGGTCCTGAGGTAGGAACGTGCTCCAAGCCAGAAGCAAGATGTTGCTGTTGGCTCTCATGTGTGGTTGGCAATGGGGGTGCGGCACCTTGGGGTGCAGTGCCGCGCTCCGGGACCACTGGGAGCCCTCTGCCACCAATGTTCCTGGCTACCAGCTCCAGGGCCTCCTCCAACCCTCCCATGTTATATCTTATTTGTTGGACAAAAACTCGGTACCAACGATGTTCTTGGTGCTTAGTAGGCTTTTTGCTACTGGTGCCTCTCCCTTGTGCCTCGCACAACAGCACAGCCACACATGCTTTCAGTGCCTCTGAGCTCCCTCTCTCTCTGTCTCCTTTTCTGCACATGTCATGATGATCCTTGACCTCCTGAATCGCGGAAATTGAGCGTTGCCATGCCATTGCTAAGGACGGCCACACTTTACGGCAGAAGGTCAAAAAAATTTAATACTACCGCCCATTTCATATCGCTCATGGTAACGCCCATTTTCAAAAACGGAGACTAGGTGCTTTGAGAATGGGCGAGAAGCCGGCGATCTGAAAACCCGGAAATAATGCCCATTTTTGGGCGATAAGCACAAAAGTGGAGGTTCTCGTCCTATCTCTTTAAGCAACTCCAGCCCTACAATCCTTCAAGAACTCTATGTAGATCCAATTATGGCCTCTTGTGCTTCCCCGATATACTTTGTCTCACCATTGGAGTCCGTGCCTTCAGCTCTCTCGGCACTAAGCTCTGGAATTCCCTCGTTAAAGCTCCCCATCTTTCTACCTCCTTTAAGACACTTTTTAAAACCTATCTGTTTGACCGATCTTTTGGTCATTTTAATATCTCCTTATGTGGCTCAGGCTCCTATCAAGTGCCTTGGGTTGTTTTACAATGTTAAAGGTGCTACATAAGACAAGTAATTGTTGGATTATTTTGCATCCGTTCCCCAGAGATCACTGTGGACATTGTTGAAGCTAATCATGCAAAACTTTAGAACCATCATGATGTTCACCAGGATGAATCTATGAAAAAAGCTTAAAAACAAGGTATATGCAATTTGTCAACATTTCATAGCATTGTTAAATAAAACGGAGTAGACGTTGTAACTCACACACAAACAGGACTCAGAGACCAGTTCAGGTTATGAAAGGGAACAAAACCAATGGCGAAAAGCACTTGCACTCAGAGCGGAAAAGGACACTGGCAGGAGCACGCCCATCGTCCATTACACAACACATTGAATTTCCCAATCCATTCCCCTCAATGGGCGGACAGCATAACGAATGGGGTGTGTAATGAGGAAGGTGTGTAATGGATAGGATGTGCAATGGGGACGGGGTGTAATCGGGAGGATCTGTAATGGGGAAGGTGTTTAATGAGGATGGTGTGTAACGGGGATGGTGTTTAATGGGGAGGATGTGTAATGGGGATGGTGTGTGATGAGGAGGATGTGTAATGTGAAGGGTCTGTAATAGAAATGGTATGTATTAGACAGGGTGTGTAATGGGGAGGGTATGTAATGATTGGGGTGTGTAATGAGGAGGCTGTGTAATGGGGAAGGTCTGGAATGGGGAGGATGTGTAATGAGGAGGGTGTGTATAAAGGAGGGTATGTAATGGTATGGGTGTGTAATGGGGAGTGTGTGTAATGGGGAGGGTGTGTAATGGGCATGCTGTGTAATGGAGAGGGAGCACAATGGGTATTGTGTGTAATGGGGAGGGTGTGTAATGAGGAAGTTGTGTAATGGGGAGGGTGCGTAATGGGAAGGGTGCATAATGGGGAAGGTGTGTAATTGGGAGGGTGTGTAATGGGGATGGTGTGTGATGGGGTGGATGTGTAATGTGGAGGGTGTGCAAAGGGCATGGTGTGTAATGGGTGTGTTGTGTAATGGAGAGGGCGCATAATGGGTAGGATGTGTAATGGTGAAGGTGTGTAGTGGGGTGGGCGTGTAATGGTGAGGGTGTGTAATGGGGAGGGTGTGTAATGGGAAGGGTGTGCAATGGAGATGGTGTATAATGGGGAGGGTATATACTGGAGAGGATGTATAATGGGAGAGTGCATAATGGGCGAGATGTGTAATGGGGGTGGTGTGTAATATGGATGGTGTGCAATGGGGAGGATTTGTAATGGGAAGGCATGAAATGGAGAGGGTGTGCAGTGGGGAGGGTAAGTAAAGGGAAGGTGTGTAATGGGGAAGGTCTGTAATGAGAGGGGTGCATAATGGGGAGGGTGTGTAATAGGGAAGTTGTGTAATGGGGAGGGTGCATGATGGGAAGGGTGCATAATGGAGAAGGTGTGTAATGGGGAGGGTGTGTAATGGGGATGGTGTGTGATAGGGTGGATGTGTAATGTGGAGGGTGTGCAATGGTATGGTGTGTAATGGGAATGGTGTGTAATGGAGAGGGCGCATAATGGGTAGGATGTGCAATGGTAAAAGTGTATAATGGGGTGGGCGTGTAATGGTGAGGGTGTGCATTGGGGAAGGTGTAATGGGAAGGGTGTGCAATGGGAGGGTGCATAATGGGCGAGGTATGCAATGGGGGTGGTGTGTAATGTGGATGGTGTGCAATGGAGAGGATTTTTAATGGGAAGGGCATGAAATGGGAGGGTGTGCAGTGGGGAGGGTGTGTAAAGAGAAGGTGTGTAATGAGGAGGTTGCATAATGGGGAGGATGTGTAATAGTGTGGTGTATATCGGGGAGGGTGTGCAATGGGGAGGATTTGTAATGGGGAGGATGTGTAATGGGCTTGGTGTGTAATGGGGAGGTTGCATAATGGGAGGATGTGTAATGGTGTGGTGTGTATCGGGGAGGATGTGTAATGGGGAGGATTTGTAATGGGGAGGATGTGCAATGGGTAGGGTGTGTAATGTGGAGGGTGTGTAAAGGGGAGTGTGTATAATGGGGAAGTTGTGTAATGGGTAGGATGTGTAATGGGGAGGGTATGTAATGGGGAGGGTGTGTAATGGACATGGTGTGTAATGAAGGAGGTGTGTAATGGGTAGGGTGTGTAATGGGGAGGGTATTTAATGGGGAGGGTGTGTGATGGTGAGGATGTGTAATGGGGAGGGTATGTAAAGGGGAGGGTTTGTAATGGGGAGGGTGTGTAATAGGGAGGCTGTGTAATAGGGAGGGTATGTAATGAGGAGGGTGCATAATGGGGAGGGTGTGTAATGGGGAGGCTGTGTAATGGGTGTGGTGTGTAATGGGAAGGGAGTGTAATGAGCGGGGTGTGTAATGGGGTGGGTGTGCAATGGGGAGGGTGTGTAATGCAGATGATGTCTCATGGGGATGCCGTGTAACGGGACATGTGAGTAATGGAGAGGAAGTGTAATGGGAAGGATGTGTAATGTAAGGAGTGTATAATGGTGAAGCATGCATAATGGGGAAGGTATGTAATGAGGAGAATGTGTAATGGGAAGGCTGTGTATTGGGCGGTGTGTGTATTGGGAATGGTGTGTAATGGGGAGAGTCTGAAATGGGGAGGCAATGTATTGGGCTGCGTGTGTAATCAGCAGGGTGTGTAATGAGGAAGAATGTGTAAAGGGGAGGGAGAGTAATGGGCTGCATGTGTAATGGGCAGGTTTTGTAATGGGGAGAGTTCGTAATGGGGAATGTATGTAATGGGGAGGATGTGTAATGGGGAGGCTTTATAATGGGGAGGGTGTGTAATTGGGAGGATGTGTAATGGGGAGGCTGCATAATGGGGAGGGTGTATAATGGGGAGGATGTGTAATGAGGTGGGTGTGTAATGGGGAGGGTGTGTAATGGGGAGGGTGTGTAATGGGGAGTGTGTGTAATGGGGAAGTTGTGTAATGGAGTGGGTGCATAATGGGAAGGGTGCATAATAGGGATGGTGCGTAATGGGGAGAGTGTGTCATGGAGGTGGTGTGTGATGGGGGGATGTGTAATGGGGAGGGTATGTAAAGGAGAGGGTGCGTAATGGGGAGGGTGTGTAATGGGGAGGCTGTGTAATGGGGAGGGTGTGTAATGGGAAGGGAGTGTTAAGGGTGGGGTGTGTAATGGGGTGGGTGTGTAATGGGGAGGGTGTGTAATGCGACTTGTGAGTAATGGAGAGGAAGTGTAATGGGAAGGGTGTGTGATGTAAAGATTGTATAATGGTGAAGCGTGCATAATGGGGATGGTATGTAATGAGGAGAATGTGTAATGGGAAGGGTGTGTATTGGGCGGTGTGTGTAATGGGAATGGTGTGTAATGGGGAGAGTCTGTAATGAGGAGGCAATGTATTGGGCTGCGTGTGTAATCAGCAAGGTGTGTAATGAGGAAGAATGTGTAATGGGGAGGGAGAGTAATGGGTTGCATGTGTAATGGGCAGGTTCTGTAATGGGGAGGATTCGTAATGGGGAATGTACGTAATGGGGAGGATGTGTAATGGGGAGGCTGTATAATGGGGAGGGTGTGTAATAGGGCTGGTGTGTAATGGAAGAGCACATAAAAGGGAGGGTGTGTATTGGGGATGGCTTGTAATTGGGAGGATCTGTAATGGGAAGCGTGTGTAATGAGGAGGTTGTGCAATGGGTGATGTGTGTAATGGGGAGGGTGTTTAATGAGGACGTTGTATAATGGGGAGGGTGCATAATGGGGAGGGTGTGCAATAGCATGGTATGTAATGGGGAGCATGTGTAATGGAGAGGGTTTGTAATGGGGAGGTTGGTTAATGGGGAGGGTACATAATAGGGAGAGTGCATAAAGGGGAGGGCGCATAATTGGGGGGGGCTGCATAATGAGGAGGGTGCATAATAGGAAGGATGTGTAATGGGAGGGTGTGTAATGGGAAGGGTTTGTAATGGGGAGAGTATATAATAGAGAGGATGTGTAAGGAGGAGATGTGTAATGGGTTAGGTGTGTAACAGGGAGGGTGTGTAATGGGGAATGTGTTTAATGGGGAGGGTGTATAATGGGGAGGCAATGTAATGGCTGGGTGTGTAAGTGGTGAATGTGTAATGGGGAAGGCTGCATAATGGGGAGGGTGTGTAATGGGAGGGTGCGTAATGGGTGTGTGTGTAAAGGGGAGGGTGCCTAATGGAGAGGGTGCCTAATGGGGAGTGTGTGCAACAGGGATTGTGTGTAATGGGGAGGGTGTGTAATGGGCTGGTTATGTAATGGGCAGGGTGTCTAATGTGTGTGTAATGGGCTGGGTGGGTAATAGTGAGTGTGTGTAAATTGGAGGGTGAGTAATGGGGAAGATGTGTAAAGGGGAGGATGTGTAGTGGGCAGTGTGTGTAATGGGGAGGATGCACAATGGGAAGGGTGTGTAATGGGCAGGTTGTGTAAGGGGAAGTGTGTGTAACGGGGAGTGTATGTAATGGGCAGGGTGTGTAATGGGGATGGTGTGTAATGGGGAGGGAGCGTAATGGGGATGGTGTGTAATTGGGATGGTGTGTAATGTAATGGGAAAAGCGTGAAATGGGGAGTATGTGTAATGGGGACGGTGTGTAATGGGAAAGGTGTGCAATGGGGAGAGTGTGCAATGGGAAGGGTGTGTAATGAAAAGGGCATGTAATGGAGAGTTGGTGTGTTGCGAAGGGTGTGCAATGAGGAGATAATGTATTGGGCTGGGTGTGTAATCGGCGGGGTTGTATAATGGGGAGGCTGTGTAATGGGGAGGGTGTGGAATGGGTGGGTTGTGTAATGTGGAGGATGTGTACTGGCGATGGATATAATGGGATGGGTGGGTAATGGTAAGGGCATGTAATGTGCAGGGTGTGCAATGGAGAATGTGTGCAATGGGGACGGTGTGTAATGGGGATTGTGTGTAATGGGGAGGATGCGTAATGGAGATGGTATGTAATGGGGAGTGTTGGTAATCGGGAAGTTCTGTAATGGCGAGGTTGTGTAATGGGGAAGATGTCAAATGGGGAAGATGTGTAATGGGAGGTTGCATAACGGGCAGGGTGTGTAATGGGGATGGTGGGTAATTGAGATGGCGTGCAATGAGGAGGCTTTATAATAGGAAGGGCATGTAATGGGGAGGGTGTGTAATGGCAATGGTGTGTAATGGAAGGGTGTGTAATGGTGAGGAAGTGCAATGGGGAGGTTGTGTAATGGGAAGAGTGTGTAATGGGGAGTGTGTGCAATGGGAAGGGTGTGTAATGGGGAGGGCATGCAATGGTGAGGGGTGCAATGTGGAGGGTGTGTAATGGGATTGGTGTGTAATGGGTGGTGTGCGTAATGGAAGCGAGTGTAATGGGGAGGGTTTATAATGGTGAGGGTGTCTAATAGGGAGCAAATGTAATAGGGAGAGTATGAAATGAGGAGGGCATGTAACGGGTGGTGTGTGTAATGAGGAGGATGTTTATTGGGGAGCGAGTGTAATGGGGGGCGTGTGTAATAGGCCGGGTGTGTAATGGGGAGGTTGTGGAATGGGAAAGATGTGTAATGGGGTGTGTGTGTAATGGGGAGGATGTGTAATGCAGATGGTGTCTAATGGGGATGGTGTGTAATCAGACGTGTGAGTAATGGCAAGGAAGTATAATGAAAAGTACTGTCGTTGGATTTTCAGAAGGCCTTTGATAAAGTTCCACATAAGAGGTTAGTGTGCAAAATTCTGACGGGTTTGGACAGGTTGGATGCAGGAAGAATGTTCCCAATGTTGGGGAAGTCCAGAACCAGGCGTCACAGTCTAAGGATAAGGGGTAAGCCATTTAGGACCGAGATAAGGAGAAACTTCTTCACCCAGAGAGTGGTGAACCTGTGGAATTCTCTACCACAGGAAGTAGTTAAGGCCAATTCACTAAATATATTCAAAAGGGAGTTAGATGAAGTCCTTACTACTCGGGGGATCAAGGGGTATGGCGTGAAAGCAGGAAGTGGGTACTGAAGTTTCATGTTCAGCCATGAACTCATTGAATGGCGGTGCAGGCTAGAAGGGCTGAATGGCCTGCTCCTGCACCTATTTTCTATGTTTCTATGTTTCTATGTAAAATTAAAGCACATATGGGATTGGGGATAATATACTGGCATGGATTGAAAATTGGTTAACTGACAGGGCCCCAGCTATTCACAATATATATAAATGGTTTGGATGAGGGAACCAAATGTAATATTTCCAAGTTTGCTGACGACACAAAACTGGATGGGATTGTGAGCATAGAGGAGGATGCAAAGACGCTGCAAGGCGATTAAGTAAGGTCGAGTGAGTGGGCAAACACATGGCAGATGCAGTATAACGTGGATAAATGTGAAATTATACACTTTGGTAGGAAAAACATAAAGACAAAGGGCTAGATTTTCCAGTTTTTTTGCATGCTTAACACCCACTTAACATCCATTTTACCGCTGAAATTATGTATAACGCCCATATATCACCCTTTCAGCCACAAAATGGAAACTGACGGGCATTTTTCAGGCACTTATCGGCGAGCATTACTTTCCCCATGTGCGTAACGCCGGGAAAAAATAATACCGCCCACCCACTTTTTTTGGCCGGAATCATCAGAATGGGCGAAATCAACGCCCATAATATCGCCCAGCGTTAGTTTCCACACGGAATTAATGCTGAGATTCAATAATACCGACCACCCACTTTTTTTTGTCATAAAGATCACATTTGCCGAAACTAACAGCAGGAGATCGCCCAGCGTCACTTTCACCACCTCGCACACATATCGCCCACAATATCGCTCGCCCAAAAAACTGCCCGGAAAAAGTGGAACTGTTCTGAACTAATCCCAGCGGTGTGGGTGTTATTTTTAAAATCGCAGGTCGCCTCATTCAAAAGGCTGCTTCAACTTTGGGGGAGTTTGGAGTTCGTCTCAGGTGAAGTGACCATTTCAACAGACATAGTTTCAGACTCTGGACTATTGGGGGTTTACTGTAGGTTTACTGTAGGTGTATTTTAGTGAGGAAATTATTACTTCTGATCAATCGTTATTATACTTTCATTGCAATGGAGCCAGCCATTTCTCAGCCTGCATCGATTAATACGCAGATGCTGCAGAATGCAGATGGCTCAATGTGTGATGCACATCATTATGTCCCCAATTTAAGTCATGCAAGAATGGGGAGGCCAGACCGTACACACCCCGCATGTACAGGGAAAAGAGGTCTTACCTCGACGTGTCCGAGCACACCTGCCTTCGGAGACTGCGCTTCCACAAGGTGGTGATCAATGAAATATGTGAGCTCATCAGGCCACATATGCAGCCTGCCATCAGGACATCAGTGTCGGTTGAGGTCAAGGTCATCGTGGCACTGTCTTTCTACGCGTCCAGTTCTTTTCGAGCCTCTGCGGTCGAGATTTCCCCTCTGTCTCACCATGCCATCCATCGCTGCAGTAGACAGGTCACGGAAGCCCTGTACGCGCGAAGGATGAACGTTATATATTCACTAAATATATTCAAAAAGGAGTTAGTTGAGGTCCTTACTGCTAGGGGGATCAAGGGGTATGGCGAGAAAGCAGGAATGGGGTACTGAAGTTGAATGTTCAGCCATGAACTCATTGAATGGCGGTGCAGGCTAGAAGGGCCGAATGGCCTACTCCTGCACCTATTTTCTATGTTTCTATGTTATCAGCTTCCCCATGACCACGGAGGCTCAGATTGACAGGGCTGGAGCATTCTACCACATTGCTAAGTTCCCCAGGGTGCAGGGAGCAATACAGTGCACTCACATCGCCATGCGGGCACATTCTCAGGACTCGGAGCTTTTTCGGAACAGAAAAGGATTTCACTCCCTGAAGGTCCAACCAGTTGTCGACCACAACCAGATCATAATGGCAGTGAATGCCAAATGTCCGGGCAGCTTTGATGAGGTTCACATCCTGCATGAGAGCACTGTCTCTGACTTGTTTAAGAGTCAGCCACAAGAACAATGCTGGATGCTTGGTGATAACCGATATCGCCTAGCCACCTGGCTGATGACCCCCCTGCGTGACACCCACACCGAGGCCGAGAAGCGATACAACCAGAGCCACATGGACACACGCAATGTGGTCCAGAAAACAATAACTGTGCTTAAGCAGCCCTTCAGATGTCTGGACCACTCAGGAGGGGAACTACAATACAACCCTGAGCAAGTAGCTAAATTCGTGGTCGTGTGCTCCATGCTGCACAACCTGGCTATCAGGAGGGGACAAGAATTGTCAGAAAGGACTGATGTTCCACCTCAGGAGAGGGAGGAAGAGGAGGACAAGGGGCTGGACACTGAGCTAGGGCCAGACAATCAGGCTGGCTATGCAACCATGGCCACGACCCCCTCCAGATTGCAGGAAAGGGTCCGTGGTGGCTACATAGCTGCAAGACTCTTACGTTAGGAGCTGATATCTGAACAATTTGCTGTGAGTGACAACGCTGACACACTGCTGTGTGTGTGCAGCTCAGATATCAATGGTGCCCATCACCTTGGTGCCAGTTAAAGTTTACGTTGATTGAAGTTAAGTTTTATTTAACCCTTTCATGTTAAGGAATCACCAGTGTGTAACGGCCCAACCATCTGAGACAATGCTCAACAAGGTTATGTTCAATAAAAAATATTTAATATCAACATTGGTCTGAAATCATAAGTATCACGGGCAAAAACACCCAACCCCCGCCCACACCCCACTTTTTCCCCATTGACATCAATCAAATGTTCAACATGTCCAGTAACACAGAATACAAAGACAAAGCAGGAGGGTGGTCCCCTCCCCTCATACATTACAACAAATTGCCTACACCCAGATGGAGATATAACACAGCCATCACCTGCGGACAAGCACCTCACTTTCCGTCCCCTCTCTCCTTCTTCTCCCCACCTCTACCCCTTCCCCTCCTCGCTCCACGGCGCCTGGCCGAAGAACTCCTCAGGCGGTGCCTCATTGGGGTGGATGAAGGCAGAGGCGGTGGTCGCACGGGTACAGGGGGGGGGGGGGTTGCCGAGTGGGCAACATTTTCTGATGTAGAAGCAGGATCTTGGTCCTTCCTCTCATCTGTCATTCACAGTGGTGGTACGGAACCTAGGGGTGGAGTGCTGCGCTCTGGGGCCACTGGGAGGCCTGTGCCAGCAATGTTCCTGGCTATCGCCTCCAAGGCCTCCACCATCTGCGGAACGCATTCAGTCATGGTGGCCATCTGTCGGTATATGCTCCCCAATGCTTTGAGGAGCTGGTCACCAATGTCTACAGTCCTCCTGGACAACTGTACCATCTCTCCGCTCTCATGTCACGCTCGAGGACCAGACCCATCGCGTCCATGAAATCTCCGCGGGGTTGGCGCAGTCCTGGGGACAAATGGGGTGCCCTGTGGCGAGGTGCTTGGGGCCGGTACCTCCAGAGTGGAGGCGGGAATGGCCGGAGGAGCACTAGATGGCCTTGGGGTGGAATGCCTTCTGGAGCGTGGCGATGCAGGTTCCTCGAAGTCGGCGGTCTCATCCGTAGAGAACAGACCCAGCGGATTGACGGGTGAGAATCGGAGCTCCTCAGCAGATGTAGGATTGTCCGGCGAGTCCGGCCCTGCGCCCCCAACTTCTGACCTCTGTGGTCTTGCCTTGGGACGCGCTGCTGGCTAAGCTGCAAAACACAAATGAGGTTATTAGAGGAGAAGAGGGTGCTAGGGCCACAAGGTGAATCCAGCCCTACACACAGCATATGCACGACAAAAGCACCACCGCTATCAAAATCATCACAGACATCACATTTCATGACCATCAACACATGGTGCATTGCAATGATTTTCGTTAGGCCAGCATTATTTCTAGGACAATTTTAGAAATCATCGATCATATATGGTTGTTCAGATACGAGTGGGTGTGGCATCTATTGACTTTATATCAGGCAATTGTGTAAACTTTACTCACGTCGCTTTACTTCAGGGTCTGCAGCTGCTTGCGTGGCTGTCCGGGGGTGCTTCCCCATGAGTGTGAGCACCCACTCCTCCATCTCAGCGATGTCGCTGACAACTGGTGCCCCCCCACCCGTTCACCTCTGCACGGACCTCATCGTCGATAGCTTCTTCTGTAAAAGGTGACAGAATGACATGGCATGAGATCATTGCATGATATCATTGCTCGGTACTGTCACAGACACTGATACAACACATAACCGACAGATGTAATCATGATTTTAATGAAAATTATCATTCTTTACCTAAAGACGTACACCGTGACCGCAGGCTTTGAGTAAAACATTCCTGGTAAAAGTGAAAGACATCACATCTAATGATAGTCACTCATGACTGTCACAAATCAAATTATATAAATACATATGTACATGTAAATCAATGTAATACTTACTCTTGTGGATCCTACAAGGTCGTTCCATCGTTTGCGACATTGGTTGCCCTCACGAACTTGCGCCCTCCAATGTGCTCCTCTCCCAGCTCACTACACTCACCAGCGTCAGTCTCCACAGCGTGCTGTGATGCCTCCCCCTCTCCCTCCATTATAGGCCAAATTCAGGGAAATATGTGGCTGGTAACAGCTAATTTTTGTTTCCCTATTTGCTGTAAAGTTCTAGGGCTAGAACCTCCACTTTATTTGCCTGCTTAACACCCACTTAACAGCCATTTAACCGCTGAAATGAAGTATAACGCCCAGATATCGCCCATTTTGGCCCAAAATGGAAACTGACGGGCTTTTTTAGGAAACTTATTGCTGAGCATTATTTTCCGAATGTGCTTAAAGCTGGGAAAAAATATTACCACCTGCCCACTTTTTTGGGGCGGAATCAGCAGAATGGGCAATGTCAACCCTTATATTATCGCCCAGCGTTACTTTCCTCACTGACTTAACGCCGAGATTCAATAATAACACCTGTTTTTTGTCATACAGAGCATATTTATCCAAACTAGCGGCCACGTAGATTGCCCACCATCAATTTCACTACCTCGCACACATATCGTCCAGAATATCACCCGCTCAAAAAACCGCCCACAAAAAGTGGAACTAACCGGGACTGACGGCAGTAGTGTGGCTGGCATTTGTTAAATCACACTCTTACGTGAGGAACTGATATCGGAGAGATTTACCTGAAAGAGCGCTGATGTGAGTGACAACGCTGACACACTGCTGTGTGTGTGCAGCTCAGACATCAATGGTGCCCATCACCTTGGCGCCAGTTAAAGTTTACGTTGATTGATGTTAAGTTGTATTTAACCCTTTCACGGTAAGGAATCACCAGTGTGTAGTGGTCCAGCTATCTCAGACAATGCGCAACAAAGTTTTGTTCGATAACAAAAGTTTAATACCAACATTGGTCTGAAATCGTAAGTAATATGGCCAATAACCATGCCCAACCCCCGCCCACATCCCACCTTTCCACCATTGACATAAATCACATGGTCAACATGTCCAGCAACACAGAATAAAAAGGCAAAGCAGGAGCGTGGTCCCCAGCCCCCATACATTGCAACAAACTGCATACACCCAGATGGAGATATAACACAGCCATCACCTGCGCACATGCACCTCACTTTCTTTCCCCCCGCTCTTTCTTCTCCCCACCTCTATCCCTTCCCCTCTTCACTCCACAGCGCCTGGCCGAGGAGCTCCTCAGGCGGTGCCTCATTGCGGGGGATGAAGGCAGATGCGTTGGTTGGACGCGTACGGGAGCGGGGGTTGCCGAGGGGCCAACATTCTCTGATGCAGAAGCAGGATCTTGGTCCTTGCTCGCATTTATCATTTGTAGTGCTGGTGCCAAACCTAGGAGTGGAGTGCCGTGCTCTGGGACCACTGGGACAGACCTGCCGTATTCACGAGGCCTCCGCGGGGTCGGCACCGTCCTGGGGACAAATGGGGTGCCCTGTGGAGAGGTGCTTGGGGCCGGCACCTCCAGAGTGGAGGAAGGAATGACTGGAGGACCAATAGATGGCCTTGGGGTGGAATGGGTTCTGGAGCGTGGCGATGCAGGTTCTTCGAAATCCGCACTCTCATGCATCGAGAACAGATGCAGCGGATTGACGGGCGACAATCGGAGCTCCTCAGCACCCAGATATAGTAGGATCGTCCGCCAACTCTTGTCCCGCGCCCCCAACTTCTGGCCTCTGTGGCCTTGCCTGGGGCCGCGCTGCTGGCTGAGCAGCAAGACACAAATGAGGTTGTTAGAGGAGAAGGAGGTGCTAGGGTGACAAGGTGAGTCCAGCGCTACACACAACATATGCACGACAAAAACACCACCACTCTGAAAATCATCGTAAACATCACATTTCATGACCATCAACACATTGTGGATTGCAATGATTTTCATTAGGCCAGCATTATTTCTATGACACTTTTAGAAATCATCTATCATATATGATTGTTCGGATATGAGCTGGTGCAGCATCTATTGACTTTACACCAAGCAATGGTGCAAGCTTTACTCACGTGGCATCACTTCAGGGTCTGCAGATACATCCGTGACTGTCCGGGGGTGCTTCCCCACGAGTGCTAGCACTCGCTCCTCAATGTCAGTGATGTCGCAGGGGACTGGTGGCCCCCCACCCGTTCACCTCTGCATGGACGTCATCGTCGATAGCTTCTTCTGTAAAAGGTGACAGGACGACATGCCATGGGATCATTGTGTAATATCATTGCTAGGTACTGTCACAGACACTGATACAACACATAACCGACAGATGTAATCATGATTATTATGATTATTATCATTCTTTACCTAAAGACATTCACCGTGACCGCAGGCTTTGAGTAAACCATTCCCAGTAAAAGTGGAAGACCTCACATCTGATGATAGTCACTCATGACTCTTACAAATCAAATTATATAAATACATAAGTACATGTAAATCAATGTACTACTTACTCTTGCGGATCCCACAAGGTCGTTCCATCGTTTGCGGCATTGGTTGTCCTCACGCACCTCGTTGGTCACCGACGAGACCACCTCTGCTAGCTCGGTCCATATCCTCTGGTAGGCCTTTTGGGGTGGGCTTCCCAAGCCCTTCCTGTGTCAAATCACCCCAGCGTAACTCGACTTCCTGCAGGAGGGAAGCATTTGCTTCGTCCCTGAACCTTCTGGCTCTTTTGCGGCCTCCAATGTGTTCCTCTCCCACCTCACTGCTCTCTCCAGCGTCAGTCTCCACAGCATGCTGTGATGCCTCCTCTTCTCCCTTCATTATTCAGTCAAATATGTGGCAGTTAACAGCTACTTTTTGTTTGCCTACTTGCTGTGAAGCTCTAAAGTCTTCCTCCTTCCTCCCAAAGCAGCCACACCACACCCAGCCATGTCTTCAGTCCCTCTGAGCTCCCTCTCTCTCTGTCTCCTCTTCTGCGCATGTCATGGTGACCCTTGACCTCCTGAATTGCGGGAATCGAGCGTTGCCATGCCATTGCTAAGGACGACCACACTTTATGGCAGTAGGTCAAAAAAATTTAACGCTACTGCCCATTTGATATCGCTTACGGTAATACCCATTTTCAAAAATGTAAACTAGGTGTTTTGAGAATGGGCGAGAAGCTGGCGATCTGAAAACCCTTTTTTACCGCCCATGCCAGAAATGACACCCATTTTTGGGCGATAAGCTCAAAAGTGGAGGTTCCAGCCCCTAAACTCTCCCTCCTTTCTCCCAAAGCAGCCACACCACACCCACACACGCCTTCAGTCACTCTCAGCTCCCTCTCTCTCTGTCTCCTCTTCTGCGCATGTCATAATAGAAACATAGAAAATAGGTGCAGGAGTAGGCCATTCGGCCCTTCGAGCCTGCATCACCATTCAATAAGATCATGGCTGATCATTCCCTCAGTACCCCTTTCCTGCTTTCTCTCCATATCCCTTGATCCCTTTAGTCATAAGGGCCATATCTAACTCCCTCTTCAATATATCCAATGTACTGGCATCAACACCTATAGAAACATAGAAAATAGTGACCCTTGGTCTCCTGAATCACCGGAGTTGAGCATTGCCATGCCGCTGCTAAGGACGGCGATACTTTACGGCAGAAGGTCAGAGTGATTTAACGCTACCGCCCATTTCATATCGCTCGCGGTAATGTCCAATTTCATAAATGGAGACGAGGGGCTTTGACAATAGGCAAGAAAACGGCGATCTGAAAAACCCATTTTTACCACCCATGCTGATAATAATGCCCATTTTTGGGCGATCTGCACAAAAGTGTAAAATCTAGCCCAAAGTATTATTTAAATGGCGATAGCTTGGGAAATGTTGATGTACAGAGGGACCTGGGTGTCCTTGTACACCAGTCATTGAAAGCAAACATGCAGGTGCAGCAAGCAGTTAGGAAGGCAAATGGTATGTTGGCCTTCATTGCAGGTGAATTTGAGCACAGGAGCAAGGATGTCTTACTACAATTATACAGGGTGTGTAATGGGGACTGTGTGTAATGGGGAGGGAGCCTAATTGGGAGTGTGTTTAATGGGGAGGATGTATAATGGGGAGGATGTGTAATAGGCAGAGTGTATAATGGTGAAGTGTGTGTAACGCATAATGGTGAGTGTGTGTAATGGGGAGGGTGTTTAATGGTGAGGGAGTGTAACAGGAATGGTTTGTAATGGGAAGGGCGGGTAATGGAGAGTTTGTGTATTGGGAGTGCTGTGTAATGAAGAGTTTATGTAATGGGGAAGGTGTGTAATGGGGAGGGTGTGTCACGGGGAGGGTGTGTAATGTGCGAGACGGGTAATGGGAAGTGTGCATAATGGGGAGGGTGTTTAATGGGAGGGCATGTAAAGGAAGGTGTATGTAATGGGGAGGGTGTGTAAAGGGTGCGTGTATAATGGGGATGGTGTGTAATGGAGATGAAGTGAAACGGGGAGGGAGTGTAATGGGAAGGGAGTGTAATGGGTCTGTAATGGGGAGGGTCTGTAATGGGGAGTGTGTGTAGTGGGGAGGATGTGTAATGGAGAGGATGGGTAATGGGGAAGTTATGTAATGGGCAGTGTGTATAATGGGTAGGTTGTGTAATGGTGGGCATGTAATGGGGAGGGTCTGTAATAAGGATGGTGTAATGGAGGGGATGTGTAATGGTGTGGGTGTGTAATGGCGTGGGAGTGTAATGAGGAGGGTGTGTCGTTGAGGTTGTCTATTGGGGAGGGTGTGTCATGGGGAGGGTGTTTAATGGGAAGGGTGTGTAATGGGGAGGGAATATAATGCAGAGGGTGTATAATGTGGAGAGTATGTAATGGGGAGGTATAATGGGGGTGGAGTTTAATGGGGAGGGTGTGTAAAGGGGAGGGAATATAATGCAGAAGTTGTGTAATGGGGAGGGTGCGTAATGCGGAGGTTGTGCAACAGGGAGGGTGTGTAATGGGCGGGATATATAATGGTGCGTAATGGGGTGCGTATGTAATGGGGAGGGTTCATAATGGGGAGGGTATGTAATGGGGAGGGTGTGTAATGGGCAGGGTGTGTAATGGAGAGGATGTGTAATGGAGAAGATGTGTAATGGGGAGGGTGTACAAAGGGGAGGGAGTATTATTATGTCTGTAATGTGCTTCCGTCGTTGGAGGAGGCCCGATCGCCGTTACAGGGGTCCGATCGCCGTTACAGGGGTCCGATCACCGTTACAGGGGTCCGATCGCCGTTACAGGGGTCCGATCACCGTTACAGGGGTCCGATCGCCATTGCAGGGGGCCCGATCGCTGTGGGGAGGGGCCCGATCGCCGTTACAGGGGGCCGATCGCCGTTGCAGGGGGCCGATTGCCTTTGGAGGGGGCCCAATCGCTGTGGGGGGGGGGGCGATTGCCGTTACAGGGGTCCGATCGCCGTTGCAGGGGTCCGATTGCCATTGGAGGGGTCCGATCGCCGTTACAGGGGTCCGATCGCCGTTACAGGGGTCCGATCGCCGTTACAGGGGTCCGATCGCCGTTACAGGGGTCCGATCGCCGTTGCAGGGGTCCGATTGCCATTGGAGGGGTCTGATCGCCGTTTTGGGGTGGTCCGATCGCCGTTGGAGAGATCCGATCACCACTGGAGGGGCCCAATCGCCGTTGGAGGGGCCCAATTGCCGTTGGAGGGGCCCAATCGCCGTTGGAGGGGCCCAATTGCCGTTGCGCGGGGTTCGATTGTCATTGGAGGGGGCCCAATCGCCTGGGCGGAGGCTCACCTGGCTCACCGGGCATGGTAAAAGATAGGGGATCGGGTGGGGCACCTGAGTCGACGTCGAAGAAAGGTCCCCACTGGTGACCTGACCTCTTCTCTCCCAATACGTGGTGAGTACCATGTCCGTGACCAACCTGAACTTCCACACTGAACTCCAGCGGACCGCTGACCCTCTCAATGCCTGCCCCCAACCAAGCTGCAGGCCACCTACCTTCAAGGGCGCTATCCGGTGCCGAGCTTGCAGCCAACATCTCGCCGTAGGCAACTAGGCCCATACAGCAGTGCCTGGTCTCTCCAGTTATCTTGGACCCCCTTGCCACTGGATCAAGACCTTGCTCAGCTAAGCCCGTGTGGTAGTCGGTGTGCAACGACCACCCCACATTAAAAGAACTCATGCACAGGCATCTTCCACTCCTCTAATATAAAGTTCGGCACCTGGAATGTCAGGACCCTCATGGACAACTCCAACAGTGACAGGCCGGAACGCCGCACCGCCATAGTTGCCCGGGAACTCAGACGCTTTGACATCGACATCGCTGCCCTAAGTGAGATCCGGCGGGCAGGGGAAGGCCAGCTCAAGGAACCTTTTTCTGGAAAAGAAAACCAGAGAAAGAATGCCGCCTTCATGGAGTCGGCTTCGCCGTCAAAAATGAGCTGGTTGGCCATCTCAAAGTCTCTCCCTACAGGGTTAACGAACACCTCATGACCCTTCATATTACCCTATCCTGGAACCAATGTGCCACAGTCATCAGGGCGTACGCCCCAACACTCGATGCAACGGATGAGGCTAAAGAGGGTTTTTACTCCAACCTCGAGACATCCCTGTCCTGCGTCCCCACAGGCGACAAATTGATCCTCCTAGGTGACTTTAATGCCACGGTTGGCAAAGACACAGCCCTCTAGGGAGGCGTGATTGGCAGAGAGTGGGTAGGGAAATCCAACTCCAGCGGTACCCTACTCCTGACAAAATGTCTAGAACATGAACTCCTCATCACTAACAAATCCCTGTTCTGCCAAAGGAACAAATACAAGGCATCGTGGCAACACCCTCGCTCCAAACACTGGCACCTGCTGGACTATGTCATCGTCCTAGCCAGAGATCGCAAGGATGTGCACATCACCTGTGCCATGACAGGAGCTGAGGACTGCTGGACGGACCATCACCTAATCCGATCCATCATCAATATTAACATAGCTCCAAAGCAGAGAGGACAGCAGAAGCAGTGCCGCAAAAAAGTTAATACCGGGGCACTTAGAGACCTAGTTAAGAGAGCCCTATATAGCCAGCGCCTCACAGCCATTCTGGCGTGCCTTGATGCCCTGAGATGCTCAATGCCCACAATGCTTGGTCTGCCCTCCAGGCCTCCATAACCAGTTCCTGTAAAGAGACACTTGGTTACTCAACCAGAAAACACCAGGACTGGTTTGATGAAAACGATCAGGAGATCCAAGAGCATTTCTGAGCCTCAAGCAACAACCCAACTTGGGAGCTACAAGGCAACGTTACTTCGGCTCAAGGTTGAGGTCCAACAAAAAACCTGGGACCTAAAGAAAAGGTGGTGGATGGAGAAAGCGCAGGTGATACAACAACTAGCTGACAGCCACGATATGCGAGGATTCTTCACTGCAGTCAAGGCCACTTACGGTCCAAACTCCCAAGGCCCCACCCCACTGCTGGCCAAGAACGGGGAAACACCCATCAAGGACACCAAGGCTGTCAGAGCCCACTGGAAGGAGCACTTTGAAGATCTCCTCAATCGAGATTCTGCCTTTGACTCGAGTGTTCTCGATTCCATCCCGCAGCATGCAACCCGCCACCACCTCAGTGAAACCCCAATGCTGCACGAGATAGGAAAAGCCATAAAACAGCTCAAGAACAACAAGACTACGGGAGCGGATGGAATTCCTGCTGAGGCACTAAAGTATTGCAGAGAGGCGCTGTTGGCGCGGATACATGACCTCATCTCTCTCATTTGGAGGGAGGAGAGCATGCCGGGAGATCTCAGAGATGCAGTGATCGTGTCCATTTTTAAAAAGGGGAGCAAATCCGACTGCAGCAACTACAGGGGAATCTCCCTGCTATCAACCACTGGGAAGGTTGTCGCTAGAGCTCTCCTCAACCATCTTCTCCCTGTGGCCGAGGAGCTCCTCCCGGAGTCACAGTGCAGATTTCGTCCCCTACGAGGAACAACGGACATGATCTTTGCAGCGCGCCAATTGCAGGAAAAATGTACAGAGCAGTGCCAGCCCTTATACATGGCCTTTTTTGATCTTACAAAGACCTTTGACACTGTCGACCGTGAGGGCTTATGGAGCGTCCTCTTCCGTTTTGGATGCCCCCGAAAGTTTGTCAACATCCTTCGCCTGCTCCACGATGACATGCAGGCCGTGATCTTTACCAACGGATCCATTACAGACCCAATCTACATCCGGACTGGGATCAAACAGGGTTGCATCATCTCTCCAACCCTCTTCTCAATCTTCCTCACTGCCATGCTCCACCTCACTGTCGACACGCTCTCCGCTGGAGTGGAACTAAACTACAGAACCAGTGGGAAGCTGTTTAACCTACGCCACCTCCAGGCCAGGTCCAAGATCACCCCAACCTCTGTCGTTGAACTACAGTACGCGGACGACGCCTGCGTCTGCACACATTCAGAGGCTGAACTCCAGGATATAGTCGATGTATTCACCGAGGCATACGAAAGCATGGGCCTCATGCTTAACATCCGTAAGGCAAAGGTCCTCCACCAGCCTGTCCTCGCTGCACAGCACTGCCCCCAGTCATCAAGATTCACGGCACGGCCCTCGACCACTTCCCATACCTCAGGAGCCTCTTGTCAACAAAGGCAGACATTGATGCGGAGATTCAACATCGCCTCCAGTGCACCAATGCAGCCTTCGGCCGCCTGAGGAAAAGAGTATTCGAAGACCAGGCCCTCAAACCTACCACCAAGCTCATGGTCTACAGGGCTGTAGTAATACCTGCCCTTCTGTATGGATCAGAGGCATGGACGATGTACAGAAGACACATCAAGTAGCTGGAGATATATTACCAACTATGTCTCTGCAAGATCCTGCAAATCCCCTGGGAGGACAAGTGCAACAACATCAGTGTCCTTGCCCAGGCTAACATCCCCAGCATTGAAGCACTAACCACTCTCGATCAGCTCCGCTGGGCAGGCCACATAGTTCGCATGCCAGACACGAAACTCCCTAAGCAATTGCTCTACGCGGAGCTCCTTCATGGCAAACAAGCCAAAGGTGGGCAGCGGAAACGTTACAAGGACACCCTCAAAGCCTCCCTGGTGAAGTGTGATATAACCACTGACAGCTGGGAGACCCTGGCCGAAGACCATCCTAGGTGGAGAAAGTAAATCCGGGAGGAGGTTGAGCTCCTCGAATCTCAACGCTGCAAGCGTGAAGAGGTCAGGCGCAGGCAGCGGAAGGAGCATGTGGTAAATCAGTGCCACCCCCCTTCCCCCGATGAATATCTGTCCCACCTGTGACAGGGTCTGTGGCTCTCGTGTTGGACTGTTCATCCACCAAAGAATCCACTTTAGGAGTGGAAGCAAGTCTTCCTCGATTTCGAGGGCCTGCCTATGATAAGGAATGGGGAGGGTGTGTAATGGGGAGGGTGTGTAATGGGGAGTACGTGCAATGGGCTGGTTGTGTAATGGGCAGTGTTTTTAATGTTGACTGTGTGAAAAAGGAAGGGTGTGCAATAGGGAGTGTTCATAATGGGGAGGGTATGTAATGCGGAGGGTGTGTAATGGGGAGCGTGTGTAAAGGGGCGGGTTCATAATGGGGAAGGTATGTAATGAGGAGGATATGTAATGGAGAGGATATGTAATGGGGAAGTTGTGCAATGGGGAGGGTGTGTAATGGGTGAGGTGTGTAATGGGGAGGATGTGAAATGGCTAGGGTGTGAAATGGGAAATGTGTGTAATGGGTAGTATGTGTAATGGGGATGGTGTTTAATGGGGAGGGTGTGTAACAGGCGTGATGTGTAATGTGGAGGGTGTGTAATGGGGAGGGTGTGTAATGTGGAGGGTGTGTAATAGGGAGTGTATTTAATGGGGAGAGTGTTTAATGGGGACAGTGTGTAATGGGGAGGGTGTATAATGGGGAGAGTTTATAATGGGGAGGGTATATAATGGGGCGGGTGTTTAATGGGGAGGGTGGTTAATGGAGAGGGTGGTTAATGGAGAGGGTGTTTAATGGGGAGGGTGTTTAATGGGGAGGGTGTGTAATGGGGAGGGTGTGTAATGGTGAGGGTGTGTAATGGGGAGGGTATGGGAGGGGATGGTGTGCAATGGGGAGCATGTTTAATGGGGAAGGTGTGTAATAGGCAGGTTGCATAATGGGGAGGATGTGTAATGGAAGGGCGTGTAAAGGAAAGGGTGTGTAATTGATATTGTGTGGAATGGAGCAGCTGTGTAATGCAGAGGTTGTGTAATGGGGAGGCTGTGTAATGGGGATGTTGTGCAATGGGCGAGGTGTGTAATGGAGAGGTTGTGTAATGGTGATGGTGTGTAATGGGCAGTGTGCATAATAGGAAAGGTGTGTAATGGGAAGGATGTTTAATGGGAAGCATGTGCAATGGGGAGGGTGTGTAATGGGGAGGGTTTGTAATGGGGAGGTCATGAAATGGGGTGTGTAATAGTGAGGGTGTGTAATGGAAAGGGTGTGTAATGGGAATATGTGTAATGGGAATATGTGTAATGGGGAGGGTGTGTAATGAGGTGGGTGTGTAATGGACAGGTTGTGTATTGAAAAGGGTGTGTAATGGGGAGGGTGTGTAATGTTTGGGGTGTGTAATTAGGAGGGTGTGTAATGCAAAAGGTTGTATAATGGGGAGATTGTGTAATGGAGAAGGTGTGTAATGGGGATGATGTGTGATGTTGATGGTGTGTAATGGGCAATGTGTGTAATGGGAAGGGTGTGTAATGGGAAGGATGTTTAATGGGAAGTATGTGTAATGGGGAGGGTGTGTAATGGGGAGTATATGTAATGGGCAGGGTATGTAATGGGCAGAGCTTATAAAGGGGAGGGTGTTTAATGGGGACGAAGCGTAATAGGCAGGGTATGTAATGGGGAGGGTGTGTAATGGGGTCCATTTTTAATGGGTAGGATGTGTAATGGGATGGGTGTGTACTGGGGAGTGTGTGTATTGAGGAGGGTGTGTAATACGAAAGGTGTGTATTAGGCAGGGTGTGTAATGGGGAAGGTGTGTAATAGGGAGGGTGTGTAATGGGGAGGGTGTGTAATAGTGAGGGTGTGTAATGGGAAGGGTGTGCAATGGGAATATGTGTATTGGAATATGTGTAATGGGGAGGGTGTGTAATGAGGTGGGTGTGTAATGGGCAGGATGTGTATTGAGGAGGGTGTATAATGGGGAGGATATGTAATAGTTGGGGTATGTAATGGGGAGGATGTGTAATGGAAGGGTGTGTAAAGGGAAGGGTGTGTAATTGATATTGTGTGGAATGGAGCAGCTGTGTAATGCAGAGGTTGTGTAATGGGGAGGCTGTGTAATGGAGATGGTGTTTAATGGGCGAGGTGTGTAATGGAGAGGTTGTGTAATGGTGATGGTGTGTAATGGGGAGTGTGTGTCATGGGCAGGGTGTGTAATGGGCAGAGTTTGTAATGGGGAGGGTATTTAATGGGGAAGGAGTGTAATGGTTGGTGTATGTAATGGATAGGGTGCGTAATGGGGTCCGTATTTATTGGGGAGGGTGTGTACTTGGAAATGTGTGTATTAGAGAGGGTGTGTAATGGGGAGGGTTTGTAATGGGGAGGGTGTGAAATGGGGTGTGTAATAGTGAGGGTGTGTAATGGAAAGGGTGTGTAATGGGAATATGTGTAATGTGAATATGTGTAATGGGGAGGGTGTGTAATGAGGTGGGTGTGTAATGGTCAGGTTGTGTATTGAGGAGGGTGTGTAATGGGGAGGGTGTGTAATGTTTGGGGTGTGTAATTGGGAGGGTGTGTAATATGATGGCTGTGTAATGCAAAAGGTTGTGTAATGGGGAGATTGTGTAATGGGGAAGGTGTGTAATGGGGATGATGTGTGATGTTGATGGTGTGTAATGGGCAATGTGTCTCATGGGAAGGGTGTGTAATGGAAAGGATGTTTAATGGGAAGTATGTGTAATGGGGAGTGTGTGTAATGGGAAGGGTGTGTAATGGGCAGGGTGTGTAATGGGCAGAGTTTGTAATGGGGAGGGTATTTAATGGGGAGGAAGCATAATGAGGAGGAAGCGTAATGGGCAGTGCATGTAATGGGGAGGGTGTGTAATGGGGTCCATTTTTAATGGGGAGGGTGTGTAATGGGAAAGGTGTGTAATAGAGAGGGTGTGTAATAGGGAGGGTGTGTAATAGTGAGGGTGTGTAATGGGAAGGGTGTGTAATGGGAATATGTGTAATGGGAATATGTGTAATGAGGTGGGTGTGTAATGGGCAGGATGTGTATTGAGGAGGGTGTATAATGGGGAGGATATGTAATAGTTGGGGTATGTAATGGGGAGGATGTATAATGGATGGAGTGTGTAATAGGGAGGGTGTGCAATGGTTGGGGTTTGTAATTGACTCCCTGGGTGCCCTTCTCCTGACCTGTTGAGCCATTTGTGTTAGTGCTGAAGCAGTTTAGCTTTAAAAGTTGGAAACTGCCTTGAAATGAGCAGACTCACTTTAAGTAAAGTTAGCCTCGCTCTAGCGGCGCACACTTCGTCCCCCTGCTGCGTGCACAGTCTTTCAGCAGTGATTTTGTCAGTAGGCTGTGTACTCCTATCATCTTAACTAACATGCAGCATCAAATTGATGTGCTGATTGCAGTTTCTCAACGGGCGTTGCTTTGTCCATGCCCGTTTTTTGGGTCATTATCAAATTTCGCTCCACATATTTAACATTGAACATATTTTATAAGTAATAAATTGCGCTCCTAACTTGTAAAACTGTAGTCCACCAGAAAGGTTAGTAGTCTAAGGGCACCATGTGTTTCCATTACTGTTATGAAGAATGTTAAGCCAAATTTGATTTTTATTGGATTTTTATCTTAACAGCATTATAGAAATTACCATAAAGCATTGTTCAAAATGTCTGGAATTTTCCTCACAATTGACTGAAAGATCATCATTGCATGAAATATGGGCTAACAATAGATTACCTTTCATTTCCATGGATAATAAGTCACAGGATGAAACACAGGGGAAATTTGAAAGAACTTCCTCTTGGTAATTTTACTCATGGTATTCAGGAAATTGAAAAGAATGATGGGAATGTGTACCAATGAAAACTGTACATGGTCCATTGGAAATAGTGGGCTTAACAACAACAACTTGCACTTATATAGTGCCTTTAACATAGTAAAACATCCCAAAGCACTTCACAGGGGCATTATCAAATGTACTTTGACACCGAGCCATATAATGAGATATTTGGACAGGTAACCAAAAGCTTGGACAAAGAAATGCGTTTTAAAGACTCTCTTAAAGGAGGCTAGAGAGGTGGAGAGGCGGAGAGGTTTAGGGACGAAATTCCAGAGCTTAGGCCCTAAACAGCTGAAGGCACAGCCACGCATAGTGGAGCAATGAAAATAGGGGATGGTACAAGAGACCAGAATTGGAGGTGCGCAGATATCTCATGGGTTGTAGGGGTGGAGGAGATTACAGAGATAGGATGGGGCGAGGGCATGGAGTGATTTGAAAACAAATGGCTTTCACTTTTTGTGAAATAGTAATTAGTAAATTTTATATTACT
Source organism: Pristiophorus japonicus (assembly GCF_044704955.1). Taxonomy (NCBI): domain Eukaryota; kingdom Metazoa; phylum Chordata; class Chondrichthyes; family Pristiophoridae; genus Pristiophorus; species Pristiophorus japonicus. Next base: position 155,107,527 of record NC_091979.1, on the reverse strand, counting down.
TTAGCAGCAGGTACAACATGCAAAAATGTTAATCGCATATTTCAATGAAGAACATAACCGAAGAAAAATGGGGATAGGATACAACCTATCTTTTATTCAGTAATATAGCACAGGGTCTCAACTCTTATCTTACTGAATCAAGGAGAAATTCAAAAATGCAGGTCTTATACAAGGACAATATAGTGCTTTTGTTTTGTTTTGTTTGTCCTAGCAGCGCATCCTCATACTCTATTTGCTCAGGTACAGTCGCTGATTTAATCTACGTTGCCTCCCTGACTTAAAAATCCTCTAAAACACCCTCTACATTGAATGAGCCTTTGTTAACCTCACAAATACCACCACCTCCCCCTCACCCTCGACTCAGTGTCCAGCTTTATCCTCCTTGTTAAATTTTCTGAAATGTTTCTTTTATGTGAATAGCACGATATAAAAGCAAGGTGTTTTTCATAGAACTCCAAAAAATATTAATCAGGGCCATATGTATTTCTATACTTCCCCCATCTGCATTTGATTCTTCAATTTTTCTGTAACACATATGTTCCATTCGGGCATTTGCTCAGCACTATTGTCTCATGCTCATCACAACAAGGCAGCTTCCATTAGCAAATCAAGTCGTGGAAACCAAAGGCTGTGCCCTTATATATGGCATGGGTAGGGTAGTGTGCCCAGGATTAAGAATTACTCCTTAATTATTTTAAAAACTGTTGAAGATGCCATGGGATGCAGAAAGGCAGAAGAAAAACATACCATTAAACAAAAGATACAGGATACACCAAACAGATGTATTACAGATTGAACAAAGAAACAGTGAGACACAGCAAGATATTGAGAGAACAAGGCTTAAAATGGAACCAATGCACAAACGCATTGCAATATCTTTTTAAAGAACATTTCAAACACAGTTTGATAAGTGACAGAACTTTTGGATGAAACAATCTTTTCATAGACCTTCATGATGTGAGTTTCTAGACCACCCATGTGGTTCAGAACTAAAGCCTCCGGGAGCATTCCCCAGACTTAAAGGATTTTGTGCTTCAACATTCCTGGCACATGTGAGGAGTGCATTTTGGGAAATTGCATACCACATGTCGTGATTTTCTGACCACTAATTTTAATAGTCGGCCGTGCCCAATATGTACTCCCAGCGTGCACCAGGAGAACTGAAATGTAAAATTCCAGTCATACTGTCCAAGCATTTCTGAAGTCAGATCTATCAATCATCCCCAATGAATGGCACAATGGTAAGAGATGCTGCACATCATGATAATGAGTAGGGGCTCACACTTGTCCAGGGTTCACATATCTACTAATTTTCTGAACATGTATAATTTAAGTAGCACCTAGAACAAAGCCCTGCATCTGGGGTAATTTCCAAATTAATCAAGCTAGTCCAACAGGCAATTCATCTCTTGGCTTCCATTTGAAAATTAGGATAAGGAAAGTCAAATTGCATTTTAATTAAAACTGTTGGAGATAAAATTAAGATCTCCCTTCATCTCTTAGACAAATGGTTAGTCACTAGTCTCACTTATCTGGTGTTGTCAAAAAATATCCATCAACTTTTTTGGGTGATTTGCCTTGAACAATGTCAAAAAGTTTTTTCCAGTTAAAGTGTTTCATAGGATGAGTAGAGACTTTTCTGTAAGACATGTTGTTCCTGCAATTATTGTTATGTTATGCATGTTAATGTATGTACTGTAACACGAGACCACTGAATGTACCTTCACCCTGTATACACTATACCTGTACACCAGAGGGTGCTGCTGCTGGAGACCTAAGGGTCACCTGTACACTGCAGGTAACCAAGTTTAAAAGCGAGCTCAGTCTTTGGTGTCCTCACTCTAGAAGCTGCAATAAAGGACTAAGGTCACTACAGTTCAAGTACTATACCCTTACCTCGTGGAGTCATTATTAGAGTGTTTGTATACACAACAACTGGCGACAAGGTTACAAATTTCCATGCACAACATGCCGAACCAAAGCAACTTCTAACAAGTCGCTGATGGGAAAGATTGGGATGCCATTATGGAAAGGCTAGAACACTTTTTCATCGCGAACAACCTGGCTAGTGACTCACCGGCCTCGCTGGCGAACAAGCGCTGAGCCATCCTGCTCAGCAGTTGTGGGCCCACAATCCATAGCCTCGTCAGGGACCTGCTAGCCCCAGCGAAGACGACAACCAAGACCCTATGTGGAGCTCGTAACTTTAACACAAGAACAACTTAAACGTAAAGAGAGCATCCTCACAGCCAGGCGGCCCAAAAGCCAAGAAATTGCTAAGTATGCTGCAGACCTAAGAAGATTGGCTGCACCATGTGATTTTGGTGACCACTTCACCGAAGCACTAAGGGACATCTTCGTTATTGGAATCGGCCACGAGGGCCTCCTGCATAAACTGCTCTCTGCGGACACTACAGTCACCCTGCAGAAGACAATCAAAGTGAGCCAGGCCTTCATGATTTCGGTCTGCGACTCCAAACAGATGATGACCCACATCCAGGACTCTAACCCAACGAGTACAGTGAACAGAATGGCGACTTTCAGAGGCAAGAATGCTGCCCCGAGTCCCGCAGCCCTGAGTCCGCCACATGGGGCCAACCAGCTAGCCCCATGCTGGCACTGTGGAGGAAACCACAGGGCCTGCCAGTGCCAATACAAAGACTATACCTGCAAAGGCTGCAACACTAAAGGTCACCTTCAGTGAATGTGTAGAAAAAGTTTTACTCACCAAGTCGCTGAAGAGTTGGTTGATCACCCGGGCTCCAGCGCTAATGAAGACGAAGCTGCTCAGCCCCTGGAAGAGGAGTACGGAATATATATCTGCTCCACCGAGAGTTCCCCTTGGAAAATAGAAGTGGAAATCAACGGGGTTCTAGTCTCGATGGAGATCAACACAAGGGCGAACCAGTCATTGATGAATCAGACCGCCTTTGAGAAACTCTGGGACAATCCCGTCGAATGACCAAAAATGTCCCCAATCCAGGCAAAGCTGCTCACTTACACAAAAGGCACCATCCCAGTCGTTGGCAGCGTGGATGTCCAGGTGTCCCATGGCAGCGTGATGTACAAGCTTCCCTTGTGGATCGTTGCCGGTGATAGTCCAACGTTGCTAAGTAGAAGATAGATGAAGCAAGGCCAAATCTGTCGGAGCGAAGACGGCCTCCAGGCCCCAGCGATCGACATCCCACGCGGCCCCAAACTTGGATCCATCGCGGCACCTGAAAATCCTACCGTCCGACTCGACTGCGTAGTGACGACACAGACTGCACAACTCAGCGGCGAGATGATCCAACATGAACGACCAGATCTCAGCTTCCGGCTCTAGTAGCAGGACTCCGAGGGAAGAAGATCGCGCAGAAGGTAGATTCCCGGCATCGGTGGCAGAACCTGGGGAGAAAAGGATCACCACAGCCTACCTCGCGGAGAGAGAGAAGATGGCGCCCGCACCACGAGGCAAAGCACCTGGAATCAAGATGGCCGCGACCAGACCACGAGGGGCAGCGTTGACGGAACAACACATGTTACCGAGCAGCGAACCGGATTGGAGTAAAGATTGCAAGGCCCTCTTAAAGGAGACTGGCAACCCAAAACAATTAAAGTGACAGTTCCACTCTAGGCACAGCGATGCCAGTGATATTAAAGATAAAAGTGTAGTAAATGAATGCAGGTATACAAATGTACTGTTAAATGGTGATGCCGGCAATGCTAACGTGAAAAATGTAAAGAATGCTTCAAAAAGTGATGTAAGTAACAAGTTCGTAATGTTAAACTGTGATGCCAGTAATGCTAACGTGATAAATGTAACTTTGTACAGAGATACCGATACACAAGAAAGCGTTGTAAGTGGCAAATGTGAAAGTGTAAAGAGATATAACAATGTTGAGTCGACTAGTCGCGATCGGAGCCAATGTGTCATGTATGCTAATGATAGAATGATAAATGATACCGGGTTCTACATGTATACTGTCAAAGCCAGAGGAAACCCCCCATGGGAAACACCCAGGTCCAGTGGGCTACCTGATCATGTAGCCTGCACTTCCGGGACCAATGTGATGCTCCAGGAAGGGTTCACACACACCCACTGCACGAACAGCGGTCAATGGGCAGCACAGCCACCACCACTGGAAACCTGCCCCAGATTGGCCCCGCCCCCCTGGCCACCAGGACCAGCAGCGGGAGCAAGAGGCCAGTACCCTCTAGCTTTCCCGGCGGAACCTGAGATGACCAGACTTCCACCACCAATGGAGGACAAAGAGCCCACACCACCCGGTGGCCCTGCCCACCACTAAACATCACCACCCACCCATTCTACAATGCAAGTACCTTACTCATAGTGATTGCTCCACCACTGCGGAATCCTCCAACAGTGACACCCACATGGTCTATATATGGGGGGGGAGGGGGGAATGGATGAGTGCAGTCACAAGCACATGGATCGCACCTGCCACCCACACAACCCTCGCCACAACCTCCCACAGTCCACTACTGATCACTCCCCATGTCATGGCAATAAGGACTTGGGAAAGGCTTAGGGGGGAGTGTTGTTATGTATGCATGTTAATGTATGTATTGTAACACTAGATCACTGAACGTACCTTCACCCTGTATAAACTATACCTGTACACCAGAGGGTGCTGCTGCTGGAGACTAATATGACCTTACGATACAGTATAAATGCACACAAGGCCCATACTTGAGAAAAGATCACTCTGTGACCAGCTACCTTTATTACCAAGACCTCAAGAGACAGACGGTGGATGGAGCTTCCCCTTTTATACCGGAAAGTCCAGGTTAGGAGTATCTCCCACAAGTGCACCCTGTGGTCAGTGTTCTCAAGGTCTATAGATATGTAGGTCCCCTGCAGTCAGAATCAGGGGAAGTCATAACGCGGAACAAAGAAATGACAGACCAATTGAACAGGTACTTTGGTTCGGTATTCACTAGGGAGGACACAAACAACCTTCCGGATATAAAAGGGGTCAGAGGGTCTAGTAAGGAGGAGGAACTGAGGGAAATCCTTATTAGTCGGGAAATTATGTTGGGGAAATTGATGGGATTGAAGGTCGATAAATCCCAGGGCCTGATGGACTGCATCCCAGAGTACTTAAGGAGGTGGCCTTGGAAATAGCGGATGCATTGACAGTCATTTTCCAACATTCCATTGACTCTGGATCAGTTCCTATCGAGTGGAGGGTAGCCAATGTAACCCCACTTTTTAAAAAAGGAGGGAGAGAGAAAACAGGGAATTATAGATCGGTCAGTCTGACCTCAGTAGTGGATAAAATGATGGAATCAATTATTAAGGATGTCATAGCAGTGCATCTGGAAAATGGTGACATGATAGGTCCAAGTCAGCATGGATTTGTAAAAGGGAAATCATGCTTGACAAATCTTCTGGAATTTTTTGAGGATGTTTCCAGTAGAGTGGACAAAGGAGAACCAGTTGATGTGGTATATTTGGGCTTTCAGAAGGCGTTCGACAAGGTCCCACACAAGAGATTAATGTGCAAAGTTAAAGCACATGGGATTGGGGGTAGTGTGCTGACATGGATTGAGAACTGGTTGTCAGACAGGAAGCAAAGAGTAGGAGTAAATGGGTACTTTTCAGAATGGCAGGCAGTGACTAGTAGGGTACCGCAAGGTTCTGTGCTGGGGCCCCAGCTGTTTACATTGTACATTAATGATTTAGATGAGGTGATTAAATGTAGTATCTCCAAATTTGCGGTTGACACTAAATTGGGTCGCAGTGTGAGCTGTGAGGAGGATGCTATGAGGCTGCAGAATGACTTGGATAGGTTAGGTGAGTGGGCAAATGCATGGCAGATGAAGTATAGTGTGGATAAATGTGAGGTTATCCACTTTGGTGGTAAAAACAGAGAGACAGACTATTATCTGAATGGTGACAGATTAGGAAAAGGGGAGGTGCAATGAGACCTGGGTGTCATGGTACATCAGTCATTGAAGGTTGGCATGCAGGTACAGCAGGCGGTTAAGAAAGCAAATGGCATGTTGGCCTTCATAGCGAGGGGATTTGAGTACAGGGGCAGGGAGGTGTTGCTACAGTTGTACAGGGCCTTGGTGAGGCCACACCTGGAGTATTGTGTCCAGTTTTGGTCTCCTAACTTGAGGAAGGACATTCTTGCTATTGAGGGAGTGCAGCGAAGGTTCACCAGACTGATTTCCGGGATGGCGGGACTGACCTATCAAGAAAGACTGGATCAACTGGGCTTGTATTCACTGGAGTTCAGAAGAATGAGAGGGGACCTCATAAAAACGTTTAAAATTCTGATGGGTTTAGACAGGTTAGATGCAGGAAGAATGTTCCCAATGTTGGGGAAGTCCAGAACCAGGGGTCACAGTCTAAGGATAAGGGGTAAGCCATTTAGGACCAAGATGAGGAGAAACTTCTTCACCCAGAGAGTGGTGAACCTGTGGAATTCTCGACCACAGAAAGGTGTTGAGGCCAATTCACTCAATATATTCAAAAAGGAGTTCGATGAAGTCCGTACTACTAGGGGGATCAAGAGGTATGGCGAGAAAGCAGGAATGGGATACTGAAGTTGCATGTTCAGCCATGAACTCATTGAATGGCGGTGCAGGCTAGAAGGGCCGAATGGCCTACTCCTGCACCTATTTTCGATGTTTCTATGTTTCTATACAACTTAGGTCAGCTTATACATGGGTAACAATGACAGTTGAATACATGACAGAGACCTAAGGGTCACCTGTACACTGCAGGTAACCAAGTATAAAAAGGAACTCACCCCTTGGTGTCCTCGCTCTAGGCGCTGCAATAAAGGACTTAAGTTCACTACAGTTCAAGTACTATACCCTTACCTCGTGGAGTCATTATTAGAGAGCTTGCATACACAACACTGATCACTTTCTGCCTTCATTCTGGTTCCAAATAATATGGAACACAGGTTGTGGGTGTCGCTAGTTTGGTATCACGCTGCTCGTGCCTGCCCTATGCATAAATTGTCTCATAGAGCAAGATGTGCTCCACAACAATGGCTGAACATATTTGAACATCCGAACATAAGAATTAGGAGCAGAAGTAGGCCATATGGCCTTTCGAGCCTGCTCCCCATTTCAATATCATAGCTGATCTTCAAACTCAACCCCACTTTCCTACCCAATCCTCATATCCCTTGATTCCCTTAAGGCTCAATTTTCCCTGGTCATTTGCGCCATTCTTTTGGCGCGCGGAGTTTTTTCTGACGTATTTATTTTTTTCAAAGTTTCCCCTGCGATCTGCGCTGGCAAACTGACTTAGTTACGATTTTTCTAGGCCAGTTTTTTTTTTACATCATAGTTACCTCATTCATGTCTGCGCCGGTTTTTTCAATTTTTCGCAGTTTGGCCAACAATTTTTCCTCCTAGGTCGGCGTATCTGGCCACTCCCGAGAAACCTTCTGGGCACTTAAGAAAACCAGTGCACATTCACAAATCTGCGCTGAAAGATGTCATTGTTTTTAAATCGAAGATTTGGGAGGGAGTCAAGAACACTGTCAAAATCAATAATAAAGTTCAACTTTCTTTACCCATCAACGTAGAAGTGTAAATTTGTTCGATTTCAAAAGTTTTCTCATTTTTTTTCCTTACTCACATACCACTACCAAACGGCTTGAAGCAGGGCTGGAGGGTCGTAGCTTTGGCCGGCAGAATCGGCCCTGCGCCCGGACACAGGGGCTCGGGGCTTGGCTAGAAAACAAGCCGTTGGGCGGGGGGGGCAGAGAGAGAGAGAGTGAGGTGCCGATCGGAAGGCTTTGAGCCCAGGGAGCGAGGTGCCGGTCAGAAGCCTTCTGCACTGAAGACTGCAATTAGTGGAGGGGCTGGGGGGGGAGGGGGGGCGGGAGAGAGAGAAGGGGCGAAGTAACAAGACTCCAATAAGTTAAGGGGGGGGAAGGGAGGAGAAGTCATAAGACTGCAATTAATTAAGGGGGGAGGGGAGAGAAATGAAGTTACAAGACCTTTGGGTGTGGTCCATCCATACAGACCTTGGGGAGAGAGAGAGAGAACTGTGAACCTGTCCTTTCTACTTGCTTTCCTGCCGTTTTGAGCTTCTTTCAAAGGTTAAATTTAAGTATGGGGGCAATACTGACAATGTCATACCTTGTGCGAGCCTTCTGCATCATGGTGCTACGTAGGAGACAATTGATTCGACTTAATCGCATCAGGAACATCAGAGCCCATAGGGTGCTGGGCAGGAGGTCTTACCCACCTCAGGTATATCGAGACAGGTGTTCGTACCTCCACCTGAGTGATGCAGACTGTGTCAGAAGACTGCGTTTCCGCAAAGAAGTTGTAAGTGAGATCTGTGAGTTGGTCAAAGCAGACCTGCAACCGAGAAGCATCAGGAGGTCTGCTTTGTCAGTTGAAGTGAAGGTTACAGCTGCACTTTCATTCTATGCCTCCGGATCGTTTCAAGCTACAACTGGTGATGTGTGCGCCATCTCTCAACATGCAACACATGTCTGCATTCGCCAGGTCACGGCTGAACTGTATGCGCGTAGGAATGACTTCATAAAGTTCCCCATGACCGCCCAAGCAATCCATGACAGGGCTGTGGACTTCTCCAGGATTGCTGGCTTCCCAAAGGTACAGGGCTGCATTAATTGTACCCAAATAGCCTTGCGAGCACCTTTGGAGGATTCCGAGATGTACAGGAACAGAAAAGGGTTCTACCCATTAATGTACAGCTCGTGTGTGACGGCATGTATCATATCATGTCAGTCGATGCAAGGTACCCCAGGAGTACCCATGATGTGTTCATCCTACGCGACAGCATTATATCTGCCATGTTTCAGCAGCAGCAGACAGAAGGGCAGAGCTGGCTACTGGGAGACAAAGGATACGGCCTCGCCACTTGGCTCATGACGCTTCACGCGTAACCCGGATGGAAGCTGACCGTCAATAAAATATGTCGCACATTGCGACGCACAGCATCATAGAGAGGACCATTGGCATCTTGAAACAACGTTTCCGACGCCTGGAAACATTCCACAGTTTACTTGCTGTACTCCTCTGAGATTGTCGATTAGTTCATTGTGAGTGCTGCATGCTGCATAACTTAGCCATCATGAGGCAGCAGCACCTGGTAGTGGAAGACCCACCTGCGTGAGAGTGGTTGATGATAATGATGTGGAAGATGCAGGTGACGAGCAGGAGGAGGAGGAGGAAGAGGAGGAGGAGCACAACAAGGATGAGGAAGCCATGCAAGTGCCTGAGGCCAGAGCACGATGATGGAGGAGGGCAGGCCATCGTGCTCCTTTAACGATTGCTCGAGCCTTGCGCCAGCAGCTCATCCGTGAACACTTTACTGATGCCTGAGGGCTCAGCGACAACTATTCCACATGGACATGTTTACTGTTTGGAGCTGTTCCTTAATGTTGTGTTGTGTTAATGGAACATGACTCAGTTTTAATGTAAAATATATTTTATTCAAAAGTTTAACAATGTACTTAACTTAAATTTAATAAAATTATTCTTGTATCAAACTTTACTTTAAGATCACTCTTTAAGATCACTGATAAATTTTTATAAACTTTTCAATTTATATAACTTACAAAAATCTTTTAATTTGAGAACAATTACAACAGTAAAAACAATAATAATAACAACAACAGCAGCAACAGCAGCAAAGAAAGGCTGCACCTATCTCTCATCCCCCTGATTCTAACACCGCCCGCTGCACTTGATCTTGGACTCTCCACCACCCCTGCCCGCAGGTGATGGCACAGTGTTTCTGGGCTTGGTACCAAGCTTATTCTTTCTAAGATCTCGGGTACTGTGCACCTCTTGAGGAGTTGGGTGGTGGGGGGGGGTGCAGGGCCGGGGTGTGTCGGAGGGCCCAGGCGGTAAGTTGGAAGGCCCGGTTTGGGGCTCTTCAGAGGCTGGTGTGGGGATTGGAGTGGGAGTGATAGTTGATTCTGTCAATGGGCGCGGGGTCTGGAAGTGTTCCCTTATTGCAGCAGCTAACTCCAACATGCCGTCCCTCATGCGCCCTGACAGTGTCTGAACTACCTGCAACAGTCCATCCCTCGTGGTCAGTGACGTGGTTTGCACCATCTCTGACATTCCCTCCCTCATGGCCACTATTCCCTCACTGATGGTCCCGGATATCATTCTCATTTCTCGTGTCATTGCTGTTACTTCTCGGGACACTCCTGCTACCACATCACTCAACCCACTGATGGCGTCCAGGAATGATCGGGTAAGGTCTGTAATGTCCTTACACACTACTATAAATTCACACGAGGCGCATTCTGCAGACAAGGTCACTCTGTGACCCGAACCTTTATTCACAGGACCAAGAAGTGATGACCCTGCGTGAGACCTCCCTTTATATACCTGGATGACCAGGTGAGGAGTGTCTCCCACAAGTTCACCCCCTGTGGTCAAGTTGTGCATTTCTTTGGTGTATACAGTATGCAGTGTTGTTACATGAAGGTTACAGTTACATGAAGGTTACATACATGACAAGGTCAATGCTCTCCGCACTCAATGACATCATCTGAACCACATATGTTAGATCCTGCACCTTAGGAGAGCGCAGTCGAGCTCCCCTTCCCCTCCTCCCCACTAGTGTGCCTCACTGCACCCCACCACTGCGACCCGCAGCCTGGGACAGTGGGGCCCTGGGTGTGCCTCACTGCACCACACCACTGGGATCCACAACCTCGGAAGGTGTGAAACCATGGAATGTCCCACCAGCACTCAAACCACTAGTCATAGAAGGGGCTTCCACCTTCCATGAGCGGTACAAAGTCAGTACAACAGTGGGAGCTTCATCCAGCTCCATCCCCTCCCCCTCCCCCTCACCCCCATGTTCTTGCTCTGGAGGGTTGGATTGGAAGATGTTCTCCTCTTCAGGCTCGTCCACATCTGAATCTTCTTCTGCATCTTCAGGATTGGCCTCAAGTTCTGGAAAATATAACAGAACAGTCAAATGGTTAGCAGCAGAGGAGGGGGCAGGATGGGTGGCATGAGTAGGCTCACACAGCGCAGGCCAGGCAGCAGGTTGATTTGAAGGATCATGATGAATTTGCAGGGCTTACCCTCTCCATCGAGTGTGGGCCCAGCTTGTGCAGTGGTGATTGCTTTTCTCCAGGCAGGACCCATCAAAGCAGCGACCCTCTCTTCCAGGGGTGTCAGTGGGTGCAGATTTGCCGGGCCTCCTCCTGTTCAAATTCTTTCCCTTTTATTATGTACCACCTTCCTCTGCAAAGATGAAAACCTAACTTTTTAAAGAGGGTGTCTTTCTGCTCGATGGGACATATAAAGATGGTCACATTTACAATTGCAATTACATTGAATAAATGAAAATATTACTTACACTAACTACTTGACCAAGGTCCTGCCACTTTTTTTTTACACTGGCCTCCAGATCTCGTGGTGGTCACCATTGCACAGTAATCTTCTGCAACTTGGTTCCAGCGTTTCTTCATTTCTTTGGATGGAACTTTTCTGTGACCTCTGCTGGTGTCCAGCTCCTGCCATCTGTTCTCAATCACAATAACTAGTGCCTGCACTTCTTCCTGTAAGAAATTCTTGGTCATTGCACTGCGTTGCATCTTGTATTGCTGCAGCTGTTATTTTTCCAATGCTCTCACACAGCACTCAACATTCTCACACACACAACTGGCTCTTTAAAAATGGCCGATTGCTAAATCTGAGCTGTACTGAGCATGCACGTCCTTTGCAACGACGTCAGAAGCGTAACTTTTTTTCTTTTTTTTCTCGTGTATGCGCAGATGGTGCGGCATCATTCTTTGGCACAGACAACAGGCTCCACCCCGCTCCCCCCCACAAAGGCGACTGGACACGCTGCACGGCGCCAAATTCGAATTATATATCGGGGAAACTTTGGCAAATTATTTCTGCTGCATTGCTGGACTAGAAAATGGGCGTAACGCTGGCAATACGCCAAAAAACAGGCTTGGAGAAAATTGAGCCTCTAAAATCTATCTATCTCTGCCTCGAATATACTCAATGACTAAGCTTCTACTGCCCTTTGGCATAGAGAATTCTAAAGATTTACAACACTCTGAGTGAAATAATTCCTCTTCATCTCAGTCTTAAATGGCCGACCCCTTATCCTGAGCCCATGGGCTAGAACATACACTTTTTTTGCATGCTTAACGCCCACCTAGTGCCCATTTTACCACTGAATTGACGTATAACGCCCATATATCGCCCATTTTGGCACAAAATGGAAACAGATGGGCATTTTTAGGAAACTTATTGGCGAGCGTTATTTTCCCCATATGCTTAACACCGGGAAAAAATATTACTGCCCATCCACTTTTTTTGGGCGGAATCATCAGAATAGGAAAAATCATAATATCGCCCAGCATTACTTTCCGCACTGATTTATCGCTGATATTCAATATTAACGCCTCCCACTTTTTTTTGTTGTAAAGAGCATGGGCTAGCCTTTCCACTAGGTGACTAAGGCCCAAAAAAATGGGCCATATTCCAGTGATGTGGGACGTCTCAGCCGTGCGGATCACCAGAGCATCGCCCATTTTTTTTTCCGGTTTTCCACTCGGCCTTGCCCCGGCGATGTCAAATGGCCGATCTGATTTTTCGGCGATCTCATGATCGCCCAAAGAAAACGGAAGTCAAACGGAAGTCATATAAAAAAAAGCTTCCCTAGCAACGTTATTGTGCGCATGTGTTGGTTGGTTTTTTTTGGTTGATTTTTTTGCCGCGTTTGGAGAAGTCAGGGGTCATCGCACATGCTCAGAAGCACAGGGAGGGTCAGAGAGAGTGGGAGAGAGAGAAGGAGAGAGGATTGTACGGTTCCTCTGGGGATAATAACTGAGAAATCTTACAAATCTTTCAAATCTTACATATTGACAAATCTAATACCTTAAAACAATGTCGAAGCATGGAGAAAGGGAAAGAGAGTGAGCGGAGTGCGAGGAGGCCAACAAGGCCCTTGTAAATGTAGTAATTATTAGGTGGGAGAACTTGACACGGGGTTAGCATGGGAAACCTCCACCTCGTGCATATCGCAGAATATGGGTGGAGATTGCCGATGTTGTACCAGTGCCGCAAGAGATGGAACAGCCTGCTGGCAGCAGCCAGAGTAAGTTGCATTTTATATTCTATATTTAAAATCATATTTAAAAGTCATATTTAAAATCATACATATGTATTATTTACTTGATGTTTATAAATTTTAATTAGAAGCCTCAATGTAATTTATTTATAATATAAAATAATTAAATTAAAAATAAATTTATTCACCCTAACACTAAGTTCAATCTTATAGTATGAAAAATTATTCATATGCACTGCACCGTTAATTAATAATTGAACATTTAAATCTTTCAGTTTTAAATGTTTATTTTCAAGTCCATTAGCTCATGCCATGCAATGTTAGCTTATCATTTACAGGAGATAACTAACAACCGTGCGGAGCAAAGGAGGACGGGCAGTGGCTCCGCTATGGTGCACGTGTTAACTCCATACGAGGAGCTTGCGGTGGACTTGGTGGGGCCTGAAAGCCATTCAGTCACGACCCGTGGTGTGGCCGAGCCCACCCTTGAGGCTCATGAGTAATGGGAACTGTACAATGTGTCAAACATTACTAAATACACACTAAGAATATCGTAGTTACGCATGTAATGTTATGCAATTATAATTCAATAATTTTGATATACTCTTGATCTACGAATGAGACCATGTTAGCCCTGGTGAACCCTTGTGTATATGGGGTTTTGAAAAGTATTGTAATGTTTTGGGTTATTGAAATATTGATATTGATATTGAAATAATGATATATATTGATATGTATTGTTATAAGTTGTTTAGAAATTTTATTCATCTTTCTAAGGCCAAGTGTCCGTTGAGCACATTGATTTAGCGGAGACATCTGCTATAATGGAGAACAAAGAAATAATTTGGTTCTGTCTTCACGAAGGAAGACACAAACAACCTTCCAGAAGTACGAGGGGAGCGAGGCTATAGTAAGAAGGAGGAACTGAAGGATATCCTTATTAGGCATGAAATTGTATTAGACAAATTGATGGGATTGAAGGCCGATAAATCCCCGGGGCCTGATAGTCTGCATCCCAGAGTACTTAAGGAAGTGGCCCGAGAAATAGTGGATGCATTGGTGATCATTTTCCAACAGTCTATCGACCCTGAATCAGTTCCTATGGTCTGGAGGGTAGCTAATGTAACCCCACTTTTTAAAAAAGGAGGGAGAGAGAAAACGGGTAATTATAGACTGGTTAGCCTGACATCAGTAGTGGGGAAAATGTTGGAATCAATTATTAAAGATGAAATAACAGTGCATTTGGAAAGCAGTGACAGGATCGGTCCAAGTCAACATGGATTTATGAAAGGGAAATCATGCTTGACAAATCTTCTGGAATTTTTTGAGGATGTAACTAGTCGAGTGGACAAGGGCGAACCAGTGCATGTGGTGTATTTGGACTTACAAAAGGCTTTTGACAAGGTCCCACACAAGAGATTGGTGTGCAAAATTAAAGCACATGGTATTGGGGGTAATGTACTGATGTGGATAGAGAACTGGTTGGCAGACAGGAAGCAGAGAGTAGGGATAAATGGGTACTTTTCAGAATGGCAGGCAGTGACTAGTGGGGTGCTGCAGGGCTCAGTGCTGGGACCCCAGCTCTTTACAAAATACATTAATGATTTAGATGAAGGAATTGAGTGTAATATCTCCAAGTTTGCAGATTACACTAAACTGGGTGGCGTTGAGAGCTGCGAGGAGGACGCTAAGAGGCTGCAGGGTGACTTGGACAGGTTAGGTGAGTGGGCAAATGCATGGCAGATGCAGTATAATGTGGATAAATGTGAGGTTATCCACTTTAGGAAAAGGGGAGGTGCAACGAGACCTGGGTGTCATGGTACATCAGTCATTGAAAGTTGGCTTGCAGGTACAGTAGGCGGTGAAGAAGGCAAATGGTATGTTGGCCTTCATAGCTAGGGGTTTTGAGTATAGGAGCAGGGAGGTCTTACTGCAGTTGTACAGGGCCTTGGTGAGGCCTCACCTGGAATATTGTGTTCAGTTTTGGTCTCCTAATCTGAGGAAGGATGTTCTTGCTATTGAAGGAGTGCAGCGAAGGTTCACCAGACTGATTTCCGGGATGGCTGGTCTGATATATGAGGAGAGAATGGATCGACTGGGCCTGTATTCACTGGAGTTTAGATGGATGAGAGGTGATCTGATAGAAATGGATAAAATTCTGACAGGACTGGACAGGGTTAGATGCAGGAAGAAGGTTCTCGATGTTAGGGAAGTCCAGAACCAGGGGACACAGTCTAAGGATAAGGGGTAAGCCATTTAGGACTGAGATGAGGAGAAACTTCTTCACTCAGTGAGTTGTTAACCTGTGGAATTCCCTACCGCAGAAAGTTGTTGATGCCAGTTCATTGGATATATTCAAAAGGGAGTTAGATGTGGCCCTTATGGCTGAAGAGATCAAGGGGTATGGAGGGAAAGCAGCAAAGGGGTACTGAGGTGAAAGATCAGCCATGATCTTATTGAATGGTGGTGCAGGCTCGAAGGGCCGAATGGCCTGCTCCTACACCTATTTTCTATGTTTTTATGTTTCTAAATACCGACCCTTCCAACAGCTTACAGGAGGAAGAGGAGGATGTTACTACTCAATTCATAACGCAATTTCAGCCGGAGCAAGAGGTGGAGGAGGAGGAGGAAGAAGATGAGACTTTTTTTGTGGGGGGGGGGGGAAACAACCTGCGGCCATCTCTATTGAGATGGATGATGCACCGGGACCAAGTGGTGTGCAGGTGGCGACGCCAAGGCGCGTAATTTTGCAAAAGCTGACCCCACGGAGGTCGGGTCGGGTCAGCGGGGTGAGCAATTGCCTACCATGGCAGTCGAGCGGCCTATAAAGGCCCGAGAGTCGGAGGAGGCTAGCTGGTGCAGGGGCAGGGGCAGAATGTAAACGAAGAAGTAAAAAGAAATCGAAGTGGGACATCACAGCCAAGCGGGAAAGTGATTGGCTGGTTGGTGAGTATTTGATCTTTTATTTTTCTTAGTAGTAAAAAACCTTTGGCATTGTTATAAATTAAGTTAATCTAAGGGTTAAGTCATGGCAGGAGAGCCCAGACCCATGTCATGCTCCTCCTGTGCCATGTGGGAAATCAGGGACACTACCAGTGTCCCTGACTACTATGTGTCTAGGAAGTGTGTCCAGTTGCAACTCCTGACAGACCGCATTGCGGCACTGGAGCTGCGCATGGATTCACTCTGGAGCATCCGCGAAGCTGAGGATATCGTGAATAGCATGTTTAGTGAGTTGGTCACACCGTAGGTAAAGGTTGCACAGCCAGATAGGGGATGGGTGATCATCAGGAAGAGCAGTGCAAGGAAGGTGGTGCAGGGGTCCCCTGCGGTCACCTCCCTCCAAAATAGATACACCATTTTGGGTACTGTTGATGGAGGTGGCTCACCAGGGGATGGCAGCAGCAGCCAAGTCCATGACACCAGGGGTGGCTCTGCTGCAGAGGAGTGCAGGAAAAAGAGTGGGAGCTATAGTGATAGGGGATTCAATTATAAGGGGAATAGATAGACATTTCTGCGGCCGCAAACGAGACTCCAGGATGGTATGTTGTCTCCCTGGTGCATGGGTCAAGGATGTCTCGGAGCGGCTGCAGCGCATCCTGGAGGGGGAGGGTGAACAGCTGCCGTGGTGCATATAGGAACCAACGATATAGGTAAAAAATGGGATGAGATCCTACAAGCTGAATTTAGGGAGCTAGGAGTTAAATTAAAAAGTAGGACCTCAAAGGTAGTAATCTCAGGAAAGCTATCAGTGCCATGTGCTAGTCAGAGCAGAAATCGCAGGATAGCTCAGATGAATACGTGGCTTGAGGAATAGTGCAAGGGGGAGGGATTCAAATTCCTGGGACATTGGGACCGGTTCTGGGGGAAGTGGGACCAGACCTGGGCAGAACCAGAACCGATGTCCTAGGCAGAGTATTTGCTAGTGCTGTTGGGGAGGGGTTAAACTAAAATGGTAGGGGGATGGAAATCAATGTAGGGAGGCAGAAGGAAGTAAAAAAGTGGTAGAAGCAAAAGGTAGCAAGGAGAAAAACAAGAGTAGAGAGCAGAGAAATCAAGGACAAAAATCAAAAAGGGCCACATTACAACATAATTCTAAAAGGACAAACTGAAAGAAAGGTAACTTTGATGGTATGAGACGTGAATTGGCTAGGATGGACTGGCGAATGATACTTAAAGGGTTGACGGTGGATAGGCAATGGCAGACATTTAATGATCACATGGATGAACTACAACAATTGTACATCCCTGTGTGGCGTAAAAATAAAAAAGGGAAGGTGGCTCAATCGTGGCTAACAAGGGAAATTAGGGAAAGTGTTAAATCCAAGGAAGAGGCATATAAATTGGCCAGAAAAGCAGCAAACCTGAGGGCTGGGAGAAATTTAGAATTCAGCCGAGGAGGACTAAGGGTTTAATTAGGAGGGGGAAAATAGAACAAGAGAGTAAGCTTGCAGGGAACATAAAAACTGACTGCGAAAGCTTCTACAGATATGTGAAAAGAAAAAGATTAGTGAAGACTTATGTAGGTCACTTGCAGTCAGAATCAGGTGAATTCATAATGGGGAACAAGTAAATTTCAGACCAATTGAACAAATATTTTGGTTCTGTCTTCATTAAGGATGACACGAATAACCTCCCGAAAATTCTAGGGGGCCAGCGAGAAGGGGGAACTGAGGGAAATCGTTATTAGTCAGGAAATGCTGTTAGGGAAATTGAAGGGACTGAAGGCTGATAAATTCCCAGGGCCTGATAGTCTGCATCCCAGAGTATTAAAGAAGTGGCCCTAGAAATAGTAGATGCATTGGTGGTCATTTTCCAACATTCCGTGGACTCTGGATCAGTTTCTATGGTTTGGAGGGTAGCTAATGTACCCCCACTTTTTAAAAAAGGAGTGAGAGAGAAAACAGGGAATTATAGACCGGTTAGCCTGACATCGATGGTGGGGAAAATGCTGGAGACAATTATTAAAGATGTAATAGCAGTGCATTTGTAAAGCAGTGACAGGATTGGTCCAAGTCAGCATGGATTTATGAAAGGGAAATCATGCTTGATAAATCTTCTAGAGTTTTTAGAGGATGTAACTAGTAGAGTGGATAAGGGAGAACCAGTGGCTGTGGTGTATTTGGACTTTCAAAAGGCTTTTGACAAGGTCCCACACAAAAGATTAGTGTACAACATTAAGGCACATGGTATTGGGGGTAATGTATTGACGTGGATAGAGAAATGGTTGGCAGACAGGAAACAAAGAGTGGGAATAAACGGGTCCTTTTCAGAATGGCAGGCAGTGACTAATGGGGTGCAGCAGGGTTCAGTGCTGGGACCCCAGCTATTTACAATATACATTAATGATTTAGACGAAGGAATTGAATGTAATTGCAGATGACACTAAGCTGGGTGGCAGTGTGAGCTGTGAGGAGGATGCTAAGAGGCTAGAGGGGGACTTGGACAGGTTTGGTGAATGGGCAAATGCATGGCAGATGCAGTATAATGTGGATAAATGTGAGGTTATCCACTTGGGTGGCAAAAACAGGAAGGCAGATTATTATCTGAATGGTGACAGATTAGTAAAAGGGGAGGTGCAATGAGACCTGGTGTCATGGTTCATCAGTCGTTGAAGGTAGGCATGCAGGTACAGCAGGCAGTAAAGGAAGCAAATGGCATACTGGCCTTCATAGCGAGGGGATTTGAGGATAGAAGCAGGGAGGTCTTGCTGCAGTTGTACAGGGCCTTGGTGAGACCACACCTTGAGTACTGTGCGCAGTTTTGGTCTCCTAATCTGAGAAAGGATGTGCTTGCTATTGAGGGAGTGCAGCGAAGGCTCACCAGACTGATTCCCAGGATGGCAGAACTGACGTATGAGGAAAGACTGGATCGGCTAGGCTTATACTCACTAGAATTTAGAAGAATGAGAGGGGATCTCATAGAAATGTATAAAATTCTTACGGGACTGGACAGGTTAGATGCAGGAAGAATGATCCCGATGTTGGGGAAGTCCAGAACCAGGGGACACAGTCTAAAGATAAGGGGTAATAAGCCATATAGGACCGAGATGAGGAGAAACTTTATCACCCAGAGAGTTGTGAACTTGTGGAATTCTCTGCCACAGAAAGTTGTTGAGTCCAGTTCGTTGCACATATTCAAAAGGGAGTTAGATGTGGCCCTTACGGCTAAAGGGATCAGGGCATATGGAGAGAAGGCAGGGGTGGGGTACTGAGGTTGAATGATTAGCCATGATCTTATTGAATGGCGGTACAGGTTCGAAGGCCCGAGTGGCCTGCTCCTGCACCTATTTTTTATGTCGGTTTTCGATACTGACAGTGGACATGCTTACCGACATTATTACACACTCAATCCACTTTGAATAATCATCCACAACAACCAAGAACATTTTGCCTAGAAATGGGCCAGCAAAGTCAACGTGGATCCTAGATCACGGTTTGGAGGGCCATGACCACAAACTTAGTGTTGCCTCCCTGGGTGCATCGCTCAGTTGAGAGCAAGTGATGCATTGGCGCACGCAAGACTCCAAATTTGAGTCGATGCCGGGCCACCACACCTGGGATCTGACTATAGCTTTCATCATTACTATGCCTGGGTGGGTACTTGTAGGTTGCGTATGAGCGTTTTCCTTCTTGGGCAAAACCACGCGATTATCCCACAAAAGACAGTACGCCTATATGGACCTTTCGTCTTTACGCCGCTGGAACGGCTTGATCTCTTCATGCATTTCCGCTGGGACGCTGGACCAGCTCCTATGGAGGGCACAGTTTTTTACAAGGAACAGTAAAGGATGCTGGCTGGTCCAGGTCCTGATCTGGGGGCCGTAACTGGTGACTTTTCATTTTCAAATGCATCCATCACCAAGAGCAAGTCTGCAGGCTGTGCCATTTCCACCTGGTGGTGGGCAATGGTAGCCGACTAAGGGCGCCAGTGCAGTTCTCTGTGCCTGGCCTGTGGCGAATTACAAAGTTATATGCAGACAGCGTGATCGCCCATCTTTGGATGCGAGCAGAGGCATTGGTATTGATACCTTTGTTCTCTGAGAATAGCGATATGAGTGGCTTATGGTCAGTTTCTAACTCAAACTTAAGCCCAAACAGATACTGATGCATTTTTTTTACCCGTAAACACATGCCAGACCTTATTTTCAATCATGCTGTAAGCCCTTTCGGTCTTGGACAAGCTCCTGGACACATAAGCGACCGGTTGCAATATTCCCAATTCGTTTGCTTGTTGTAACACACACCCGATCCCGTACGAAGACGCATTGCAAGCTAGCACTAAACATTTACAAGGATCATACAGGACAAGCAGTTTGTGGAACATAACAGATATCGGGCTTTCTCAAAATCTGTCTCTTGTGATTTCCCCCGCACCCAGTCATCTGCCTTGCATAGCAACACGTGTAGAGGTTCTAGCAAGATGCTTAACCCGGGCAGAAAATTACCAAAATAATTGAAGAATCCCAGGAACGACCGCAGCTCCATCACGTTCTGTGGTCTCGGCACGTTCTGGATGGCCTCCGTCTTGGCGTCGGTGGGTTTGATGCCACCTGCTGCAATTCTTCTCCCTAAGAACTCGAACTCTGGCTCCAGGAAAACACACTTCGAGCGTTTCAACCTGAGTCCCACATGATCTAGCCGACTTAGAACCTCTTCCAGGTTCTGCAAGTGTTCGATGGTGTCCCGACCTGTGACCAGTATGTCGTTCTGGAAAACCACGGTGCGCGGAACCAACTTTAGCAGACTTTTCATGTTCCTTTGAAAAATAACCGCAGCCGATCGAATCACAAACGGGCATCTATTGTAGACGAACAGACCTTTGTGCGCGTTGATGCAGGTGAGGCCTTTCAAAGATTCCACCAGCTCCTGCGTCATATAGGCCGAGATCAGGTCCAACTTGATGAACTTCTTTCCTCCTGCCAGTGTCGCAAATAGGTAGTCTACCTTGTATAGCGGGTACTGGTCCTGCAGCGAAAAACTGTTAAGCGCTACTTTATAACCCCCACAAGTTCTGACCGTGCCATCGCCCTTGAGAACCGGAACAATCGGACTGGCCCACTCGTTGAACTCAACCGGTGCGATGGTGCCCTCTCGTTGCAGCCTGTCCAGCTCGATCTCCACTTTCTCTCACATCATATATGGCACCACACGTGCCTTGTGGTGGATGGGTCGTGTACCGGGAATCAAGTGGATCTGTGCCTTTGCCCCCGAGAAGTTTCCGATGCCTGGTTCAAACAATGACGGAAACTTGCTCAGGACCTGGGCACATGAGGCATCGTCGACGGACGAAAGCGCTCGGATGTCGTCCCAGTTCCAGCGGATTTTTCCCAGCCAGCTTCTGCCAAACAGTGTGGGACCATCTCCTGGTACAATCCATAGTGGGAGTTCGCGCACTGCTCCATCATAGGAGACTTTTACTGCTGCGCTGCCAATTACAGGGATTAGCTCTTCAGTGTAAGTTCTCAGCTTGGTGTGAATGGGGCTCAGCCTTGTTGCACCACAGCCTGTCGAAGGCCTTTTTGCTCATGATGGACTGACTCGCACCCGGGTCCGATTCCATGGATACTGGAATTCCGTTCAGTTCAACTTTTAACATGATCGGTGGACATTTCGTGGCGAAGGTGTGTACCCCGTACACTTCTGCCTCCTTGCTTTGAGTCTCTAGTTCAGTTTGATCCGCCATGGATCGGTCTTTCTCTGCAACGTGGTGATTTGCAGGGTTTGCACCTCGTCTGCACATTCGCTGGAGGTAACCCATTGTTCCACAGCCTTTGCACGCATAGTGTTTGAAGCGGTATTGATGGGCTCGATGATCATCTCCGCAGCGCCAACAAGGTGTTAACTGCCTCGCATTAACGCTTGATGGCAGACTCTGAGTCATCTGAGGCCGTGCAGCTGCAGGCGTGTACGTTCTGCCATATGCATTCCTGCCTGAAACCGACATTACTTTGTGTACAATACTTGCTGAAACATCTTTGTGCTGTGAAAGTTGTTAGGTGTTATCACTGGTGGACATAAATGCCTGGGCTATCATTGTGACTTTACTCAGGTTTAGTGTTTCAACAGTCAAGGGTTTGCGAAGGATAACCTCATGGCCAATGCCAAGCACAAAAAAGTCTCTTAGCATTTGCTCCAGGACTCCATCAAATTCGCAATATCCTGCAAGGCGCCTTAGTTTGGCGATGCAGCTCACCACTTCCTGACCTTCAGACCGTTGACATGTGTAAAATCGATACCTTGCCATCAGAACGCTCTCCTTTGGATTTAGGTGCTCCCGGACCAGCGTACACAGTTCTTCATACAATTTGGTTGTTGGTTTCACCGGAGCAAGAAGATTCTTCATGAGGCCATAGGTTGTTGCCCCGCAGACGGTGAGGAGGATCCCTCTTCGTTTGGCAGCGTTCACATTCCCTTCCAGCTCGTTGGCCACGAAGTATTGGTCGAGTCGCTCCATGAAGGCTTCCCAATCGTCACCTTCTGAGAATTTCTCCAGGATATCAACAGTTCTCTACATTTTCGCGTGATCGATCGTTATCTCATCGCCAGTTGTTATGTCCAGAATAAAGTAATGTGATTGAGTACTGTAGACGTGACTAAGTGTGACCTCATTCTCTTTATTCTAACTCCAGAATGTTGGTACAGCATGGGAAGCCTGCTTATATATAGTGTTCCCAAGGAATCCCTTGGGACTCCAACAGATACGCCCTCTGGTGGCGGTAGAATGCTGGTTACATGGTTGCATACATAACATTTTGCTCTACAAGATTAGTTCCCCCTGTTTACTTCCACACTGTCTCTCCTGTAGAATCATCATGTTGACTATCTCTCACTCCCACTTGGTTCATACTTTCTTGGATTCCGTTATTAGCCATTTGTTGAGTGATAATCTGCAGGTGCTTTCACTCTGCCCAGACTTAATGCAACAGGTCCCTTACCTCCACACATTTTGGCCTTCTGATTCATTTTGGTGAAGGCCATGCCCCGACACAACACCCCAGTGTCTATCGCAGCTAGCTGACGTTGATCCTTCTGTGGTTTGTCTGTATTTTCCAACCACAGCCTGCTGCTTAGTAACTAATTAATTAGACATTTAATACATTGCACAACAGTACATTATATTGCAATAACATTTAAACTTCCATTTCTTTTTCACCATTTCCAAAAAGACATTCTGACCATGTTTTGGCCAAGGGTACATTTTTTGCTATAAAAATACCACGAATGCGTCATTGCTGGCCTCTGTAAATTGATCACTGTACCGGATACAGGCATACCAGCATCATACCACATCCAATATCATGCCAGCCTACTGTAAAAATCATGGAATCATAGAATCATAGAAGTTTACAGCACAGAAGGAGGCCATCTCGACCCATCGTGTCCGCGCCGACCAACAAGAGGCTTTCCAGCCTAATCCCACTTTCCAGCTCTAGGTCCATAAATCTGCAGGTTATGGCACTTCAAGTGCACATCCAAGCACTTTTTAAATGTGGTGAGGTTTTCTGCCTCTACCACCCTTTCAAGCAGTGAGTTCCAGATCCCCACAACTCTCTGCGTGAAGACATTTCTCCTCAAATTCCCTCTAAATCTTCTACTAATTACTTTAAATTTATGCCCCCTGGTTGTTGACCCCTCTGCTAATGGAAATAGATCATTTTTATCCACTATATCTTTGCCCCTCATAATTTTATACACCTCATTGAGGTCTCCCCTCAGCCTCCTCTGTTCCAAGGAAAACAAACCCAGCCTATACAATCTGTCCTCATAGCTAAGATTCTCCACTCCCAGCAACATCCTTGTAACTCTCCTCTGTATCCTTTCCAGTGCAATCACGTCCTTCCTGTAATGCGGTGACCAGAGCTGCACGCAGTGCTCCAGCTGTGGCCCAACTAGTGTTTTATACAGTTCAAGCATAACCCGCCTGCTTTTATATTCTATGCCTCGGCTAATAAAGGCAAGCATTCCATATGCCTTCTTAACCACCTTATCCACTTGGCCTGCTACCTTCAGGGATCTGTGGACATGCACTCCCAGGTCCCTTTGTTCCTCTGCACTTCTCAATGTCCTACCATTTAATGTGTATTCCCTTTCCTTGTTAGTCCTCCCCAAATGCATTACCTCACACTTCTCTGCATTAAATTCCATTTGTCACTGTTCTGCCCACCTGACCAGTTGATTGATATCTTCCTGCAGTCCATAGATTTCTTCTTCATTATCAACCACATAGTCTATTTTTGTATCATCTGCAAACTTCTTAATCCAACTTGCCACTTTGCCCTGGATCCCATGGGCTTTTACTTTCAGTACCAGTCTGCCATGTGGGTCCTTATCGAAAGTTTTGCTAAAATCCATATACACTACATCATACGCACTGCCTTCATCGACCCTCCTGGTTACCTCCTTGAAAAATTCAATCAAGTTAGTCAGACACGACCTTCCCTTAACAAATCTGTGCTGAATTTCCCTGATTAACCCGTGTCTTTCTAAATGTAGATTTATCCTGTCCTTCATGAATTTTTTCCAATCATTTTCTCACAACTAAGGTTAGGCTGACTGGCCTGTAATTACTCGGTCTATCCCTTTCTGCCTTCTTAAACAAAGGTACCACATTAGCAGTCCTCCAGTCCTTTGGCACAACACCTGAAGCCAGAGAGGATTGGAAAATGATGGTCAAAGCCTCTGTTACTTCCTCTTTTGCTTCGCTTATTCGCCGAGGATACATTTCATCCAGGCATAGGACTTATCCATTTTCAAAGCCCTTAATACCACCTCTCTCAGTATGTTTATTGTTAGCTACACATTCACAGCATTCAGGTGAAAGTAACATGTATATTGCAGCAGCTCGGTGCTATCATACATCTATCAACAATCTCACGTTTTATGCATTCTCAGTCTCCCCAACTGTGCCACAGGCTTCCTCTCAGTCTAGCAATTACTTACTTTGTGCCCCATCTTATTGCATCTGTAAAGTGTCATGTCCCTAGAAACCCCCCTCTGTGGTCTGCCGGGCTGTACGGTCTTGGAGAATACAACTGATCACTAACTTAATGATTCACCTATTGGTTGATCAATGTGGGAATGGCTGTCTGCTCGTTGCTTACTCGACACTCACACAGCCAAACAATAATCGGTTTGTTGTGCTGTCTGAGTTTAGGTCTTGGGTTCTTGGTCCATTAAACATGGCCTTAAGTCATCTGGCCCTGCTGCCATAAAATATCGCTTAACTTAAACTCACAAGGGCCGAAATTGCCCTCCACCCGAAACGGGCTGCACGCAACCCGTTTCTACTGTATTTATTACCGCGGTGGTTGAGGTGGCCTCTTGAGCGAAATTTTACCCTTTCGCTTTTTTTTCAGGCAGTTCGGAAGTCGCTCATAATGGGGGAAGAAGTGAGGTGGTGAGTACACTAAAACTCACGACCTAAACAACAGATGGTGGGTGGAGAAAACGCAGGAGATCCAGCAACTAGCCGACAACCATGATGTGCATGGATTCTTTAGCGTAGTCAAGACCACCTACGGCCCAAGCACCCAAGGTCGTACCTCACCGTGGGCCAAGAAAGGAGAGGTACTCATCAAGGACAGAGAAGCAGTCAATGCCCGCTGGAAGGAACACTTCGAAAATCTCCTTAACCGAGATTTTGTCTTTGACGTGAATGTCCTCGACTCCATCCCACAGCATGCTACCCGCCACCACCTCAGCACAACCCCAGCCCGGCATGAGGTTGAAAAGGTCATCTGACAACTGAAGAACAACAAGGCCTCAGGAGCAGATGGAATCCCCGCTGAAGCACTAAAGCATGGCAGAGAAGCACTATTGGCGTGAATCCATGAACACATTTCTCTTATTTGGAAGGAGGAGAGTATGCCAGGACATCTCAGAGACGCCATAATCATGATCATCTTCAAGAAAGGTGACAGTCCGATTGAGGTAATTACAGTGAAGTTTCCCTGCTGTCTGCCACAGGGAAAGTCATAGCAAGAATCCTCCACAATCGCCTTCTTCCAGTGGCTAAAGAGCTCAGCCCAGGGTCGTAATGCGGATTCCGCCCACTAAGGGGCACAATGGACATGATCATCACCGCGCATCAAATCCAAGAGAAATGCAGGGAGCAGCACCAACCTCTGTACATGGCCTTCTTTGACCTCACAAAGGCCTTCGCCACTGTCAACTATGTGGGTTTATGGAGTGTCCTCCTCAAATTCGGCTGCCCTCAAAAGATTGTCACCATCCTCCACCTGCTCCACGATGACATGCAAGCCGTGATCCTGACCAACTAATCCATGACAGACCTAATTCACGTACAGACCGGGGTCAAGTAAGGCTGTGTCATCGCACCAACACTCTTTTCAATCTTCCTTGCTGCAATGCTCCATCTCACCCTCAAACAGCTCCCCACTGGAGTGGAGCTAATCTACAGAACAAGCTGGAAACTGCTCAACCTCCGTCGTCTCCATTCCAGATCCAAGGATGTCCCATCCTCTGTCGTTGAATTATAGTATGCAGACGGAACTTTCATTTGCGCACACTCAGAAGTCGAACTCCAAACCATCGTCAACACCTTCACGGAAGCATACGAGAGTAGGGGCCTTACAGTCAACATCCATAAGAAAAAGGTCCTCTACCAACCTGCCCCCGCAATACATGACTGCTCCCCGAATATCAAAATCCATGACGAAGCCTTGGACAACATGGACCATTTTCCATGCCTCGAGAGCCTACTGTTAACAAGAGCAGACGTCGATGATGAAGTCCAACACCGCCTTCAGTGTGCCAGTACAGCCTTC
Source organism: Pristiophorus japonicus (assembly GCF_044704955.1). Classification (NCBI taxonomy): domain Eukaryota; kingdom Metazoa; phylum Chordata; class Chondrichthyes; family Pristiophoridae; genus Pristiophorus; species Pristiophorus japonicus. The sequence continues at coordinate 155,080,669 of NC_091979.1, read as the reverse complement.
GGTCGCCTGAGGAAGAGAGTGTTTGAAGACCAGGGGCTAGAACCTCCACTTTTTGTGCATGCTTAACGTTCACTTTACCCATTTTACCATTGAAATGATGTATAACGCACATATATCACCCATTTTGGCACAAAATGGAAACTGACGGGCATTTTTAGGAAACTTGTCGCCAAGCATTACTTTCCCCTTGTGCTTAACGCCGGGAAAAAATATTAACGCCCGCCCATTTTTTGGGGCGGAATCATCAGAATAGGCGAAATCAACGCCCATAATATCGGCCAGCGTTACTTTCCGCATGGAATTAACGCCGAGATTCAATAATACCTCCTGCTCACTTTTTCTTTGCCATAAAGAGCCTATTTGGCAAAACTAACGCCCAGGAGATCGCCCACCGTCACTTTCACCACCTCGCACACACATCGCCCACAATATCGCTCGCCCAAAAAGACGCTCAGACAAAGTAGAACTGTTGTGAATGAATGGCAGCGGCGTGGCTGGCATTTTTTAAATCACAGGTTGCTTCATTCAAAAGGCTGCCTCAAATTCGGGGGAGTTTGCATTGACTCTGGAGTTCTTCTCAGGTGAAGTGAATTCCTGAACAGACATATTTTCAGACTCTGGACTATTGGGGCTTTACTCCAGTTGTATTTTAGTGAGGAAATCATTGCTTCTGATCAATCGCGATTATACTTTCAATGCAATGCAGCGCTTCAGATTTTTGGACCACTCAGGTGGGGAGCCACAATACAACCCTAAGCAAGTAGATAAATTCGTGATCGAGTGCTCCAAGCTGCACAACCTGGCTATCAGGAGGGGACAAGAATTAGCAGAAGGGACTGATGCTCCACCTCAGGAGAGAGAGGAAGAGGACGACGAGGGGCTGGATGCGGACCTAGGGTCAGACACTCAGGCTGGCTATGCAACCATACCCATGACCCCCTCCAGACCACAGGAAAGGGCCCGTGGTGGCTACATAGCTGCAAGACTCTTATGTGAGGAGCTGATATCTGAACGATTTGCCTGAAAGAGCGCTGATGTGAGTGACAATGCTGACACACTATTGTGTGTGTGCAGCTCAGACATCAAGGGTGCCCATCACCTTGGTGCCAGTTAAAGATTACGTTCATGTTAAGGAATCACCAGTGTGCTACGGTGCAGCAATCTGAGACAATGCGCAACAAGGTTATGTTCAATAACAAACATTTTATACCAACATTGGTCTGAAATCATAAGTATCATAGGCAATAACACCCAACCCCCGCCCACACCCCACTTTTCCCACCATTGACATCAATCAAATGTTCAACATGTCCAGTAACACAGAATACAAATGCAAAGCAGGAGGGTGGCCCCCTCCCCCCATACATTACAACAAATTGCATACACCCAGATGGAGATATAATGCAGCCATCACCTGCGGACATGCACCTCACTTTCCTTCCCCCCTCCCCTTCTTCTCCCCACCTCTACCCCTTCCCCTCCTCGCTCCATGGTGCCTGGCCGAGGAGCTCCTCAGGCGATGCTTCATTGGGGGGGATGAAGGCAGATGTGGTCGTTGCACGGGTATGGGAGTGGGGGGGGGTGCTGCTGAGGGGGCACATTCTCTGATGCAGAAGCAGGATCTTGGTCCTTGCTCTCATCTGTCGTTCGCAGTGGTGATGCGGAACATAGGGGTGGAGTGCTGCGCTCGGGGACCACTGGGAGGCCTGTGCTAGCAGTGTTCCTGGCTATAGAAACATAGAAACGTAGAAACATAGAAAGTAGGTGCAGGATTAGGCCATTCAGCCTTTCGAACCTGCACCACCATTCAATATGATCATGGCTGATCATGCAACTTCAGTACCCCATTCCTGCTTTCTCTCCATACCCCTTGATCCCTTTAGCCATAAGGGCCATATCTAACTCTCTGTTGAATATATCTAACAAACTGGCATCAACAACTCTCTGCGGTAGAGAATTCCACAGGTTCACCACTCTCTGGGTGGAAACGTTTCTCCTCATCTCGGTCCTAAATGGCTTACCCCTTATCCTTAGACTGTGACCCCTGGTTCTGGGCTTCCCCAACATCAGGAACATTCTTCCTGCATCTAACCTGACCAATCCCTTCAGAATTTTATATGTTTCTATGAGATTCCCTCTCATTCTTCTAAATTCCAGTGAACATAAGCCTAATTCTATCGCCTCCGCCATCCGTGGAATGTACTCGGTCATGGTGGCCAGCTGTTGGGATATGCACCCCAATGCTTCGATGAGCTGGTCACCAATGTCTATAGTCCTCCTGGACAACTGTACCATCTCTCTGCTGTCATGTGGCACTCGTGGAACAGACCTGCCGCGTCCATGAGACCTCCGCAGGGTTGGTTCAGTGTTGGGGACAAATGGGGTTCCCTGTGGTGAGGTGCTTTGGGCCGGTACCTTCAGAGTGGAGGCGGGAATGACCTGAGGACCACTAGATGGCCTTGGGGTGGAATGGCTTCTGGAGCGTAGCGATGCAGGTTCCTCGAAGTCCGCGCTCTTCTCCATGGAGAACAGACCCAGCGGATTGATGGGCGAGAATCGGAGCTCCTCAGCATCAGATATTGGATCGTCCGGAGAGTCGGGCCCCGTGCCCCCACCTTCTGGCCTCTGTGGTCTTGCCTTGGGACGCGCTGCTGGCTGAGCTGCACAACACAAATGAAGTTATTAGAGGAGAAGGGGGTGCTAGGGTCACAAGGTGAGTCCAGCGCTCCACACAGCATATGCATGACAAAAGCACCACTGCTCTCAAAATAATCGCAGGCATCACATTTCAAGACCATCAACACATTTGTATTGCAATGATTTTCGTTAGGTCAGCATTATTTCTATGACAATTTTAGAAATCATCTATCATATACGAATGGGTGTGGCATCTATTGGCTTCACATCACGCAATGGTGTAAGCTTTACTCACGTGGCGTCACTTCAGGGTCTGCAGATGCGTCCGTGGCTGTCCGGGGGTGCTTCCCCATGAGTGCGAGCACCCGCTCCTCCATCTCAGTGATGTCACTGGAGACTGGTGGCCCCCCACCCATTCTGCACGGACCTCATCGTCGATAGCTTCTTCTGTAAAAGGTGACAGGACGACATGGCATGAGATCATTGCGTGATATCATGGCTAGGTACTGTCACAGGCACTGATACAACACATAACTGATAGATGTAATCATGATTATTATGAAAATTATCATTCTTTACCTGACGACGTACACCGTGATCGCAGGCTTTGAGTAAAACATTCCCAGTAAAAGTGAAAGACCTCACATCTAATGATAGTCACTCATGACTTTTACAAATCAAATTATATAAATACATAAGTACATGTAAATCAATGTAATACTTACTCGTGCGGATCCCACAAGGTCATTCCATCATTTGCGCCATTGGTTGCCTTCACGAACCTCGTTGGTTGCCAACGAGACCACCTTTGCTATCTCAGTCCATATCCTCTGGTAGGCCTTTGGGGTGGGCTTCCCACTTCCTCCCTGTGTCAAATCACCCGAGCTTAACTCAGCCTCGTCCGAGAACCTCCTGGCTCTTTTGCACCCTCCAATGTGCTCCTCTCCCGCCTCATTGCTCTCTCCAGCGTCAGTCTCCACAGCATGCTGTGATACCTCCTCCTCTCTCTCCATTATAGGGCAAATTCGGGCAAATATGTGGCTGGTAACAGCTCATTTTTGTTTGCCTACTTTCTAGGAAGCCCTAAAGTCTCCCTCCTTTCTCCCAAAGCAGCCATACCACAGCCAGCCATGCCTTCAGTCCCTCTGAGCTTCCTCTCACTCTGTCTCCTTTTTTGCGCATGTCATGGTGACCCCTGACCTCCTGAATCACGGGAATCGAGTGTTGTCATGCCGTTGCTAAAGGTGGCCACACTTTATGGCAGAAAGTCAAAAAAATTTAACGCTACCGCCCATTTCATATCGCTCGCGGTAACGCCCATTTTCAAAAATGGAGACTAGGTGTTTTGAGAATGGGCGAGAAGCCGGCGATCTGAAAACCCTTTTTTACCACCCACACCAGAAATAACGCCCATTTTTGGGCGATAAGCACAAAAGTGGTGGTTCTAGCCCCAGGACCTTAAACCCGGCACCAAGCTCATGGTTTACAGAGCAGTAGTGATACCCACCCTCCTATATGCTTCAGAAACATGGACTATGTACAGCAGGCACTTCAAAGCACTGGAGAAGTACCACCAATGCTGCCTCCGCAAGATCCTGCAAATCCATTGGCAGGATAGGCACACCAACGTCAATGTCCTCGGTCAGGCCAACATTCCCAACATCGAAGTACTGACCACGCTCGATCAGCTCCAATGGACAGGCCACATCCTTCGCATGCCTGATACTAGACTCCCAAAACAAGTGCTCTACTCAGCGCTCCAACACGGCAAGCGAATCCCAAGTGGGCAGAGGAAACGCTTCAAGGACACCCTCAAAGCCTCCTTGAAGAAGTGCAACATCCCCACCGACACCTGGCCCAAGACTGCTCAAGGTGAAGGAGAAGCATCCGGGAAGGAGCCAAACACCTCGAGTCTCTTCACCAGGAGCAAGCGGAAGCCAAGCGCAAACAGCGGAAGGAACACACAACAATCCAAGCATCCCACCCACCCTTCAACCACCCTCTGCCCCACCTGTGACAGAGACTGTAGGTCCCACATTGTTCTCCTCAGTCACCTGAGAACTCATATTAGTGTGGAAGCAAGTCATCCTCAACTCCGAGGGATTGCATAAGAAGAAGAAGAGAGGGGCAGAAGTTAGGTTGTGCAGCACAGCCACCACTGTCAGTCATCAGCATAGCGCTGATGATGTCCTCATGGCGCTGCGTCTCCACAGCTCTCCCCTTCACTTAAAGAAAAGAACCTGCGCGATTTTGAGCGTTCGGTCAGAGAGGGCTTCGGGTGGGCCAGCAGTTTGGGGTACCAGGCTGCCCGTTGGCGGCCTGGCCGAACCTGGGGGCATAATTGTCGGCCTGACTTGTCAGTCGGCCGACAAAAAAAACATGGCGGCAGCGGCAGTGCGTCCTCCCCTTTAATAGGAGTCACACAACCATTGCAGAAGGCCACAGCTTCACTGCACCATCGGGCAAAAGCAGGCTTTGGCACCGCCCAGCGGGAGGAAGATTTTCACGGCGGAATTTTGCTGTCAGGGTTACATCGGCGGTACGCACTGTGATGACGCACTTAGCAAGGATCGGCAGCAGCGGAGCAGTATGGGGGGAGCAGGTCACCGCCGGGTTATCGCAGGAGCGGAGTTTTGATAATGGCAGCCAATACACGAAACGTCAGCAGCCATTGCACTCCACAGCGTGGTCACCGATTTCTGGTGTTAAGAGGCCTTAAGGAAAGGGGCAATTTCAGCCCCACACACTTAAAAATAACATGAAAAATTAATTTAAGATTGCTGCCATTTCCTGGTTTTCTATTATTCTACCAGTTATCTCTTAACATATCATGGTTTGTATCTACATAGTTGGCTTATCTCAGAAAAAATTCTGAAATGTAAGTGTTACATACGTTTTCTTTTCTTTAGATTGGAGAGCCAGGTTTGTGTACTTACCCCATTCATACATTTTCTTTTGTAAATTCGTCTTGCTATCTATTCATTTTGTATTTACAAGTCTGCTGATTTCCCATAGGCTCTGTGATTCATTGGTCTATGTAGTCTGCCCATTGCTCTAATCTCTTCACACAAGATGCCCCTTGTGCACTGTTCCCTCCTTGCTGTTGATGGCCCTGCTCATTTGATCACCATTTATATTGTACACTTGAATATTGTACCCTTGTGAGTATCACTATATAATTTCCCATTGCAATTTTATTAAATAAAATATAAAGTGTGTGATTTATATAAAATATATTAGGAATACTTTTATTATTTAGAAAAAATATATAAGTGTGACATTTGTTATTGTGAACCAGTCAGTTTTAAGCAACAAAGAATTCAGAGCTCTTCACCATGCCTTGATTCTGCACCACAACTATAAACCAGAAAACTCTTCTTTGTGAGCCTATTGGCATAGAATCTATTGCCATAGGAGTCTTCCATTATCTGATAACTTCAAGCGAGAGAATGTAATCTTCATCTGTGTCACTGGTAGAAGATTTCCTGTTGAACCTTCAGGGTGTGCATTAGCCAGGAGGACACGTGGGGTAAATTGTCATCTTCGCCGCAAAAAGTAGAGATGGGTTAATCCTATATGCCTTTAAACTTCAGGCTCAATTAAATTGTGAATCAGTTACCACTCATAGTTGTTGCTCAGGAAAGTGACTGAGGTAAATTTTTGTCTTCACCATGCGGGCGATAATCTGGCAGAGTGGATTGCCAGCTCATTGGAGCACCCATCTGATTTTCATTACCTTGAAATCAAAATATTAAAACTCAGTGGGTTCTGTAACAAGTAGCCAGTCTGCTCTGCCAGATTAGCATCCATGCAGTGAAGACTAAAACTTACCCCAGTCTCTTTCTTTAATAATAACTATAGGCGGAGGCAACCAATTCTCAAATTTATTGAGCTTGAAGGTTGAAGGCCTTAGAGCTATAGAGAATTAACCTATCTCTATCTTTGGGTAATATAAGGGCTTATACATATAGCCACAGCCTCTTTTATCCTGAACTAAAAATATTAAGAAGTTTATTCATTAAATCAAGTTAACTTGGGCCAGTAAGTGAAATGATGTTGTAATAGTTTTGATTACAACTGTTATTTAGCAATTGGTTTTCACTGTGCCATCAACCAATGATACTGGCCACTCACCAGCTCAAGTTGGAGAATTTATTGCAATGCACAAAATGGCAGAAGGCATACAATATTAAAATGTCAGTGTTGTTAATTACTTGAGCTTTGTCTTAATATATAAAAATTGGTTCAACGATATCCCTGCTTTAGCACCTTATTATTTTACAAAACATTTGAAATCTAAATGGGAGCAAAATTGTACACATTAACTACCTTGTTTTATTAGTGTGGCAGATCAACCTACACTCAAATGTTAGAATTGGGCAATTTACCCCACGTGATCCAACTTTGGGGTTGGTATTGCCACTATAAGGAGAAAGATAGACAAATACTTCACTCACTCTAATCCTACCAACGACTTTTAGGTGTGAGTTTGGTATTTGAGTTATATTTTACTGCCAGTACATTTATGTCGTATATTTTATTTTGTTTTTCCTTCCAATTATCTTTCATACCATTTACAATTCCTTTAACCAAGAAGCCAACTTTCTCCCAAACCTCTATTAGTGATGTGTAATTTCCCACTAGGTGGTGCAAGCGTGTACACCAAATTTTTTCCATTCCTTCCCTGTGCACTAACTTTAATATATTAACTTCAAGGTCATAAATACAGTATGTGTAGAATCACAGAAATACATCTGTATCCAACTACTCCGTGGCTCAGCATTTCAGCCACAGGTGTATGATCTGTCTATATGGGACAAAAAACTCAGTTTGACGTTATTAGTCAACATCACAATTCTATACTATGCTAAACTTATGCACACATAATCTTCACAGTAAGGATTATAGACTCACACAACATCCGTCATCATATAGAAGTGTCATTTCATCTGGTGAAATCTGTTGCTTGTCCCATTGGGTCATCCTATGTATGCAGACAGAAAGAGCCACCTTGATTGAAAGTCTAACTATGCTATCGGCATGAGCTAAATATTCTTCTTTGAAAAGATAAGTTGAAATAAATGGTTGACAATCACAAAGGAATAGATATATCCCCACAATCATGGCTATTGATTTGAGGAAGACCAACACCAACCCAGGCACTCCATGCAAAGCTTTACAGAATTCGCATAATATCAATGGATCAGCTGATCATCAGAGGATTATTAACATTGACATTCAAACTTATCTAAACCAATTCAAACAATAAAAAAAACAGTCGAGATACTTTTCAGAACCAATAAAAGTAACTCGTTAACATCAGATTAGGACTCGCACTATTTATTAACCACAAGGTGGCCCCCATGTGCTATATTAAGCAAAACTCCATCAGCTCCTAATAACGCATTATGAAGCAAACATTAAATTATGGAACATGTAACACTGTGTCAGAAACAGGCACCTGATTTTTATTTATAAATACAAACATTTTCACTTCATCAAAGTGAGAAATAGTTCAGCAGCCACAAGAACTCCCAGTTCAGAAATGCATTTGGTAAGTTTCCTCTACACTTGCCCAACAATGGTAAGATTTTCAATTTGTCTGTCAGACTGACACTTTCATATTGAAACAAAGATGTTTGAGGTGTGCATTAGCAGAAAGATAGAACAGCATAACTCACAAGACTACCAGGCATGGCAATGTTCCATGGAGCAAGTCTCACTTCAAGAGACCTTGTCACATCTACCTCAGTGCACACCAAGTGCAGTATAATTCCAGCCTTAAATCTCTACCAGGTGAGAAAATTGAAACTGAAGAAAAATATAAGCATTGGTAAATTTCTGTCAGTCCAAATCAGCCACCTCCTGTCAAACTGAGTGAACACTTTTTCAGCACAGTCTTCAAGTCTAATTTAGCCAATTACAATCCAGCCTGAGTAGGAGTAAGTTTAATCAGCCACCATAACTGAAGCTTTCTCGACAAGTAGAATAAAACTTGTCCAGAATGGGTTAAAAAAGCAACTGTGCCAACAAATAAGGATGAAGAATAAGTCATTTTATAGTCACAATATAATGAACTGTATCAGTGTGTCAAACAAATATTACAGCAGGAAAACAATAGCTCTGATAATCATTGCCGATTGCTAAAACTGCATAACAAATGATTTCAGTATAATGTAACTGCTTTATATAGAGAAAACATCTTTTCAAAATGTGCTTGTGAACATTAATAATTGTAACCAACATGTGTGTTTATGAAATAGCACAATCCAATCCAGATGCTGCATTAATATATAAATGAATGAAACACCCACAGAATAAAAGAGGACCACAGGAGCTGGCTGATGCCCCAAGCTCTTCAAGAACCACACCTCACACTGAACTGTCAAGTTGAGACGCACATATGACTTTTAGATGACATGTGAAATAAAACTATCACAATCAGGAAAAGGACATAAGATAAATAAGTTATCGATAACAAAATTCAAATTAGGTTGCTTGTTGAATATGTAGAAAATGAAAATGATATTCAACAACAACGACTTGTATTTATATAGCGCCTTTAACGTAGTGAAATGTCCAAATACTTCATAGGAGTATTATGAGACAATAAATTTGACACCGAGCCACATAAGGAGAAATTAGGGCAGGCTTGGTCAAAGAGGTAGGTTTTAAGGAGCGTCTTGAAGGAGGAAAGAGATGTGGAAAGACAGAGAGATTTAGGCAGGACATTCCAGAACTTAGGGCCTAGGCAAGAGAAGGTCACCAATGGTTGAGCGATTATGATTAGGGATGCTCAATAGGGCAGAATTAGAGGAGCTCAGATATCTCAGGGGGTTGTAGGGCTGGAGGAGATTACAGAGATAGTGAGGGGTGAGGTCATGGAGGGATTTGAAAACAAGAATAAGAATTTTGAAATCGAGGCATTGCTTAACCGGGAGCCAATGGAGGTCAGCGAGCACAAGGGTGATGGGTGAGCAGGATTGGTGTGAGTTAGGACATGGGCATCCATTTACATAGGGTAGAACATGGGAGCGTGTTGGAATAGTCATGTCTAGAGTTAACAAAGCCATGGATGAGGGCTTCTGCAGTGAATGAGCTGAGGCAAGGGCGGATACGGCAATGTTACGGAAGTGGAAATAGGTGGTCTTATGTGCATATATGGTTGAAAGCTCAGTTCAGGGTTAAATATGACACCTTGGGCTGGATTTTAGACTTTCTGTTTTCGGGGTGAAAATGGAGGCGGGGCGGGAAAGTTACCGGCCAGGAATAGTTTGCGCTTTAGTATGGAAGTTTCGGCATCTAAGCCCTACGTCAGAGAGCGCAGCGCTAAGGGCGGCATTGTACACTTTTCGTGGGAAACTCGCGAACTAAAGAGCCGGGCTGTGTGGCCTTCAAGAGAAGCCTGGAGGGTGGGGGAAACCTTAAAAGAAAAACACAAAAACATTCCCAAAACATTGCCCACGCCACCACAATGCAAATCGCAAAAAAAAAATTAAAAGAACTTACATTTGGAGTACTTTACCATCCTCTGTGCTGCCTGCTATGCTGGACTGCGCTCATTTCCCAAGCGGCCATAGCGGGCACACTGCGGGAAGGACAAAAATCAAGACTACTGCCGGTGTTGCAACCAGAGGCGTTGTACACCTAGCCCAGCTCTTCCCAGCGGTGCTGCTCAGTGCCGCTGCAAAACCGGATCGGAGGATCGCGACGGGGTGCAGGAGTCCTCAACACCGCCTTTCACGCCACTCCGGGGCGAAACCCGGAGCGCAAAGGACCGGAAAATCCAGCCTCAAGGTTGTGAACAGTCTGATTCAACCTCAGACAGAAATTGGGGAGAGAGATGGAGTCAGTGGCTAGGGGACGGAGTTTGTGGCGGGGACCGAAATCAACAGCTTCGGTCTTCCCAATATTCAATTGGAGAAAATTTCTGCTCACCCACAACTGGATGTCGGAAAAGCAGTCTGACAATTTAGAGACCGAGGAGGGGTCGCGAGAAGTGCTAGCGAGGTAGAGCTGGATGTCATCAGTGTACATGTTCACATTCATTACAAAACTGCACAAACTACAAACGTACAAATGAACATCCAAAAGAAATACTTGAATGGGATTATATTAGCTTGAAGTCATATAGAAACAGAGAAACATAGAAAATAGGTGCAGGAGTAGGCCATTCGGCCCTTCTAGCCTGCACCGCCATTCAATGAGTTCATGGCTGAACATGCAACTTCAGTACCCCATTCCTGCTTTCTCGCCATACCCCTTGATCCCCCAGTAGTAAGGACTACATCTAACTCCTTTTTGAATATATTTAGTGAATTGGTCTCAACAACTTTCTGTGCTAGAGAATTCCACAGGTTCACCACTCTCTGGGTGAAGAAGTTTCTCCTCATCTCGGTCCTAAATGGCTTACCCCTTATCCTTAGACTGTGACGCCTGGTTCTGGACTTCCCCAACATCGAGAACATTCTTCCTGCATCTAACCTGTCTAAACCCATCAGAATTTTAAACGTTTCTATGAGAACCCCTCTCATTCTTCTGAACTCCAGTGAATACAAGCCCAGTTGATCCAGTCTTTCTTGATATGTCAGTCCTGTCATGCTGGGAATCAGTCTGGTGAACCTTCGCTGCACTCCCTCAATAGCAGGAATGTCCTTCCTCAAGTTAGGAGACCAAAACTGTACACAATACTCCAGGTGTGGCCTCACCAAGGCCCTGTACAACTGTAGTAACACCTCCCTGCCCCTGTACTCAAATCCCCTCGCTATGAAGGCCAACATGCCATTTGCTTTCTTAACCGCCTGCCGTACCTGCATGCCAACTTTCAATGACTGATGTACCATGACACCCAGGTCTCGTTGCACCTCCCCTTTTCCTAATCTGTCACCATTCAGATAATAGTCTGTCTCTCTGTTTTTACCACCAAAGTGGATAACCTCACATTTATCCACATTATACTTCATCTGCCATGCATTTGCCCACTCACCTAACCTATCCAAGTCACTCTGCAGCCTTATAGCATCCTCTTCGCAGCTCACACTGCCATCCAACTTAGTGTCATCCGCAAATTTGGAGATACTACATTTAATCCCCTCGTCTAAATCATTAATGTACAATGTAAACAGCTGAGGTCCCAGCACAGAACCTTGCGGTACCTCACTAGTCACTGCCTGCCATTCTGAAAAGTACCCATTTACTCCTACTCTTTGCTTCCTGTCTGCCAACCAGTTTTCAATCCACATCAGCACACTACCCCCAATCCCATGTGCTTTAACTTTGCACATTAATCTCTTGTGTGGGACCTTGTCGAAAGTCCCTTCTGAAAGTCCAAATACACCACATCAACCGGTTCTCCCTTGTCCACTCTACTGGAAACATCCTCAAAAAATTCCAGAAGATTTGTCAAGCATGATTTCCCTTTCACAAATCCATGCTGACTTGGACCTATCATGTCACCTCTTTCCAAATGCGCTGCTATGACATCCTTAATAATTGAGTCCATCATTTTACCCACTACCGATGTCAGGCTGACCGGTCTATAATTCACTATTTTCTCTCTCCCTCCTTTTTTAAAAAGTGGGGTTACATTGGCTACCCTCCACTCCATAGGAACTGATCCAGAGTCTATGGAATGTTGGAAAATGACTGTCAATGCATCCGCTATTTCCAAGGCCACCTCCTTAAGTACTCTGGGATGCAGACCATCAGGCCCTGGGGATTTATCGGCCTTCAATCCCATCAATTTCCCCAACACAATTTCCCAACTAATAAGGATTTCCCTCAGTTCCTCCTCCTTACTAGACCCTCTGACCCCTTTTATATCCGGAAGGTTGTTTGTTTCCTCCTTAGTGAATACTGAACCAAAGAACTTGTTCAATTGGTCTGCCATTTCTTTGTTCCCCGTTATGACTTCCCCTGATTCTGACTGCAGGGGACCTACGTTTGTCTTTACTAACCTTTTTCTCTTTACATATCGATAGAAACTTTTGCAGTCCATTTAATGTTCCCTGCAAGCTTCTTCGCGTATTCCATTTTCCTTGCACTAATCAAACCTTTTGTCCTCCTCTGCTGAGTTCTAAATTTCTCCCAGTCCCCAGATTCGCTGCTATTTCTGGCCAATTTTTATGCCACTTCTTTGGCTTTAATACTATCCCTGATTTCCCTTGATAGCCACGGTTGAGCCACCTTCCCTTTTTTATTTTTACACCAGACAGGGATGTACAATTGTTATAGTTCATCCATGCGGTCTCTAAATGCCTGCCATTGCCCATCCACTGTCAACCCCTTAAGTATCATTCGCCAATCTATCCTAGCCAATTCACGCCTCATACCTTCAAAGTTACCCTTCTTTAAGTTCTGGACCATGGTCTCTGAATTAATTGTTTCATTCTCCATCCTAATGTAGAATTCCACCATATTATGGTCACTCTTCCCCAAGGGCCTCGCATAACGAGATTGCTAATTAATCCTCTCTCATTACACAACACCCAGTCTAAGATGGCCTCCCCCCTAGTTGGTTCCTCGACATATTGGTCTAGAAAACCATTCCTTATGCACTCCAGGAAATCCTCCTCCACCGTATTGCTTCCAATTTGGTTAGCCCAATCTATGTGCATATTAAAGTCACCCATGATAACTGCTGCACCTTTATTGCATGCACCCCTAATTTCCTGTTTGATGCCCTCCCCAACATCACTACTACTGTTTGGAGGTCTGTATACAACTCCCACTAATGTTTTTTGCCCTTTGGTGTTCTGCAGCTCTACCCATATAGATTCCACATCATCCAAGCTGATGTCCTTCCTAACTATTGCATTAATCTCCTTTTTAACCAGCAATGCTACCCTACCTCCTTTTACTTTTATTCTATCCTTCCTGAATGTTGAATACCCTTGGATGTTGAGTTCCCAGCCCTGATCATCCTGGAGCCACGTCTCTGTAATCCCAATCACATCATATCTGTTAACATCTATTTGCACAGTTAATTTAACCACCTTATTATGGATACTCCTTGCATTAAGACACAAAGCCTTCAGGCTTGTTTTTTTAACACCCTTTGTACTTTTAGAATTATGATGTAGTGTGGCCCTTTTTGTTTCTTGCCTTTGTTTACTCGGCCTTCCACTATTGCTTTTTACCTTTCTACCATCTCTTTCTGACTCCATATTACTTCACCCTGTCTCGCTGCATAGGTTCCCATCCCCCTGCCATATTAGTTTCAACACTCCCGAACTGCATTAGCAAATGTTACCCCCAGGACATCAGTTCCAGTCCTGCCCAAGTGCAAACCATCCCTTTTGTACAGGTCCCACTTCCCCCAGAACTGGTTCCAATGTCCCAGGAATTTTAATCCCTCCCTCTTGCACCACTGCTCAAGCCACGTATTTATTCTAACTATCCTGCTCCCTCTTCTCTGATTAGCACGTGGCACTGGTAGCAATCCAGAGATTACTACCTTTGAGGTCCTACTTTTTAATTTAACTCCTAGTTCCCTAAATTCAGCTTGTAGGACCTCTTCCCGCTCTCTACCTATATCGTTGGTACCTACATGTTCACCCTCCCTCTCCAGAATGCTCTGCAGCCGCTCCGAGACATCCTCGACCCTTGCACCAGGGAGGCAACATTATATTACTGTTATATTAATCAGTGCAACATTTTATTCAGTCTGCATGTTACGCGGGAGGGCATGTAAGAGGTAGTCTCAGGGGTCAGGTTCACCTCTGACCTTCTGAGCGCTCCCACTCCCTTGGGTTCTAGAGTCTGGATTTATTTGGGGGATGTGATAAAGTGCAAGAGACAACTGGTTTGGTGCAAAAGAACTTTGATTTTTATTAAAAACAAGAAAATACAATGTCAAACTTATAATTACTCGAATAAAGAACAGTGTATCACACATTCAAAGGGGTTGCAGTGAATAATACACCTCCCACCTCCCAATACCTAACACTGACTAGATTAGACTCCAGGGCAAACAGAGACTATGCTTACCAATCCTTTATGGTCAGTTGGCGGTAGTTCGCGATTTCGGGGTTCGCTGGATTCTGTAGGTTCTGCTTGCCGTACCCCGAACGTCGGAGAAGACTTCTTACTGCGCAATCTTCAGTTGGGTGGTATCTGCTGATGCGGTAGGGTGTGTTTTGGACTTATGGGATAAGTACCTGTTTTCTTTTGTTAGAAATAGGTTTAAAGTCTCTTTAGGTAATGTTTTCACCTGTTGGTAGTCAGGACTTAGATTGTAGAGTGGAAAATTTCGATTCTTCAGTTTCTTCCTTGTGGAGTTTTGTTTCGAATTTGGTCGATTGTGGTGGTTTTGGTGGTACCACGTTGGCTGTGGTCAGTTGCTGCCGCGATGGTGATGTTCTTCCTTCCTTTTCCGATTTCAGGACGTCGAGGCTGGAAAAGTTAGTTACAACTGCTGCAGTGGTCTCTCTCCCTTCTTGATGCTAAGCATCCCTAGCAATGTCTTCTGAGGTAGTAGCATACCCTTTGTTAAAACAGGGCTCAGTTATACCGTTGGAGCTGTTCTAACCTTCGCGGCAAATCAGCCCGGATTCTTTGTTTAATTTTTGGCGGGCTTGCTATTTCTTTGTCATATTTTGGTGGGCTCATTAAAATGTTAACTTGTCTCAGGTGTGCCGATCTTCTAAATCTGTTTCTTGATGGAAATATTAGCTTGGTATTTGCAATGTCTGTCTGTGCTTGGATTTTTTCATGCGGGCTGGATGGGCCTTTGTTTGTTATGCATATGTTGAAATGACTTTCCGGATTCAGGCTGATGGTTAGCTATCTCTGGGTTAATTGTTGCTATGTTAATGTCTCCTGTGGAGAAGGATTTTCGAGTATCCATAATTCTTCAGACAATTTACTTTAATTTCAATACCCAGACAGCTTCGATACTCAAACTGGTTTCTTTGTAAGATAGCCATCCTTTAGTTCTCTAGCCCTACCCACACAGACTAAATTTGTCTCGTAAAATTCATGATTTGATTAAAGTTCGTAGTTTCTTCCAGGTGTACTTTAGGATTTCAAACTTTCTGGTAGATAGTTCTAAATTAAATTTCCTTTCCAATGAGTCCAAACACTGGGGGGGGGGGGTTCCCACGAATTTTGCGTCCCCCCGTGACACTCTACATACTTGAGTGTCATGCTCGGCGAGCAAAATTCCTGATTTCCCGAGAGTCAACCTTTCCTATATTTACCTAGCTAAAACTTTAACGTGCATCCTCCTTTGAAATGCAATGCAGTTTACAGGCAAATACAGTCATTTCAATTCTGTTACAGCATTGAGGGGGTCCGACACCCCTCCATTACTCCGTTTTTACAGCAAAACAAAGGTACATAGTCAAACACATTTTTAAGTAAAATAGAGGTACATAGTCAAACACATTTTTAAGTAAAATAGAGGTACATAGTCAAACACATTTTTAAGTAACATTCTTCCAACACTCGATTTTGGCGTTTTACAGCAGGTAAACTTAAAACAAATTAAACATGGTAGTATGGTGTCACCCCTCCCTGTGCGATTCCCAAGTTTGGCCAGGGAGCGTGCAGCACCCTTTGGTGCCTGACCTGACGGCCTCTGCATTTCACTCGGCAAGTGAGACACCATAAGTAAAGAATAATCGCGAGTTGACAGACAACCAAAATGTGGGAAGCTATTCTGATCCCGGCTGGAACCTCTATATTTCTGAAAATGTCCCACCATGGCGGAATTGTGATCTCGAGAATCTTTTTCCCTATTTCAATGGTTTTCTGTTCTAGAGTACAGAAATGTTTTTGTGAGATTACTACAGCTGCTAGCAAAGCGGTAAGATGTTCGGGTAGAGGGGTATTGCATAGCCAAAATGTGTAATGTAATCCTGCAGGTTTGTGATGTTTTCTCTTAGTGAGGTGAACAGTGGAGGGTTCAGGAATGGAAACAATCCGTTCCTGGGCTACTTGAACTGATGCCTCATGTTTAAAGCAAAAACTGCTGTCACTCACCGGACACCAGAAATGTCCATGCTGGTAGTGGGGCGCACTGGTGGTAACACAATATGTCCCACCCCCTACGTATGCTACCTGTGGAGGGACATGGTCTTGTGCCATTACCTCCATGGTACAGTTGATAGGCTGTACGCCAGCAGCTTTAAACCCACACTGTGGTTTAGAATAGGCATTCAAGTGCTGGGGACACAGTATTATGTGTGCACCCCGGCTCCAGCACCCGGAGAGGTCACTATCTGTCATAACGTGCTCCCACTTTATGACATAGGGTGGGACCTCTGCGAAACGAACATGTGCACCTCCTTGAATAACTCCAATGTTCTCCACCCTGTATACCGGTGCGGGCCGGGCTGTCCTACTCATGACCGGCATCCTTAGTACTATCCCCATGATGGTGTGGTTAGATTGCCCACAATCTACTGGGACAGGGTAGGCTTCAGAGCCTAGGAGGAGCTGGCACGGGCTTAGTGAATTACTGTACGGGTGGAGGGCTGCGAGGTGCTTGTTACTGACCCAGGAGGGGACTAAACCTTGTTTTAAATCTTCCAGGTTGGCCCTCACCCAACAACCATGCAACCATGCCCCATACAGCACGCACACCTCGTTCTGTGCAGCCTGTTTGGAAGCATTTCTATCCTCCCGTATGAGTGCATTCACTGTCTGTGCATGTTTTTCCAGCTCAGCCACAATCTCTTTTAAATGGATCGTCATAGCCTGGTCTTCTTGTAGCTCTGAGCCTAGTATTCTGTTTTCCTTTTTCAGGATCTTTCTCAGTTGGTTCTTTAAACCAATTATCTGTGTTTGCAGTTCTAAATCGTCTAGGCTGTTTATCACAGAGGATCCTGTATTATATGCAGTAAAAATGTTATTCAAAGTTCCCCTTCTAGGTCTCCCCGTGCCCATGGTGTCCTCAGCGTATAGGGTGTATAGATCTGCTTTGTCTATGTTCCCAAAGTCTAACTCGTAAAATTTCTTGAACATTTCTCTAAGTAGGGCCTGGTATATCTGCTCTGTTTCCTTCAGGCACCATGCAGCTAAGTGCACCTCGGCAAGGTTTAAAATAACTGAAGCTACTGCATTGTGTACCCCCTGGTATAACACCTTTTCGGTCGGTACCAATACTAATCCGTTCCGAGGTCCCTTGGTGGTGGTAGGCCACCTTTCTATTACTGTGCGTATTGGCAGGGTCGTGGGCAGGGGTTTCTTAATATGTGCTCTAAGTTCGGTGGCGTTAATTGGGAGTGGGGAGTATGGGACTGCACACCCGTGTAGGCTAGAATCCCACTCCATCCCTTCCCCCTCATCTTGCCATTGCCTGGTGAAGGCGATTGAAATGCCAGCAGGACAGATCGCCTCTGACCCCCACATGCAAACGTAAATTCCCTGTTCAGACTCCCACCACTTGTTCCAACACACCTTCACTCTTCCCTGTGTCCCCGTGATGGTACGGTATGTGTCATTACCGAGTCTTTCCCAGTCAGATTCCTGGTCCCCCGTGTCCTTGCTCGGCTTCCTGAGCCATCACCCAGAGGAATCTTTCCATTGCAAGTCAAACATACCTGTTTTCCCTCCATAACACTGACCCGCGCAGCAATGACCCGTATCTTGGGGCATGAACCATAGGTAAATCCTTCCTGGCTGGAGTAGCGGGTGGAGTTAGACCCCAGCCACCCTGGCCACTTTCCCTCGTGGGTATAAACGGCGAGCTCTTCCACACCCGGTGTGCCACCCCCTGCAGACACGATCGGTGCTCTCTCTCCCGAGCATCCATAAATGAGGGATTCTTCCACGTCTCCTCGGCTGCTGCTGCTCATCTTTATCAGGGCGAGCAGGAACAGGACCCTTCTCATGTTGATCTCCTTCCTGTAGGGGCACATAAAACAGATTGTCCAGCCCTGAGAAAAGCTCTCTGGTTTGACAAAGATGACCGTGTTCCAATTTGGGCTCATTTCTTCTCAGACACACAATACAGTCTTTAATCGGCCGGCTGTCTTATTCAATTCCTTATGGAACTGATGTCTGCTTTTAACTTTTGTCTCACAACACTTTTTACTCTTATCTTACTGGTACTTCCTTTAATAGCTATACCGGTAGATTCTTCCTATTCCCGGATGTTACCCGGCCTGTGCCTCTTTTAATAGCTGCACAGGTGGACTCTTTCTCTTACCCCTGGATGGGCTTTTACACGTTTTCCCCAATGCAGATGTCACTTTCATTACACAGATAATCCTACACTACGCTAGATCCTTACTAAACATACTTAAATTCATATCGTGCTATATATGTACATCTGCCACCCGTCTCCAGGTGGCCAGGTTAATTCCAGTCCTTCTCCTTTCTTCTCTGGCCTCTGGGTTTCCAGCGGGGCCAGTAGTAGGTCAGCCTGTACCGCAGGACCCGGATTGTCCTGTCCGGACCGGAGGTGGGTCTGAGTCCCACACTATCGGGGGAACGTCCCCTCCGGTGCTACAGCACACCGCTCCTTTGGGGGTGGCTGCCCAGTTCATTTCTTCATGTGGGGGTTCTGCCTGGTCTAGGGCTGCGGGCTGGGGACTCCCAATTGGTGGCTGGTCCACCACTATCTCTTCTGAGGGTCCCTCGTCGCCCGAGGCTAGTGGCTGGGGGACCCTGCTCGCAGGCTGGTCCCTGATTTTAGGTACCCTTTCGCGGCTGATCCCTCCCCCTGGCTGAACCACTTAAATTGGGGCGCTGGTGACCATGGTGTCTTCAGCCGTGGCATGTGGAGAGTCCTTCTTAGGGCTCCGACTACTGGGGGTGCATCCGAGTCCCAAATGATTGGGGGGATAGCTCCTCCAGTAACACAGTCCACCGCCCCTCTAGGTGCAGTCTGTGGGTCTGCCACGTCCCCAGTGGGATTTCCACACACGGAGGCTGCTGGCTGGAGATCCCTGCCTTTAGTACGGTTCACTGTTCCCCATGGTAGCGTGATGGAGAACGACCCAGCCTGTTCGTTCCCTGTGAAACCCACTAGTCTGTACGGGACCCCGTTAGATAGAGGTGAGGCGGCTGGGTTATCTGCGTATACAATGGTGCTTGAGGCTCCAGTATCTAGCAGATAGGTCCCTGTCACCTTCTCCACCTCCATCTTAACGCATGGTCTCTCGTATTCTCGGGGACACAGGTACACAGGCGGCGCCGGTTCTAGTCATGGGTCGGGATTTGGCGGGGCGGATGGGGTTTTCCTCCCGATGGCCGTAGCTACCTTCCCTGGGCCATCCAATATGGACCGGAGCACAGCCACGAACTCCTCGAAGGAAGAGGGAGAGTTCTGCGTTCCGGGTCTGGGTCCGGCCTTTTGGGCAGGTGCTGGAGAACTCTTCCCTGCACTACTCTTCCATGGATTTCAACAATCCTTTCTCCAGTGCCCACTCTTCCCGGACCGGAAGCAGGTTCGTTTTGTATCGGAGGGGTTGCCCCCCTCGTGGCGCCATTCCCTCTTGTCCTGACTAGGTCTGATTTCGTGGACCCTTCCCTTGGGTGAATGTTCTTCCATCCCCTTGCCGTTCTGGTAGGCTAGAGTCAGTTGCCTGACCACTCCCTGTTTGGTGGCCTGTGGATCTCTTGGTTCAAATCAGACCTCAGCCTTTGTTCTTATACATGGTAAACTGTTTGCCACCAGGCTTCGGAGCCAGTGGGCTCGCTCGTCCTGGCTTAGGTGATTTCGGTTGAGATCCCCTCCACAGGCGCTCTGGTACACAGGCCACAGTCTGCTGCGAAAGTCTGTGGGGTTTCCCCTGTGAGCTGCACTGTTTTCTCTACTCTGGAGAAGGGACTCCCATCATTACAGCCCACGGCTTCTAGAATGTCTTCCTGGACAGCGGCACATGTCCTCTGCCCCATTTTGCTCTCGGCAGAGAGAGACTGGTACAGCTTGCCGTCCAGTGAGAGGAGGACCATCTTTACTCTCTGAGCATCATCACACTCGTTAATATCCCCTGTCTGTTCCACTTTCATAAAGTGAACTGAGGGGTTTCCCTTTGGAGTGAGTTTTCCCAGGTGACTTATCATAGCCCTAAGCTGTTGGGTAGTGTGGGGGACCACAAACTGACTTTCCAGGGGCCCCAGACCCCCAGCACCGGTGGGCGGGCCAAACTTCTGTTGCCAGACCGGGCAAATTGGTCCTGGCTCTGGCTCTTCCTGCTCTGGCTCGCCTGCCCCTCCTCCCTGCTGCCAAACCGAGCTGAAACCCGGTGCCACAGGTGGTGGTGGCCCGCTATCCCTGTCCGCCCCGCAACTCGTTTGCCCCTCCTGCTGCTGAACCGGTATAGTCACCGGCGCCACAGGTGGTGGTTGAACAGTTTCCTTCTTCTCTTCCAGGTTTACCTGGGCCATACCCGGGTTTATTAGGCATACCATGCATTTTGCCTTACACAGAGCAAGGGTTAAACTTTTGATTTGTTGCTGGCAGGGACTGTGGTCGCCTGACTCAAACCCATTAGTGCTAGTGACTTTATATACTGTCTGTACGTCTCTTAATTTCTCCTCCAGCTCTTTTACTGGAAGGGTGAGGCGAGTGCTTTCCTCCCTCGCAGTATCTTTTCATTATTTTTAGCCTCGGTAACCAGAAACTGAAAATAGTGCTGACTGTTCTTAAGCCTTTCCATTTGCTGGGCCTTTCCCTGTTATAGCTTACGGAGTTCTCCCCATAACCTTTCTTCTGCCATAGCCCTATCCTGTGATGTCTCAGCGCATTCCCATAATTCTGCCTGTAGTGAATCAATGGTTTTGTCTAGGAGTTGGACCTGTTGCTGCAAACAGACCAACCAAATTGCCTTCTCTACTGCTTCTTTGTGGTCCTTGCTTGCTGTCCACTGTGCTACAGTGTCTCCCGGATGCTCAGCGCGCAATAGACCAAGCACCCACTCTTTAGTGACATTCACTTTCTTATACACATGGAGGGAAATCCTATCTTCCATCTTGGTTCTTTCTCCCAAACCAACACTCTCTGCATCACATCCCTTATACCAGATTCCTGCCGCAGTCACCATTTTGTAAGGGGTGGTCTCGGGGGTCAGGTTCACCTCTTACCTTCTGAGTGGTTCGAATCGCTCCCACTCCCTTGGGTTCTAGACTCCAGATTTATTTGGGGGATGTGATGAAGTGCAAGAGACAACTGGTTTGGTGCAAAAGATTTTTGATTTTATTAAAGACAAGAAAATACAATGTCAAACTTATAATTACTCTAATAAAGAACAGAACATCACACATTCAAAGGGGTTACAGTGAATAATACACCTCTCACCTCCCAGTACCTAACACTGACTAGATTAGACTCCAGTGCAAACAGGGACTATGCTTACCAATCCTTTATGGTCAGTTGGCGGCAGTTCACAATTTCGGGATTCGCTGGATTCTGTAGGTTCTGCTTGCCGTACCCCGAACGTCGGAGAAGACTTCTAACTCTGCAATCTTCAGTTGGGTGGTGTCCGCTGATGCGGTAGGGCGCGTTTTGGACTTATGGGGTAAGTACCTGTTTTCTTTTGGTAGAAATAGGTTTAAAGTCTCTTAACATAGAAACATAGAAACATAGAAAATAGGTGCAGGAGCAGGCCATTCAGCCCTTCTAGCCTGCACCGCCATTCAATGAGTTCATGGCTGAACTGAAACTTCAGTACCCCCTTCCTGCTTTCTCGCCATACCCCTTGATCCCCCGAGTAGTAAGGACTTCATCTAACTCCCTTTTGAATATATTTAGTGAATTGGCCTCAACAACTTTCTGTGGCAGAGAATTCCACAGTTTCACCACTCTCTGGGTGAAGAAGTCTCTCCTCATCTCGGTCCTAAATGGCTTACCCCTTATCCTTAGACTGTGACCCCTGGTTCTGGACTTCCCCAACATTGGGAACATTCTTCCTGCATCTAACCTATCTAAACCCGTCAGAATTTTAAACGTTTCTATGAGGTCCCCTCTCATTCTTCTGAACTCCAGTGAATACAAGCCCAGCTGATCCAGTCTTTCTTGATAGGTCAGTCCCGCCATCCCGGGAATCAGTCTGGTGAATCTTCGCTGCACTCCCTCAATAGCAAGAATGTCCTTCCTCAAGTTAGGAGACCAAAACTGTACACAATACTCCAGGTGTGGCCTCACCAAAGCCCTGTACAACTGTAGCTACACCTCCCTGCCCCTGTACTCAAATCCCCTCGCTATGAAGGCCAACATGCCATTTGCTTTCTTAACCGCCTGCTGTACCTGCATGCCAACTTTCAATGACTGATGTACCATGACACCCAGGTCTCGTTGCACCTTCCCTTTTCCTAATCTGTCACCATTCAGATAATAGTCTGTCTCTCTGTTTTTACCACCAAAGTGGATAACCTCACATTTATCCACATTATACTTCATCTGCCATGCATTTGTCCACTCACCTAACCTATCCAAGTCACTCTGCAGCCTCATAGCATCCTCCTCGCAGCTCACACTGCCACCCAACTTAGTGTCATCCGCAAATTTGGAGATACTACATTTAATCCCCTCGTCTAAATCATTAATGTACAATGTAAACAGCTGGGGCCCCAGCACAGAACCTTGCGGCACCCCACTAGTCACTGCTTGCCATTCTGAAAAGTACCTATTTACTCCTACTCTTTGCTTCCTGTCTGACAACCAGTTCTCAATCCACGTCAGCACACTACCCCCAATCCCATGTGCTTTAACTTTGCACATTAATCTCTTGTGTGGGACCTTGTCGAAAGCCTTCTGAAAGTCCAAATATACCACATCAACTGGTTCTCCTTTGTCCACTTTACTGGAAACATCCTCAAAAAATTCCAGAAGATTTGTCAAGCATGATTTCCCTTTCATAAATCCATGCTGACTTGGACCTATCATGTCACCATTTTCCAAATGCGCTGCTATGACATCCTTAATAATTGATTCCATCATTTTACCCACTACTGAGGTCAGGCTGACCGGTCTATAATTCCCTGTTTTCTCTCTCCCTCCTTTTTTAAAAAGTGGGGTTACATTGGCTACCCTCCACTCGATAGGAACTGATCCAGAGTCAATGGAATGTTGGAAAATGACTGTCAATGCATCCGCTATTTCCAAGGCCACCTCCTTAAGTACTCTGGGATGCAGTCCATCAGGCCCTGGGGATTTATCGGCCTTCAATCCCATCAATTTCCCCAACACAATTTCCCGACTAATAAAGATTTCCCTCAGTTCCTCCTCCTTACTAGACCCTCTGACCCCTTTTATATCCGGAAGTTTGTTTGTGTCCTCCTTAGTGAATATTGAACCAAAGTACTTGTTCAATTGGTCTGCCATTTCTTTGTTCCCCGTTATGACTTCCCCTGATTCTGACTGCAGGGGACCTACATTTGTCTTTACTAACCTTTTCCTCTTTACATACCTATAGAAACTTTTGCAATCCGCCTTAATGTTCCCTGCAAGCTTCTTCTCGTACTCCATTTTCCCTGCCCTAATCAAACCCTTTGTCCTCCTCTGCTGAGTTCTAAATTTCTCCCAGTCCCCAGGTTCGCTGCTATTTCTGGCCAATTTGTATGCCACTTCCTTGGCTTTAATACTATCCCTGATTTCCCTCGATAGCCACGGTTGAGCCACCTTCCCTTTTTTATTTTTACACCAGACAGGAATGTACAATTGTTGTAATTTATCCATGCGGTCTCTAAATGTCTGCCATTGCCCATCCACAGTCAACCCCTTAAGTATCATTCGCCAATCTATCCTAGCCAATTCACGCCTCATACCTTCAAAGTTACCCTTCTTTAAGTTCTGGACCATGGTCTCCGAATTAACTGTATCATTCTCCATCCTAATGCATAATTCCACCATATTATGGTCACTCTTCCCCAAGGGGCCTCGCACAATGAGATTGCTAATTAGTCCTCTCTCATTACACAACACGCAGTCTAAGATGGCCTCCCCCCTAGTTGGTTCCTCGACATATTGGTCTGGAAAACCATCCCTTATGCACTCCAGGAAATCCTCCTCCACCGTATTGCTTCCAGTTTGGTTAGCCCAATCTATGTGCATATTAAAGTCACCCATTATAACTGCTGCACCTTTATTGCATGCACCCCTAATTTCCTGTTTGATGCCCTCCCCAACATCACTACTACTGTTTGGAGGTCTGTACACAACTCCCACTAACGTTTTTTGCCCTTTGGTGTTCTGCAGCTCTACCCATATAGATTCCACATCATCCAAGCTAATGTCTTTCCGAACTATTGCATTAATCTCCTCTTTAACCAGCAATGCTACCCCACCTCCTTTTCCTTTTATTCTATCCTTCCTGAATGTTGAATACCCCTGGATGTTGAGTTCCCAGCCCTGATCATCCTGGAGCCATGTCTCCCTAATCCCAATCACATCATATTTGTTAACATCTATTTGCACAGTTAATTCATCCACCTTATTGCGGATACTCCTTGCATTAAGACACAAAGTCTTCAGGCTTGTTTTTTTAACACCCTTTGTCCTTTTAGAATTCTGCCGCACAGTGGCCCTTCCTGTTCCCCACCCCGGGCCTCTCCGCCCCCCACCCCCCCCCCATCTCCCCTCCGTCTCCTGCCTCTGCCTCCCTTTTGTCTCGCTCTGTCCCCCTGCATTGGTTCCCATCCCCCTGCCATATTAGTTTAACTCCTCCCCAACAGCACGAGCAAACACTCCCCCTAGGACATTGGTTCCGGTCCTGCCCAGGTGCAGACCGTCCGGTTTGTACAGGTCCCACCTCCCCCAGAACCGGTTCCAATGCCCCAGGAATTTGAATCCCTCCCTGCTGCACCACTGCTCAAGCCACGTATTCATCTGTGCTTTATCCTGCGATTCCTACTCTGACTAGCACGTGGCACTGGTAGCAATCCCGAGATTACTACTTTTGAGGTCCTACTTTTTAATTTAGCTCCTAGCTCCTTAAATTCGTTTTGTAGGACCTCATCCCTTTTTTTACCTATGTCGTTGGTACCAATGTGCACACGACAACTGGCTGTTCTCCCTCCCATTTCAGAATGTCCTGCACCCGCTCCGAGACATCCTTGACCCTTGCACCAGGGAGGCAACATACCATCCTGGAGTCTCAGTTGCGGCCGCAGAAACGCCTATCTATTCCCCTCACCATTGAATCCCCTATCACTATCGCGCACCCACTCTTTTTCTTGCCCTCCTGTGCAGCAGAGCCAGCCACGGTGCCATGAACTTGGCTGCTGCTGCCCTCCCCTGATGAGTCATCCCCCCCAACAGTACTCAAAACGGTGTATCTGTTTTGCAGGGGGATGACCACAGGGGACCCCTGCACTACCTTCCTTGCACTGCTCTTCCTGCTGGTCTTCCATTCCCTATCTGGCTGTGGACCCTTCTTCTGCGGTAAGACCAACTCACTACACGTGATACTCACGTCATTCTCAGCACCGTGGATGCTCCAGAGTGAATCCACCCTCAGCTCCAATTCCGCAACGCGGACCGTCAGGAGCTGGAGGCGGATACACTTCTCACACACGTAGTCATCAGGGACACCGGAAGTGTCCCTGAGTTCCCACATGGTACAGGAGGAGCATATCACGTGACCGAGCTCTCCTGCCATACCTTCACCCTTAGATATCCTTAAATTGGTAATAACAATGTTACAGTTCACTTACTGATATAAAAACGAAAAGAAAAGCTACTCACCAATCACCAGCCAATCACTTACCCCATTGGCTGTGACGTCACCTTTTGATTCCTTTCTAATTCTATTTTGCTTTCTCTCCCGCTGTAGCTGCACCGGTACGCCTTTTATAGGTCACTCCGACACTGCTCCCACCTCTCACCAACTGCCGCTGGTATTCGAGCTTCCGCTGGGCCTTTTATAGGCCGCTCCGACACTGCTCCCACCTCTCACCAACTGCCGCTGGTATTCGAGCTCCCGCTGGGCCTTTTATAGGCTGCTCCGACGCTGCTCCCGCCTCTCACCAACTGCTGCTGGTACTTGAGCTCCCACTGGGCCTTTTATAGGCCGCTCCGACGCTGCTCCCACCTCTCCCCAACTGCCGCTGGTACTCGAGCTCCCGCTGGGCCTTTTATAGGCCGCTCCGATGCTGCTCCCACCTCTCCCCAACTGCCGCTGGTACTCGAGCTCCCGCTGGGCCTTTTATAGGCCGCTCTTTAGGTAATGGTTTCACCTGTTGGTAGTCAGGACTTAGATTGTAAAGTGGAAACTTTCGATTCTTCGGTTTCTTCCTTGTGGAGTTTTGTTTCGAATTTGGTCGACCGCGGTGGTTATGGTGGTACCACGATGGCTGTGGTTGGTTGCTGCCGTGATGGTGATGTTCTTCCTTCCTTTTCCAATTTCAGGACGTTGAAGCTGGAGAAGTTAGTTACAACTGCTGCGGTGGTCTCTCTCCCTTCTTGATGCTAAGCGTCCCGAGCAGTGATTTCTGAGATAGTAGCATACCCTTTGTTAAAACAGTGCCCAGTTATACTGATGGAGCTGTTCTAATCTTCGCACCAAATCAGCCTGGATTATTTGTTTAATTTTTGGCGGGCTTGCTATTTCTTTGTTATATTTTGGTGGGCTCATTAAAATGTTAACCTGTCTCGGGTGTGCCGATCGTTTAAATCTGTTTCTTGATGGGAATATTAGCTTGGTATTTGCAATGTCTGTCTGTGCTTGGATTTTTTCATGCAGGCTGGATGGGCCTTTGTTTGTTATGCATATGCTGAAATGGCTTTCCAGATTCAGGCTGATGGTTAGCTATCTCTGGGTTAATTGTTGCTATGTTCATGTCTCCTGTGGAGAAGGATTTTCGAGTATCCATAATCCTCCAGACAATTTACTTTAGTTTCAATACCCAAACAGCTTCAATACTCAAACTGGTTTCTTTGTAGGATAGCCATCCTTTATTTCTCTAGCCCTGCCCACACAAACTAAATTTGTCTCAGAAAATCCCAAATTCGATTAAAGTTCGTAGTTTCTTCCAGGTGTACTTTAGGATTTCAAACTTTCTGGCAGATAGTTTCAAATTAAATTTCCTTTCCAATGAGTCCAAACACTGTGTGGGGGGTTTCTCACGAATTTTTTCACCCTTCAGGCAGCATGCACCAAACTTGCAGGCCATAAATTATAATGCAGAAGAAAAGAAGGCATGACACTAAATGTTGAAATATTAATAATTCAATTAAGATATTGGGAAAGGCGACAGGTATTCAAGAACGTTTGATCACCAACAACTGTGCCAGAGTGATGGGTCATAGGTTCATCGTTGAGGTTCCTCCATGTGCTGAGTTACCAAACTCAGCCGTGCACCCGTGGGGAGATGTAGAAATGAGGCATGTCTTTCCACACAGGCAGGGAAAACCAAACTGGCAGTCACAGAGGCCATTCTTGAGCACCTTCTACCGTCTGAATCTGAGTTATATTGGGAACAGGTAGTATAAGGGGCATAGTGAGAGGCAATGAGAGCACAGGAGAAAAATAAAACCCGGTTGCACCTCAACAGCGGGCCAATATCCGCACGGGGAGATTTGCTAGTGCTGTTGAGGAGAGTTTAAACTAGCTTGGCAGGGGGATGAGAACATAAGAACATAAGAAATAGGAACAGGAGTAGGCCATATGGCCCCTCAAGCCTGCTCCGCCATTCAATAAGATCATGGCTGAACTGATCATGGACTCAGCTCCACTTCCCTGCCTGCTCCCCATAACCCCTTATCCTCTCATTATTTAAGAAACTGTCTATTTCTGTTTTAAATTTATTCAATATCCCAGCTTCCACAGCTCTCTGAGGCAGCGAATTCCACAGATTTACAACCATCTGAGAGAAGAAATTTCTCCTCATCTCTGTTTTAAATGGGCAGCCCCTTATTCCAAGTTCTCTAGTTCTAGTCTCCCCCATCAGTGGAAACATCCTCTCTGCATCCACCTTGTCAAGCCCCCTCATAATCTTAAAGATTTCAATAAGATCACCTCTCATTCTTCTGAATTCCAATGAGTAGAGGCTCAACCTACTCAACCTTTCCTCATAAGTCAACACCTCATCTTCGGAATCCACCTAGTGAACCTTCTCTGAATTGCCTCCAAAGCAAGTATGTTCTTTCGTAAATATGGAAACCAAAATTACACGCAGTATTCGAGGTATGCCCTCAGCAATACCTTATATAGCTGTAGCAAGCCTCCCCTGCTTTTATACTCCATCCCCTTTGCAATAAAGGACAAAGATTCTATTGGCCTTCCTGATCACGTGCTGTATCTGCATACAATCCTTTTGTGTTTCATGCACAAGTACATAACATAAGAACATAAGAATTAGGAACAGGAGTAGGCCATCTAGCGCCTCGAGCCTGCTCCGCCATTCAACAAGATCATGGCTGATCTGGCCGTGGACTCAGCTCCACTTACCCGCCCACTTCCCATAACCCTTAATTCCTTTATTGGTTAAAAATCTATCTATCTGTGACTTGAATACATTCAATGAGCTAGCCTCAACTGCTTCCATGGGCAGAGAATTCCACAGATTCACAACCCTCTGGGAGAAGAAATTCCTTCTCAACTCAGTTTTAAATTGGCTCCCCTGTATTTTGAGGCTGTGCCCCCTAGTTCTAGTCTCCCCGACCAGTGGAAACAACCTCTCTGCCTCTGTCTTGTCTATCCCTTTCATTATTTTAAATGTTTCCATAAGATCACCCCTCATCCTTCTGAACTCCAACGAGTAAAGACCCAGTCTACTCAATTTATCATCATGAGGTAACCCCCTCATCTCCGGAATCAGCCTAGTGAATCGTCTCTGTACCCCCTCCAAAGCCAGTATATCCTTCCTTAAGTAAGGCGACCAAAACTGCACGCAGTACTCCAAGTGCGGCCTTACCAATACCTTATACAGTTGCAGAAGGACCTCCCTGCTTTTGTACTCCATCCCTCTCGCAATGAAGGCCAACATTCCATTCGCCTTCCTGATTACCTGAGTACCCCCAGGTCCCGCTGTACTGCAGCACTTTGCAATCTTTCTCCATTTAAATAATAACTTGCTCTTTGATTTTTTTCTGCCAAAGTGCATGACCTCACACTTTCCAACATTATACTCAATCTTCCAAATTTTTGCCCACTCACTTAGCCTGTCTATATCCTTTTCACAGATTTTTTGTGTCCTCCTCACACATTGCTTTTCCTCCCATCTTTGTATCATCAGCAAACTTGGCTACGTTACACTCAGTCCCTTCTTCCAAGTCGTTAATATAGATTGTAAATAGTTGGGGTCCCAGCACTGATCTTTGCGGCACCCCACTAGTTACTGGTTGGCAACCAGAGAATGAACCATTTATCCCAACTCTTTGGTCTCTGTTAGTTAGCCAATCCTCTATCCATGCTAATATATTACCCCCAACCCCGTGAACTTTTATCTTGTGCAGTAACCTTTTATGTGGCATCTTGTCAAATGCCTTCTGGACGTCCAAATACACCACATCCACTGGGTTCCCCTTTATCCATCCTGCTCATTACATCCTCAAAGAATTCCAGCAAATTTGTCAAACTTGACTTCCCCTTCATAAATCCATGCTGACTCTGCCTGACCGAATTTTGCTCTTCAAAATGTCCTGCTTCTGCTTCTTAAATAATGTACTTCAACATTTTCCCAACCACAGATGTTAGGCTAACTGGTCTATAGTTTCCTGCTTTTTGTCTGCCTCCTTTTTTAAGTAGGGGCGTTACATTTGCAGTTTTCCAATCTGCTGGGACCTCCCCAGAATCCAGGGAATTTAGGTAAATTACAACCAATGTACCCACAATCCCTGCCGCTACTTCTCTTAAGACCCTAGGATGTAAGCCATCAGGTCCAGGGGATTTATCTGCCTTTAGTCACATTATCTTACTGAGTACCACCTCCTTAGTGATAGTGGTTGTGTTAAGTTCCACCCCCCCACACCCCCCATAGCCCCTTGACTATCCACTGTCAGAATATTGTTAGTGTCCTCTACCGTAAAGACTGATACAAAATATTTGTTCACAGTTTCTGTTCTGCCATCTCCATGTTCCCCATTATTAATTCCCCGGTCTTGTCCACAAAGGGACCATCATTTACTTTAGCCACTCTTTTCCTTTTTATATACCTATCTGTTTTTATATTTTATGCTCATTTACTTTCATCGTCTATCTTCCCTTTCAATCATTTTTTTAGTCATTTTTTGCTGGCTTTTAAAAGCTTCCCAGTCTTCTGTTCTCCCACTAGTTTTGGCCACTTTGTATGCCCTTGTTTTTAATTGGATACCGTCCTTTATTTCTTTAGTTAGCCATGGATGGCTATCTTTTCTCTTATACCCTTTCCTCCTCACTGGAATATATATTTTTTCAGAGTTGTGAAATATCTCCTTAAATGTACACCACTGTTTTTCAACCGCCCTACACGGAACCTGAGAACAAATTCAACAGGGAAGGAAGTAAATCTGAAATTGGAAAGTAAGAATGTAGAAAGTGAATCTGTAAGGCAGAGGAAACAAGGATTAGTAAGTAGTAATCAAGGAGGTCTTCCTGTGCTAAATGGTATATACTTCAATTCAAGGAGTACAGCGAATAAGGCAGATGAGCTGAGAGCACGGGTAGACACTTGAGAGTATGACATTATAGCCATTACAGAGACATGGCTGAAAGAGGGGCAGGTTTGGCAGCTAAATATTCCTCATTACAGGATTTTTAGACAAGACAGAGAGGAGGGTATAAAGGGACTGGGACGCGGTATTGATTAAATAAACTATTACAGTTATGAGGAGGGATGATATGTTAGAGGGATAATCAAATGAGGTTATATGGGTCGAACTGAAAAATAAAAAAGGGGTGATTACACTGCTGGCCATGTATTATAAACCCTCAAACAGTGGGAGGGAGTTAGAAGAGCAAATATGTAGACACATTTCTGTGAAGTCATAGGGCAGTCATAGGAGGGGATTACAACTATCCTCATATTGATTGGGACAAATGTAGTGTGGAGGTTATAGAGGGTGCGGAATTCTTGAAATGCATTCAAGAGAACTTATTTAGTCAGTATATAACACGCCCAGCATGGGAGGGGGCAGTTCTGGATTTAGTTTTGGGGAATGAAGCTGGGCAGGTGGAAGGGGTATCAGTGGGAGAGCACTTTGGTGCCAGTGACCATAATTCAGTCAGATTCAAGGTAGTTATGGATAAGGACAAGGATAGATCAGGAATAAAAGACTCAAATTGGGAAAAAGCTAACTTTGCTACACCTGGAATACTGTGTGTTGTTTTGGTTTCTATATTTACGAAAGGATATACTTGTGGGTAAATCAGTGTTGGAACACTGGGAAGTATTCAAGGAGGAGATCCGGAGGGCTCAGGCCAAATATGTGCCCTTAAAGAAAAAGGGTGGGAATAACAATTCTAGGGTGTCTAGGGCCTTACAGGGGAGGATAAAGAAAAAAAGGGAAGCGTATGTCATATACCGACAGCTAAATACTGTAGAATCTCTGGAGGAATATAGAAAGTTCAGAAGTGAAATTAAAAAGGATATTAGGAATGCTAAGAGAGAGCATGAAACATTGTTGGCTAGTAAAATTAAGGAAAAGCCAAAGATGTTCTATAAATATATTAAGAGTAAGAGGATAACTAAAGAAAGGACAGGGCCTATTAGAAACCATGAGGGTAATCTCTGTGTGGAGGCGGAAGATGTTGGTATGGTTCTTAACAAATACTTTGCGACTGTTTTCACAAAGGAAAGGGGCAATGCAGATACTGCTATCGAGGAGCAGTGTGAAATTCTGGATGAAATAAACAGAGTGACAGATTATGTATTCAGGAGTTTAGCAGCTTTGAAAGTGGATAGATCCCCAGGCCTGGATGAAATGCATCCCAGGCTGTTGAACGAAGCAAAAGAGGAAATAGCAGAGGCCTTGACCATCATTTTACAGTCCTCTTTGGATTTAGGCAAGTTGCTGGAGGACTGGAAGACTGCGAATGTGGTACGCTTGTTTAAGAAGGAAGAAAGGGATAGGCCGAGTAATTACAAGCCTGTCAGCGTAACCTCAGTGGTGGGAAAATTATTGGAAAAATTCCTGAAGGACAGGATAAAATTACATTTAGAAAGGGAAGGATTAATCAGGGACAGTCAGCACGGATTTGTTAAGGGAAGATCATGCTTGACTAACCTGATTGAATTTTTCGAGGAGGTAACCAGGAGGATCGATGAGGGTAGTGTGTACAATGTAGTGTACATGGATTTTAGCAAAGCTTTTGATAAGGTTCCACATGGCAGACAGGTCACGAAGGTTAAAGCCCATGGGATCCAGGACAAAGTGGCAAGTTGGATCCAAAATTGGCTTAGAGGTAGGAAGCAAAGGATAATGGGTTGATGGGTGTTTTTGTGACTGGAAGGATGTTTCAAGTGGGGTTCCGCAGGGCTCAGTACTGGGTCCCTTGCTTTTTGTGGTATACATCAATGATCTAGATTTGAATATAGGAGTATGATTAAGAAGTTTGCAGATGACACTAAAATTGGCTATGCAGTTGATAATGAAGAGGAAAGTCATGGACTGCAGGAGGATATCAATCTACTGGTCAGGTGGGCAGAACAGTGGCAAATGGAATTTAATTCAGAGAAGTGTGAGGTAATGCACTTGGGGAGGGCTAATAAGGAAAAGATATACACATTAAATGGTAAGCCACTTAGAAGTGTAGATGAACAAAGCGACTTTGGAGTGCTTGTCCACAGAACCCTGAAAATAGCAGGCCAGGTGGAAAAGGTGGTTAAGACGGCATACAGAATGCTTGCCTTATTGGCCGAGGCATAGAATACAGGGAGGTTATGCTTAAATTGTATAATACTCTGGTTAGGCCACAGCTGGAATACTGCGTGCAGTTCTGGTCGCCATAGTTAAGGAAGGACGTGACTGCACTAGAGAGGGTGCAGAGGAGATTTACGAGGATGCTGCCTGGAATGGAGAATTATAGCTATGAGGACAGATTGGATAGGCTGGGTCTGTTCTCCTTGGAACAGAGGAGGCTGAGAGGAGACCTCATTGAGGGGTACAAAATTTTGTGGGGCCTGAATATAGTGGATAACAAGGGCCAATTTCCTTTGGTGGGGTCAATTATGAGGGGTCATAGTTTTAAAGTGGGTGATGGAAGGTTTAGAGGTGATTTGAGGGGAAGCTTCTTCACGCAGAGGGTTGTGGGGGTCTGGAACTCACTGCCTGGAAGGGTGGTGGAGGCAGAAACCTTCACCACATTTAAAAGATGCTTGGATGGGCATTTGAAGTGCCGAAACCTGCAGGGTTACGGACCTAGAGCTGGTAAGTGGGATTAGACTGGATAGCCTCTTGTTGGCTGGCGCAGCTACAATGATAAGTACTTCAGGGAATCGAATATGGCCAGAGTTGTCTCCTGGACTAGTTCTGATTGCCTCGATGGGTCGGACAGGAATTTTCCCAGATTTTATTCCCTAATTGGCCTGGGTTTTTATCTGTATTTTTGCCTCTCCCAGGAGATGGCATGGCTCCGGTTGGGGTTACGATATTTGTGCTGTTGCAGTTGCGTGGGGTGGACTGGTTGGGCCGGATGCTCTTTACCTTTCCGCCATTGTTCATTGTTCAGAGATTTATATGTAACCTTCAGGGATGCTGACCAAGGGCGCGGATACGATAGGCCGAAATGACCTCCTTTTGCGCTGTAGATTTCTAGGGGCTAGATTTTACACGTTTTTTGCATGCTTAACGCCCACTGAATGTCCATTTTACCACTGAAATGATGTATAACGCCTACATATTGCCCATTTAGCCACAAAATGGAAACTGACGGGCATTTTCCAGAAACTTATCACCGAGCGTTACTTTCCCCATGTGTGTAACGCTGGGAAAAAATAATACTGCCCGCCCACTTTTTTTGGGAGGAATCATCAAATGGGCGAAATCAATGCCCATAATATCGCCCAGCGTTACTTTCCCACGGAATTAACGCCAAGATTCAATAATACCGCCTGCCCATTTTTTTTTGTCGTAAAGAACACATTTGGCGAAACTACGTCGAGCAGATCAGCCACCGTCACTTTCACCACTTCGCACACATATCTTCCACAATATCGCTTGCCCAAAAAAACGCCCAGAAAAAGTGGAACTGTTCTCATCTAAAACCAGTGGTGTGACTGCCATTTATAAAATCGCACGTTGCTTCATTCAAAAGGCACTTCAACTTCGGGGGAGTTTGCATTGACTCTGGAGTTCTTCCCAGGTGAAGTGACCATCTCAACAGACATATTTTCAAACTCTGGACTACTGGGGGTTTACTGTAGGTGTCATGTATTCTACTGTTATTGTAATCCATGTATAAACTGACCTAAGTTGTACACTGTGAGAACACTGACCACTAGGTGGTGAACTTGTGGGAGACACTCCTAAGCTGGACTTTCAGGTATAAAAGGTGAAGCTCCACCCATCTTCTCCACTTCAGTGCTGGCTAATAAAGGACTGGTCATAGAGTGACCTTCTCTCAAGTATGGGCCTCGTGTGCATTTATACTGTATAGTAAGGACATATTATTGGCGACAAGAAACTGGGTTTTAAACCACGTGAACATGGCCACTAGCAACACAAATGAGAGGTACTGTGTCGGTGATGATTGGGACGATTTTATTGAGAGACTACAGCAAAGTTTCATCACTAAGGAATGGTTGGGACAGGATTTGGCCGACAAATGCAGGGCACATCTCTTGACGGTTTGTGGATCCAGGACGTACTCCCTGATGAAGGACCTTCTAGCGCCAGAGAAGCTGGCGGACAAGACTTTTGAAGAGCTCAGTAAGTTGATCGGGGAACACTTTAAACCGGCGAGCAGCATGCACATGGCGAGACACCGGTTTTACACAAACCAGCGGCGAGAAGGGCAAAGCGTTCCAGACTTCGTGGCAGACCTCCGGCGACTGGCGAGCCTATGTAAGTTCCCAGATGCATGCAGAGCGGAGAGCTGCGAGACTTTTTTATTGAGGGTATCGGGCACGCTGGGGTTTTCAGGAAACTGATCGAGACCAAAGACTTGACCCTGGAAACGGCGGCTTTGATGGCCCAGACATTTATCTCAGGGGAGGAAGAGACCAGAATGATGTTTGACAAAAATCTTGGTTTAAATGCAGCAAATGGGCAGGGAGTCAACATTGTTAACGTGGCACACAGTTCTCCAGGCAGACAGGGCAATCGGACATGCCCCAGCATGTAATCGAACCCAAAGGGGGAATTCAACAGAGACAATGGCCAGCTGAATGGCGATTCATGCCATCACAAGGGTCAATATGTCCAGGGGCCATCAACACCTGTTAATGGTGCATTTAAGGACAGTTACAGAGACAGTCAGAGACGATCGACTGGTAATGGACCTTTTGTTTCCAACAACGGCTCATGTTGGAGGTGTGGAGGCAAACACACAGCCAGAGCTTGCAGGTATCAGCAATATACCTGCAGAAATTGCAACATCAGCAGTCACTTGGCGCGTATGTGCAGGAAGCCTGCAGTCAGGTTGATGTACGAGGAGGACGGACCCCATGTAAGCCCTACGAGGCCAAATGAACACTGGGGGAAATCGCTGGAAGCTGAAGTTCAGTGAGTTCATGTGGAGCACATATACAGTTCATACACCAGGTCGCCACCGATAATGATGAAAGTGCTCCTCAATGGCATCCCAGTATCAATGGAGCTAGACACAGGGGCCAGCCTGTCCCTGATGAATATCAAACAGTTCGACAAGTTGTGGGCGTCCAAGGCCAGGAGGCCAAAATTATTGCCGATTGACGCACAGCTACGGACATATACAAAGGAGATAATTCCGGTGCTAGGCAGCGCCACGGTAGTCGTGACCCACAAAGATTCGGAGAACAGGTTGCCACTCTGGATTGTCCCGGGGGACGGTCCAGCACTACTGTCATGAATTGGAAATGGGGCGATGTCAATGCAATTTCTTCTGTGGAGCGAATATCATGCTCACAGGTCCTGGACAAATTTTACTCACTAATCTTACTTCAACCCGGCATTGGCACTTTCATGGGGACCAAGGTAGTGATTCACATAAACCCGGATGCCAGGCCAGTACACCACAAGGCCAGAGCGGTGCCGTATGTGATGCAGAAAAAGATAAAAGGCAAAGTTGACCGCCTGCTGAGGGAAGGCATCATCTCGCCAGTCGAATTCAGTGGCTGGGCAAGCTGATTGTGCCGGTGCTCAAGGCGGATGGGTCGGTCAGGATATGTGCCGATTACAAGGCCACCATCAATCGGGTGTCACTCCAAGACCAGTACCCGCTACCGAGAGCGGAGGACCTCTTTGCAATGTTATCCGGTGGCAAACTTCTTTCAAAATTGGACCTGACCTCAGCTTACATGACCCAGGAGCTGGCGAGTGAGTCGAAGAAGCTGACCACCATCACAGCACACAAGGGGTTGTTTGAGTACAACATATGTCCGTTCGGGATTCGCTCGGCCGCCGCGATCTTTCAACGAAACATGGAAAGTCTTCTCAAGTCGATTCCAAGGACGGTGGTTTTTCAAGACGACATCCTCATCACGGGTTGCGATACTGAAGAACACCTCCGCAACCTGGAGGAGGTGCTACGCAGACTGGACCGGGTAGGTCTGCGACTGAAAAAGGCGAAGTGCGTCTTCCTAGCTCCAGAGGGATTCCTGGGGATGAGGGTAGCAGCAGATGGGATCAGATCTACTGCGTCCAAAACGGAAGCGATCCAGAGAGCACCCAGGCCCCGCAACGCGATGGAGCTGCGTTCGTTCCTGTGGCTCCTGACCTATTTTGGTAACTTTCTTCCCAAAATTAGCACGCTGCTAGAGCCGCTACATGTGCTCTCACGCAAAGGTTGTGAATGGGTCTGGGGGGACAGCCAGGAAAGGGCTTTTGACAGAGCACGCAATTTGTTATGCTCCAACAAGCTGTTAATGCTATATGACCCATGTAAGAAACTTGTGTTAACGTGCGATGCGTCGCCCTATGGGGTCGGGTGTGTGTTGCAGCATGTTAATGCCAAGGGTCAGTTACAGCCGGTAGCTTATGCCTCCAGAAGTCTGTCCCAGGCAGAAAGGGGCTACGGGATGGTAGAAAAGGAAGCGCTTGCATGTGTATATGCAGTAAAAAAAATGCACCAGTATCTGTTTGGCAGGAAATTTGAGCTGGAGACAGATCACAAACCCCTAACGTCCCTTTTGGCCGACAACAAGACCATAAATGCAAATGCATCAGCCCGCATACAGAGGTGGGCACTCGCGTTAGCCGCCTATGACTATACAATTCGGCACAGACCGGGCACTGAAAACTGCGCCGATGCACTCAGCAGGCTCCCACCAGCCACCACCGAGGGGGCAACCGAGCATGCTGCTGAGATGGTCATGGCTGTTGAAGCTTTTGAAAGCGAAGGCTCACCTGTGACAGCCCGTCAGATCAAAGTCTGGACAAATAGAGACCCGCTACTGTCTTTAGTGAAGAAATGTGTCCTGAATGGGGACTGGGCAGCCACGTACGGGGCATGCCCTGAGGAATTTAAACCATTTCACAGGCGCAAGGATGAACTCTGGATTCAGGCCGATTGCCTACTATGGGGAAACCATGTAGTCATGTCCCAGATGGGCAGAGAGGCATTCATCCGAGAACTCCACAATGAGCACCCGGGCATTGTCATGATGAAGGCAATTGCCAGGTCACACGTTTTGTGGCCAGGGATAGATGCAGACCTGGAACTTTGTGTTCGCAGGTGCAACACGTGTGCCCAGCTGGGCAATACGCCCAGGGAAGCCCCCCTTAGCCCCTGGTCCCGGCCCGCCAAGCCATGGTCACGCATCCATGTGGACTACGCAGGTTCTTTCATGGGAAAAATGTTTTTGGTTGTAGTAGACACCTACTCCAAATGGATCGAGTGTGACATTCTCAATTCTAGCACATCCTCTGCCACGGTAGAAAGTCCACTGGCAATGTTCGTCGCCCATGGTCTACCGGACGTCTTGGTCAGCGACAATGGCCCGTGCTTTACAAGCATTGAATTCCAGGACTTCATGGCAGGAAATGGTATCAACCATGTCAGAACGGCACCGTACAAGCCAGCCTCAAACAGCCAGGCGGAACGAGCAGAGCAGATAATCAAACAGGGGATGCTCAGAATCGAAAGGGGGTTCCTACAAAGCCGCTAATCACGCCTCCTGTTGGCCAATAGATCCCGACCACACTCGCTCACAGAGCTGCTAATGAAAAGGATGCTCAAAACCAGGTTATCCCTTATACACCCCACCATGAAAGAAATTGTTGAGAGCAGACGCCGGTCACAATGTGACTACCATGACGAGAATGCAAGGGCGCGATGTATTGACATCAATGACCCTGTCTTTGTCCTCAACTACGCTGCAGGGCCTAAATGGCTCGCAGGCACTGTGATTGCCAAAGAGGGAAATAGGATTCTGGTAGTTAAACTTACCAATGGACAAATCTGTCGCAAACACATGGATCAAACAAAAAGGAGGTGCAGCAATCCCATAGAAGAAGCAGAGGAATAACACGATGTAGAGTTCACTCCACCACAGGTGACCGAACACCGGAACCAAGTGGAGGAGAGCCCAGTCACTGTGGGCAGTCCAGACAGGCCTGAGACACCGCAAACAGCAGACACTCAGGCCAGCGCCCAACAACAACCGGAGCCCCAACTCAAGCGCTCTACAAGGGAGCGTAAACCACCAGAGAGACTTAACCTGTGATCCCAATAAGACTTTTGGGGGGGGAGGTGATGTCATGTATTCTACTGTCATTGTAATCCATGTATAAACTGACCTAAGTTGTACACCGTGAGAACACTGACCACTAGGTGGTGAACTTGTCGGAGACACTCCTAACTTGGACTTTCAGGTATAAAAGGGAAAGCTCCACCCATCTTCTCCACTTCAGTGCTGGCTAATAAAGGACTGGTCACAGAGTGACCTTCTCTCAAGTATGGGCCTCGTGTGCATTTATACTGTGTAGGAAGGACATATTAGTAGGTGTATTTTAGTGAGGAAATTATTGCTTCTGATCAATCGCTATTATACTTTCATTGCAATTGGGCCAGCCATTTCTCAGCACGCATCAATTGATATGCAGATGCTGCAGAATGCAGATGGCTCAATGTGTGATGCACATCATTATGAACCCAATTTAAGACATGAAGAATGAGGAGGAGGGCCAGATCATACAAAGAAACATAGAAACATTGAAAATAGGTGCAGGAGAAGGCCATTCGGCCCTTTGAGCCTGCACCGCCATTCAATAAGATCATGGATGATCATTCCCTCAGTACCCCTTTCCTGCTTTATCTCCATACCCCTTGATTCCCTTAGCCATAAGGGCCATATCTAACTCCCTCTTGAATATATCCAATGAACTGCCATCAACAACTCTCTGTGGCAGGGAATTCCACAAGTTAACAACTCTCTGAGTGAAGAAGTTTCTCCTCATCTCCGTCCTAAATGGCCTACCCCGTATCCTAAGACTATGTCCCCTGCACGTGCAGGGAAAAGAGATCTTATCTCGACGTGTCCGACCAGACCTGCCTTCGGAGACTGCGCTTCCACAAGGTGGTGATCAATGAAATATGTGAGCTCATCAGGCCACATACGCAGCCTGCCATCAGGACATCAGTGTCAGTCGAGGTCAAGGTCACTGCGGCACTGTCTTTCTACGCATTCGGTTCCTTTCGGGCCTCCGCGGTCGAGATTTGCCTTCTGTCTCAACATGCCACCCATCGTTGCATTAGACAGGTCACAGAGGTCCTGTACGCAAGAAGGATGGATTTTATCAGCTTCCCCATGACCAGGAGGCTCAGACTGAAATGGCTGGAGCATTCTACCGCATTGCTAAGTTCTCCAAGGTGCGGGGAGCAATACAGTGCACTCACATCGCCATGCAGCCACCTTCTCAGGACCCGGAGCGTTTTCGTAACAGAAAAGGATTTCACTCCCTGAAGGTTCAACTAGTTGTGGACTACAACCAGATCATAATGGCACTGAATGCCAAATGTCCAGGCAACTTCGTTGAGGCTTACATCCTGCGTGAGAGCGCTGTCTCTGAAATTTCTAAGAGTCAGCCACAAGGATAATGCTGAATGTTTGGTGATAACCGATATGGCCTAGCCACCTGGCTGATGACTCTCTCTGTGTGACACCCACACCGAGGCTGAGAAGTGATACAGCCATAGCCACAGAGACACACGCAATATGGTCCAGAAAACATTAACTGTGCTTAAGCAGCACTTTAGGTGTCTGGACCATTCAGGAGGGGAGCTAAAATACAACCCTGAACACATAGGTAAATTCATGGTCGTGTGCTCCATGCTGCACAATCTGGCTATCAGGAGGGGCCAAGAATTGCCAGAAGGGACTGATGCTCCACCTCAGGAAAGAGAGGAAGAGGACGACGAGGGACTGGACGCTGACCTAGGGCCAGACAATCAGGCTGGCTATGTAACCATGCCCACGCCCCCCTCCAGACTGGAGGAAAGGACTCTTGGTGGCTATATAGCTGCAAGACTCTTGCGTGAGGAGCTGATATCTGAACGATTTGCCTGAAAGAACGTTGCTGTGAGTGACAACGCTGACACCCTGCTGTGTGTGTGCAGCTCAGACATCAATGGTGCCCATCACCTTGGTGCCAGTTAAAGTTTACGTTGATTGAAATTAAGTTTTATTTAACCCTTTCATGTGAAGGAATCTCCAGTGTGTAATGGTCCAGCTATCTGAGACAATGCACAACAAGGTTATGTTCAATAAAAAATGTTTTATACCAACATTGGTCTGAAATCATAAGTATCACGGGCAAAAACACCCAAACCCCGCCCACACCCCACTTTTTCCACCATTGACATCAATCAAATGTTCAGCATGTCCAGCAACACAGAATACAAATGCAAAGCAGGAGGGTGATGTTGCCAGGGGCCGCGCTGGTGGCTAAGCTGCAAAACACAAATGAGGTTATTAGAGGAGAAGGGGGTGCTAGTGTCACAAGGTAAGTCCAGCACTACACA
Source organism: Pristiophorus japonicus (assembly GCF_044704955.1). Classification (NCBI taxonomy): domain Eukaryota; kingdom Metazoa; phylum Chordata; class Chondrichthyes; family Pristiophoridae; genus Pristiophorus; species Pristiophorus japonicus. The sequence goes on along the minus strand of NC_091979.1, from coordinate 155,039,063 downwards.
CAGCATATGCACGACAAAAGCACCACCACTATCAAAATCATCACAGACATCATATTTCATTAACATCAACACATTTGCATTGCAATGATTTTCATTAGGCCAGCATTATTTCTGGGACAATTTTAGAAATCATCTATCATATATGATTGTTCAGATATGAGTGGGTGTGGCATCTATTGACTTTACATCACACATTGGTGTAAGCTTTACTCACGTGGCATCACTTCAGGGTCTGCAGATGCATCCGTGACTGTCTGGGGGTGCTTCCCCACGAGTGCGAGCACCTGTTCCTCCATCTCAGTGATGTTGCTGGGGACTGGTGACCCCACACCCATTTGCCTCTGCACAGCCCTCATCGGTGATAGCTTCTTCTGTAAAGGTGACAGGACGACATGGCATGAGCTCATTGCATGATATCATTGCTAGGTACTGTCACAGACACTGATACAACACATAACCGACAGATGTAATCATAGTTATTATGATTATTGTATTTCTTTATCTAAAGACGTACACCGTGACTGCAGGCTTTTAGTAAAACATTCCCGGTAAAAGTGCAAGACCTCACATCTGCAGATAGTCACTTATGACTGTTACAAATCATATTATATAAATACATAAGTACATGTAAATCAATGTAATACTCACTCTTGCGGAACCCACAAGGTCATTCCATCGTTTGCGGCATTGGTTGCCCTCATGCACCTCATTGGTCACTGATGAGACCACCTCTGCTATCTCTGTCCATATCCTCCGGTAGGCCTTTGGAGTGGGCTTCCCACGTCCTCACTGTGTCAAATCACCCCAGCGTAACTCGACCTCCTGCAAGATGGAGGCATTTGCCTCGTCCGAGAACCTCCTGGCTCTTTTGCGGCCTCCAATGTGCTCCTCTCCCACCTCACTGCTCTCTCCAGTGATAGTCTCCACAGTGTGCTGCGATGCCTCCTCGTCTCCCTCCATTATAGGGCAAATCAGTCAAACATGTGGCTGGTAACAGCTAATTTTTGTTTGCCTATCGCTGTGAAACTCTAAAGTCTCCCTCCTTCATCCCAAAGCAGCCACACCACACCCAGCCACGCTTTCAATCCCTCTGAGCTCCCTCTCTCTCTGTCTCCTCTTCTGCGCATGTCATGGTGACCCTTGACCTCCTGAATCGCGGGAATCGAGCGTAGCCAATTGAAGGGGAAAATGGGAAGGCTTCTCTTCCCACGAGCGGGCCCTTTGATATCAAGGTCGACGCTCGTCCCAACCCGCATAGCAGCCCTCGAAGTATTGGACGGAGACGGATGGCAAGGTATAACGATCTTTAATTACGGACGTCCGGTAACACTTCTCATCACAGCTGCCTGTGAGTGGAGATGTTCCCTGAATAGCAAGATTGTACATCATTTATACATTTCATAGATCTCTTCGCCCCCTGGTACAACCTCCCTCGATCTCTAATTGGGTTACCTTATTGGTAATATTTTGGATTGACAGACCAAGATCTCAAGGCAACATTTAGACCTTAACTGGGATGCCCTCATTGGGTTAGAATTTGCTGATCGCACGGAACACCTAAAAGTCTGTTTAGAGTCTTTTCACAGAGTCTTATCTTGTCGGACTGGACATACTTTAATGTTATCTGGTGTTTTGGTACATTAATGTTGAATCAGAGGCCTCTGGGTCCTTGGTGCTGGAATATGTTAGAATATGAAGTCAATCACAGACCTTCTGCCCCTTTTGCTGAGCCAATGTAGAAGCCGGCACTTTAAACCTTATTTCGCTTATACCCCTAATGCCAATTTTCTCTTACACCATGCCATTGCTAAGGACGGCACACTTTACGGCAGTAGGTCAAAAATATTTAACGCTACCGTCCATTTGATATTGCTCAAGTTAATGCCCATTTTCAAAAATGTAAACTAAGTGTTTTGAGAATGGGCGAGAAGCCGGCGATCTGAAAACCCATTTTTACCACCTGCGCTGGAAATAGCACCCATTTTTGGGCAATAAGCACAAAAGTGTAAAATCTCCCCCATGTTTCTATAGGGTTAGACATTCCACTTCACATCGCTGGCCTAGTGCCCATATAGCACCAAAAATGTCCTGCTATTGCCCATTTTGACTGAAAAGTGGAAATTTAGGCTGGAACATTGCCGGAAAATTCTCCCCCCAACTTTCGGCTGACATCGCCAAGCTGATCGCTGAGGTGATCGCCCGCACATCGTCGAGTGCAACTTTAGGCTCATCGCCGGCACATCGCCGGGCTGATTGCTTGCCGAGAACATCGCTGGAGAATAGTTGCTTTTCCCGGGCTGTCCTCACATAACTGGGCACTCCGGACGCCATTTTGAATATCGGAAGAAGGGAGGAGGCTGTTAAAACAAGAGTGCTTACTAATTTGTGAATTATTTAAGTGTATTTTATAGATATATGCACTCAAATTTAAACTTATATTTATTATTATCATTATATTTGCATTTATTTTAGTAGAAAGGTCAGTTTAGTAGTAGAAAGGGCATTTATATCAACAGTGAAAGTAATAGCAATAGTAATAGTTATTAAAGTGATGGGGGCTGCAGCTTCACTGCCATTACTTGTAAGTACACAACTGCTTGTATCTGAGCTTGTTAAGTGAAGGGTTTAGTGAAGGGATCAGCCGTAGATGTCGCAGAGTAACGCGTGGACGTAGGCGGAGACCTTACAGACTTACAAGATAAAGCAATCTTATCTCAACTTATCTGATAACACGTGCCTTTGGAGGTTGCGCTTCTGAAAGGAGGTCATCGATGAGATATGCCAGCTCATCAAGGGGGATCTGCAGCTTACCAACACCATCAGGACCGTACTGCCCGTTGAGGTAAAGGTTACTGCGGCACTATACTTCTACGCATCGGGCTTCTTTCAGCTGGCGACATCTGCCATATCTCTCAGCATACCACACACTCCTCCATTCGACAGGTGACTCAAGCCCTTTATGCTCGCAGAATGGATTTTATAAGCTTCCCTTTGACCAGGGAGACACAGACCGGGAGGGCTTTGGGTTTCAAGAATGGCAAACTTCCCAAGGTGCAGGGAGCAATAGACTGCACGCACATTGCCCTGAAAGTACCTCTACAGAACCCAGAGGAGTTTCATAACCGAGAGGGATTTCACTCACTGAATGTGCAGCTTGTTGTCGACCACAACCAGATTATCATGGCAGTTAATGCTAATTTTCCAGGCAGCATCCATGATGCACACATCCTGCGTGAGAGTGCTGTCTCTGACCTGTTTGACAGTCAACCACAAGGTCATGGTTGGATGTAGTGAGATAAAGGATATGGCCTTGCCAGCTGGCTCATGACCCCCCCTGCGTAATCCCGTCACTGAAGCTGAGAAGCGTTACAACAAAAGCCACATAGCTACCCACAACATCATCGACAAGACAATTGGAGTCCTAAAGCAGCTCTTCAGATGCCTGGACCACTCTGGAAGCAGCCTACAGTACCATCCTGACCAGGTCGCTGAGTTTATTGTGGTGTGTTGCATGTTACATAACCTGGCTATAAGGAGAGGACAACATTTGCCAGATGGGGCTGTTGGTACACCTCAAGAACGATTGGAGGCGGAAGAGGTAGATGACGAGGAGCAGGAGGAGGAGGCTGATGAGCACCTCGGGGAGGACAATCAACCTGGCAATGAACCCATGACACCACGCCCACCCGCAAGACTGGAAAAACCCCGTGGGAGTTACGTGGCTGCAAAACTGTTGTGTGAGCAGTTTATAAATGAACGCTTTGCATGAACTTTCATTGTGGACAGATACAGTTACAGTTATGGTTATCGCATAGTTATGGTTGCATTTGCGTTTTCGTTGAGTGAAGTTACATCCTTGCCTGCTCTGGCTGGCCATTGTTTACATTAATATGTTATTACGTTATTATAAGAAAATGCACAACAATTGTAAATTGTAATAAAAAATGTTTACTTAACAAACAAAATTTACATTATAACAACAACAACCCACCAAACAACCCAACAACCCAACCACCCACTCACTCACCCACCCAACCTCCCCAAACCACACCCCAAACCACACCCCAACAGTAAAAAAGTAACAGCAACAATAACAAACATTAACATTAACAATATCAATAACAATAAATATAAGAAGAAGATGTCATCACCTGCAGCTATGTTTCTCTCCAGGTCCTCTGCCACCCCATACTTTAACACCACCCACCCAATTTGGTGCCCGGTTGGCACCGAGATGTTATGGACGTGCAACTGGCAACGGCAAGACTTCCTGCCGTGGTGGGGGAACTGCTGGTGCGATCTCCAGTTGAGGGGGTGTATGAGGGAAAGACGAAGCAGGGGGCTCGCATTCCGAGTCAGAAGGAATTGTTTCCTCCTGACCCGCTTGCGTGCTGGTGTTTGCACTTTGCGGCATCACGAAACGTTCAGGTGCAGCGCCGTGTTGTGCCAACAATGCATGCCGCAAGACATTGGTGGTGGCAGACTGCTCACGCACCTCCATGAGCGTCTGCTGTGACACCCTGGAGTAGGCCTCCATGAAGGCCACAAATGCCTGGAGGTGGTCGCAACTTATCGCGACGGTCTCCTTGCACAGTTAAGCCAAGCCCTCTATGCGATTGGCCAGGATAGGCATGCGCTTTACTCACTGACCCGACCTCAATGAGGTCTGCGAGGGCACTAATGCACGCCTTGGCATCGCCAGCTGCACGCCGCTTAGTCCTGCTGCTTCTTCTGTAGAAGTTGCCGACGTGATGGCCGCAGGTCCCACAGGTAAATTAAGCAGAGGCGGGGGATGCTAGGGGCATCCTCCTCCGTTTCCACCAGATCCTCTTCCTCCTCCCCACCCGTTGGGAGGACCACTTGCAACGGAGTAGGTTCAGGTCTTGCCTCGCTGCGCATTGGTGTTGTGGGACCTACAAAACACAATTGAGCTTACTGAGCTTATTAGAACAGAAGGGTACACATTCTTGCACTGTGCTGGCATACATAGAAACATAGAAACATAGAAAATAGGCGCAGGAGTAGGCCATTCGGCACTTCAAGCCTGCACCGCCATTCAATAAGATCATGGCTGATCATGTAACTTCAGTACCCCACTCCCGCCTTCTCTCCATACCCTCTGATCCCCTTAGCCATAACTCCCTCTTGAATATATCCAACGAACTGGACTCAACAACTTTCTGTGGTAGAGAATTCCACAGGTTCACCACTCTCTGGGTGAAAAAGTTCCTCTCATTTCAGTCGTTTATGGCTTACCCCTTATCCTTAGATTGTGACCCATGGTTCTGGACTTACCCAACATCAGGCAATGGCAAACATTTAAAGATCACATGGATGAACTTCAACAATTGTACATCCCTGTCTGGAGTAAAAATAAAACGGGGAAGGTGGCTCAACCGTGGCTAACAAGGGGAATTAAGGATAGTGTTAAATCCAAGGAAGAGGCATATAAATTGGCCAGAAAAAGCAGCAAACCTGAGGACTGCGAGAAATTTAGAATTCAGCAGAGGAGGACAAAGGGTTTAATTAGGAGGGAGAAAATAGAGTATGAGAGGAGCTTGCTGGGAATATAAAAACTGACTACAAAAGCTTCCATAGATATGTGAAGAGAAAAAGATTAGTGAAGACAAATGTAGGTAACTTGCAGTCAGATTCAGGTGAATTTATAATGGGGAACAAAAGAATGGCAGACCAGTTGAACAAATACTTTGGTTCTGTCTTCACGATGGAAGACACAAATAACCTTCCGGAAATACTAGGGGATCGAGGGTCTAGTGAGAAGGAGGAACTGAAGGATATCCTTATTAGGCGGGAAATTGTGTTAGGGAAATTGATGGGATTGAAGGCCGATAAATCCCCAGGGCCTGATAGTCTGCATCCCAGAGTACTTAAGGAAGTGGCCCTAGAAATAGTGGATGCATTGGTGATCATTTTTCAACAGGCTATCGAATCTGGATCAGTTCCTATGGACTGGAGGTTAACTAATATAACACCACCTTTTAAAAAAGGAGGGAGCGAGAAAATGGGTAATTATAGACCGGTTAGCCTGACATCAGTAGTGGGGAAAATGTTGGAATCAATTATTAAAAATGAAATGGCAGCGCATTTGGAAAGCAGTGATAGGATCGGTCGAAGTCAGCATGGATTTATGAAAGGGAAATCATGCTTGACAAATCTTCTAGAATTTTTTGAGGATGTAACTAGTAGAGTGGACAAGGGAGAACCAGTGGATGTGGTGTATTTGGACTTTCAAAAGGCTTTTGACAAGGTCCCACACAAGAGATTGGTGTGCAAAATTAAAGCACATGATATTGGGGATAATGTACTGAGGTGGATAGAGTACTGGTTGGTAGACAGGAAGCAGAGAGTCGGGATAAACAGGTCCTTTTCAGAATGGCAGGCAGTGACTAGTGGGGTGTCGCAAGGCTCAGTGCTGGGACCCCAGCTATTTACAATATACATCAATGATTTAGATGAAGGAGTTGAGTGTAATATCTCCAAGTTTGCAGATGATACTAAGCTGGGTGGCGGTGAGCTGTGAGGAGGATGCTAAGAGGCTGCAGGGTTACTTGGGCAGGTTAGTTGAGTGGGCAAATGCATGGTAGATGCAGTATAATATGGATAAATGTGAGGTTATCCACTTTGGTGGCAAAAACACGAAGGCAGAATTTTATCTGAATGGCGGCAGATTAGGTAAAGGGGAGGTGCAACGATACCTGGCTGTCATGGTACATCAGTCATTGAAAGTTGGCATGCAGGTACAGCAGGCGGTGAAGAAAGCAAATGGTATGTTGGCCTTCATAGCTAGGGGATTTGAGTATAGGAGCAGGGAGGTCTTACTGCAGTTGTACAGGGCCTTGGTGAGGTCTCACCTGGAATATTGTGTTCAGTTTTGGTCTCCTAATCTGAGGAAGGATGTTCTTGCTCTTGAGGGAGTGCAGCGAAGGTTCACCAGAGTAATTCCTGGGATGGCTGGACTGACAGATGAGGAGAGACTGGATCGACTGTGTTGTGTATGGAGAAAGAGTCAGACTGAACACTGTGAGCTCAAAGTATGACCTTAGACTTTTATTGCAGGTCTCCAGTGTGCCCCTCCAACCTGTGAAGCCTCCTTAAATACCTGTGTTCCCAAAGGATTATGGGATCGCTTGGGACTACAGGGGATGAGCCTTCTGGTGGCTGTACAGAGTAAATACAAGTCCACATATATAACAACACTCCTCCAGCAAGGTCAATCGTGTAACTATTTAAAATGTGAGTCGATCTGGGGCCCTTCTTGCCCTGGTTGAGTGTCTCGGTGTGAAAGCTGGTATTGTTGAATCATTTGTTGGGCCCTCGCTGGGCTGCTGTGCAGCTGGCCTTGCTGGGCTGCCTGGTGTGTTGGGCCCTGTAGGGCTGCTGTGCATTATGCGTTCTGCTTCGTGGTCAACCGTAGTGCCGGTTGCCACTGGTGTGTATGTTGGGGGATCAAAAAAGTTAGGGTCCAAGGTGGGTTGCTCAGGATAGTCCGTAAAACTGAGTTTGATTTGGTCCAAGTGTTTCCGGTGAATGAGTCCATTTGCAAGTTTTGACCCGAAGCACCCTGCTCCCCTCTTTGGCCACGACAGTGCCGGGAAGCCACTTGGGACCATGTCCATAATTTAGTACAAGTACAGGATCATTGATTTCAATTTAGCGTGACACATTTGCGCTATCATGGTAAGGACTTTGTTGAAGCCGCCTACTCTCTATCTGTTCATGCAGATCAGGGTGAACTAACGAGAGCCTTGTCTTAAGTGCTCTTTTCATAAGCAGTTCAGCAGGTGGGATCCCATTGAGCGAGTGGGGCCTCGTGCAGTAGCTAAGCAGGATTCGGGATAGGCGAGTCTGCAGTGAGCCTTCAGTTACCCTCTTCAAGCCTTGCTTGATGGCTTGCACTGCTCTCTCTGCCTGACCATTGGACGCTGGTTTAAACAGGGCAGATGTGACATGTTTGATCCCGTTACGGGTCATGAATTCTTTGAACTCAGCACTGGTAAAACATGGCCCGTTGTCGCTCACCAGAACATCGGATAAGCTGTGAGTGGCAAACATGGCCCGCAGGCTTTCAGTAGTGGCAGCGGACGTGCTAGCCAACATTATCTCACATTCAATCCACTTGGAGTATGCGTCTACAACCACAAGGTACGTTTTACCCAAGAACGGGCCTGCATAGTCGACGTGTACCCTAGACCACGGTTTGGAGGGTCAAGACCATAAACTTAGCAGCGCCTCCCTGAGTACATTGCTTAACTGCGAGCAGGTATTACATCTGTGAACGCAGGACTCTAAGTCTGCATCGATACAGGGCCACTACACATGGGAGCTGGCTATAGCTTTCATCATTACGATGCCTGGGTGGGTACTGTGGAGGTTATTGATAAAGGTGTCTCTGCCCTTCTTGGGGACCACTACTCGTGAAGCACACAGCTTTTGACTAGCGATAATAAGGGGTCCTGGCTTGTCCAGGTTTTGATCTGCCGGGCAGTGACGGGTGATTGCTCACTCTCAAATGCTTCCATAACCATGGCTAGATCTTCAGGCTGCGCCATTTCCAACCCCGTGGTGGGCAATGGCATCCTACTTCTAGCACCACCGCAGTTTTCTGTGCCTGGCCTGTGGCGGATGCCATAGTTGTATGCGGACAACGTGAGCGCCCATCTCTGGATGCGGGCCAATGCGTTGGTACTTAACCGTTTACTCTCGGAAAACAGGGATATGAGTGGCTTATGGTCAGTTTTCAATCGAATTTTAGCCCAAACAGGTATTGATGCATTTTCTTTACCCAATAGACACACGCTTACACGCTTCTTTTTCAAACATACTGTAGGCTCTCTCGGCCTTAGACAGACTCCTGGATGCATAAGAAACTGGTTGCAGTTTCCCGAAATCATTAGCTTGTTGCGATACACACGCGACGCCATATGACAACGCATCACATGCTAGTACCAAACGCTTACATGGATCATACAACACAAGCAATTTGTTTGAGCATAACAATTTTCTCGCTTTTACAAAGGCATTTTCTTGGCTTTTGCCCCAAACCCATTCGCCCCCTTTTCGTAGTAAGACATGCCATGGTTCTAACAGGATGCTGAGACTCAGTAAGAAGTTACCAAAATAGTTCAAGAGTCCCAGAAACGACCGCAGCTCCGTCACGTTCTGTGGCCTCGGTGCGTTCTCAATTGCCTCCGTTTTCGCGTTGGTGGGCCTGAAGCCGTCCGCCACAATCCTCCTTCCCAGGACCTCCACTTCAGGCGCCAGGAAATCGCACTTTGAGCGTTTTAACCTGAACCCCACGTGGTTGAGTCGACTAAGAACCTCCTCCAGGTTCTGCAGGTGCTCGACTGTGTTCCGACCTGTGACCAAGATGTCGTCCTGGAAGACCACGGTGTGCGGGACCGACTTCAGTAAACTTTCCATGTTTCTCTGGAATATCGCCGCCGCTGATCGGATTCCAAACAGACATCTGTTATAAACAAAAAGACCTTTGTGCGTGTTGATGCAGGTGAGGGCCTTTGATGATTCCTCCAGTTCCTGCGTCATGTAGGCTGAAGTCAGATCCAGCTTCGTGAACGTCTTTCCTCCCGCCAGCATTGCAAAGAGGTCGTCGGCTTTTGGTAGTGGGTATTGGTCCTGCAGGGAGAAACAATTGATAGTTACTTTGTAATCGCCACAGATTCTGACAGTGTCGTCTCCCTTGAGGACTGGAACAATAGGACTGACCCACTCGCTGAACTCGATCGGTGAAATGATGCCCTCTCTTTGTAGCCGGTCTAGCTCGATCTCTACCCTTTCTCTCATCATGTACATTACTGCTCTCGCCTTGTGATGGATGGGTCGCACCCCCGGAATGAGATGGATCTGCACTTTTTCTCCTTGGAATTTCCCGATGCTTGGTTTGAACAGTGAAGGAAATTTGTTTAAGACCTGGGCACACGAAGTGACATCAGCGGACGATAGCGCTCGGATGTCGTCCCAGTTCCAGCGGATCTTTCCAGCCAACTCCTGCAGAGCAGCGTGGGACCATCTCCCGGTACCACCCAGAATGGTAGCTTGTGCACCACTCCATCATAGGAGACCTTTACGGTAGCACTGTCAATTACAGGAATCAGTTCTTTTGTGTAAGTTCTTAGTTTTGTGCGATTGGAGTTAAGACTGGCCTTGAGGCCTTGCTGCAGCACAACCTTTCGAAAGTCTTTTTGCCCATGATGGACTGGCTCGCGCCCGTGTCCAGCTCCATTGACACCGGGAGTGTCCATTTAGTTCAACATTCAGCATTATCGGGGGACAATTCATGGTGAATGTGTGTACCCCATGTACATCTGCCTCCTCTATCTGAGGCTCTGTTTCATCGTGATCCTCCTCTGCAACCTAGTGGTTTGCAGGTTTAACAGGCTTAGCAGCTTGCCTGCACATTCTTTGGAGGTGTCCCATTGTTCCACAGCCCTTGCAAATGTATAATTTGAATCGACATGAATGGAAACGATGGTCACCCCCGCAGCGCCAACAAGGTATTAATGGCCTTGCATTTCTCACCCTTGATGGTGGACTCTGAGACATCTGCGGACGTGTAGCTGCAGGTATGTGTGACCTGCCCTGTACGTTACGATTTGAAAACAACATCACTTTGTTCACAGTACTTGTAGCAGCACTTGTGTGCTGAGAGATTTGCTTAATATTGTCACTGGTGGCAATGAATGGCTGGGCTATCGCTATGGCCTTACACAAGGTTGGGTCTCTACAGTCAAAAGTTTGCAAAATATGGTTTTGTGGCCAATGCCAAGTACGAAAAAGTCTCTGAGCATGTGCTCCAAATGTCGTTCAAATTCACAATGTCCTGCAAGGCGTCTTAGCTTGGCGACATAACTCGCCACTTCCTGGCCTTCAGATCTTTTGTAGGTGTAGAACCGGTACCTCGCCAACAGAACGCTTTCCTTCGGGTTCAAATATTCTCAGACCAGTGTGCACAAATCGTCGTACGATTTCTCCGTGGGTTTCACTGGAGTGAGCAGATTCTTCATGAGGCCATACGTTGGTGCCCCACAGACGGTGAGGAGGATCGCCCTTCGTTTGGCAGCGCTCTCTTCCACATCTAGCTCATTGGCCACGAAGTATTGGTCGAGTCGCTCCACAAAAGTTTCCCAATCATCGCCCTTCAAAAATTTCTCCAGGATGCCCACTGTTCTCTGCATCTTTGAGTTCGCTATCTGTCTCACGTTGCCAGTTGGAGTGTATGGAGAAAGAGTCAGACTGAACATTGAGAGCTCAAAGTAAAGTGTGACCTTAGTCTTTTATTGCAGGTATCCAGTGAAGCCTTCTTAAATACCTGTGCTTCCAAAGGATTATGGGATCCCTTGGGTCTCCAGGGAATGAGCCCTCTGGTAGCTGTACAGAGTAAATACAAGTCCACATATATAACACGAACCATCGTCAATGCCTTCACCAAGTGTACGAGAGCATGGACCTCACCCTAAACATCTGTAAGACAAAGGTTCTCTACCAACCTGCCCCCGCCACACAGTACTGCCCCCAATTATCAAGATCCATGATGAGGCCTTGGACAATGTGGACCACCTTCCATACCTCGGAAGCCTACTGTCAACAAGGGCAGACTTCAATGACGAAGTCCAACACCACCTTCAGTGTGCCAGTGCAGCATTCGGTCGCCTGAGGAAGAGAGTATTTGAAGACCAGGACCTCAAAACCAGCATCAAGCTCATGGTCTACAGAGTAGTAGTGATACCGGCCCTCCTATATGCTGCAGAGACATGGACTATATTTCAGGAGGCACTTCAAAGCACTGGAGAAGTATCACCAACGCTGCATCCACAAGATCCTGCGAATCCATAGGCAGGATAGGCGCACCAACGTCAGTGTTCTCGCTCAGGCCAACATCCCCAGCATCGAAGCATTGACCACGCTCGATCAGCTCCAATGGACGGGCCACATCGTCCACATGCCTGATACTAGACTCCTAAAACAAATGCCCTACTCAGTGCTCCGACATGGCAAGCGAGTCCCAGGTGGGCAGAGGAAATGTTTCAAGGACACCCTCAAAATCTCCGTGAAAAAGTTCAACATCCCCACCCACACCTGGGAATCCCTGGCCCAAGACCGCTCAACATGGAGGAGAAGGCTCCGGGAAGGCGCCGAACACCTCGAGTCTCTTCACCGGGTGCATGGGGAAGCCAAGCGCAAACAGCAGAAGTAGTGCATGACAACCCAAGCACCCCACCCACCCGTCCCTCCAAACACCGTCTGCCCACCTGTGACAGAGACTGTAGGTCCTGCACTGGACTCATCGGTCACCTGAGAACTCAGATCAGTGTGGAAGCAAGTCATCTACTTACCTTCCATTTTAACGCTGGAATGAGGTATAATGCCCATATATCGCCCATTTAGCCACAAAATGGAAAGTAACGCCTATTTGTCGGTCACTTGTCACCGAGCATTACTTTCGGCATGTATGTAATGCCGATAAAAAATAATACCGCCCGTCCACTTTTTTTGGGTGGAAAGATCAGAATGGGTGAAACCAACGCCCATAATATCGCCCAGCGTGACTTTCGGCAAGCAATTAACGCCGATACTTAATAATACCACCCAGCCACTGTTTTTTGTCGTAAAGATCACATTTGCCAAAACTAACACCCAGAAAATTGGCCAGCATTACTTTCGGCACCTCACACACATCTCACCGCCAATATCGCTCGCCAAAAAAAACCGCTGTGACAAAGTTGCTCTGAGCTGAACTAATCACAGCGGTACGGGCGCCATTTTCTAAATCGCAGGTCGCTTCATTTAAAAGGCTGCTCTGCTTCAACTTCGGAAGAGTTTGGATATACTCTGGAGGTCTTTTAAGGTGATGTGACCATCTGAACACACATCTCATCCTACTGTGGATGATTGGAATTTACTTTAGGTGTCTCATGGGGATATTTATTGTTTGTGAATAATCGATGTAATACTGATAGTTATTGGAATGGGGCCTGTCATTTCGCAACCTGTCTTGATGAGTACGCACATCCTGCAGACTACAGATGGCAGAAGATATATTCAACAGCATTATGTGCTCAATCTAAAACATGTCAGACTGATGAGGAGGACCAGACCTTACACCCCCGCATTTACAGGGAGAAGCGGGCTTACCTCAACTTGTCCGATAACACCTGCATTAGGAGACTGCGCTTCCACAAGGAGGTTATCAGTGAGATATGCCAGCTCATCAGGGGAGATCTGCAGCCTGCCAGTAACATCAGAGCCGCAGTGTCCGTCGAGGTCAAGGTCACCGCGGCACTTTTGTTTTACGCGTCGGGTTCCTTTCATGCCTCAGCTGGCGGCATTTGTGCTATATCTCAGCATGCCACACATTGCTGCATTCGACAGGTCACTGAAGCCCTTTATACATGCATGATGTACTTTATCTGCTTCCTCATGACCAGGGAGGCCCGGACTGAGAGGGCTTTCGGATTCTACCAAATTGCTAACTTCCCCAAGGTGAAGAGAGCAACAGACTGTATGCACATCACGATGCGGGCACCTTTTCAGGATGCAGAGGTTTTTAGGAACCGCGAGGGATTCCACTCCTTGATTTTGCAACTTGTTGTTGACCACCAGCAAATAAATATGGCAGTGAATGCCAAATTTCCGGGCAGCATCCATGATGCTCACATCCTGCATGACAGCACTGTATCTGACATGTTTACCAGTCAGCCACAAGGTCAATGCTGGATGCTTGGTGACAAACGATATGGCCTCGCCACCTGGCTGATGACCCTCCCCCGCGTGACACCCACACCGAAGCCAAGAAGCGATATGACGAGAGTCACAGAGCCACTTGCAATATCGTCGAGAAAACCATTGGAGTGCTTAAGCAGTGTTTTAGATGCCTGGACCACTCAGGAGGAGAGCTCCAATACCACCCTGAGCAGATAGCTCAATTCATGGTGGTGTGCTCAATGCTGCACAACTTGGCTATCAGGAGGAGACAAGAATTGTTAGAAGGGACTGCCGGTCCACCTCAGGAGAGAGAGGAAGAGGAGGATGAGGAGTCAGACAATCAGGTTGGCGATGAAACCATGCCCCCGCCCCGCTTTAGACCGCATGAAAGGGCCCGTGATGGCTACATAGCTGCAAGACTGTTACGTCAGCAGCTCATAAATGAGCACTGTGCTTGAAAGAACGTTGTTGTTATTTACAAAGCTGCAACACTGCTGGGTGTGCAGGTCATACATCAATGGTGTGCATCACCTTGGTGACAGTTAAAGTTTAAGTTGATTCAAGTTAAGTGTAATTATACCTGTCATGTATCCTACATGGCTACTGTTGGTACTATAACAAAGTGTGCCACCAGAGTGCACAGCAGTGGGAGACTTGTAGGTTACTTGTACAGGTGTGCCTGGCCTAGTATAAAAGGCAGGCCACCAGGCGTGATCCTCACTCTGGAGTTAGCAAATAAAGGACGATGGTTGCTCCAGTTCAAGTACAACACATTGCCTTGTGGAGTCATTATTAGAGCATCTAAGGACACAACAATTGGTGACGAGATTACGAACTTTCACGCGAAAATGGCTAACCTTGGTACGTTGCAGCAGTTCCCCGATGGTGATGATTGGGACGCCTTTGTGGTGAGGCTCGACCATTTCTTCACAGCAAACGATCTGGCAGGCGATGACCCAGCCACACTGGCTGATAAGCGCAGAGCTATCTTGCTAACTAGTTGTGGGCCCATCGTCTATGGCCTTGCCAGGGACTTGCTGGCACCAGCGAAGACAATGACCAAGACGTACAAGGAGCTCGTAACCCTGATCCAGGAGCAACTCAAGCTCAAGGAGAGCATCCTCACAGCCAGACACCGGTTCTACACCCACCAATGGCCTGAAGCCCGGGAAATCGGGAACATTGCCGCAGACCTCAGGAGGCTGGCGGCACCTTGCGAGTTCGGCAACCACCTCAACGAAGCACTGCGGGACATTTTTGTCATTGGAATTGGCCATGAGGGCCTTCTTCATAAGCCACTGTTGGCGGATACCACACTCACACTGCAGAAGGCCATCTCTGTGAGCTAGGCATTCATGACCTCGACCTGTGACTCCTGTGTCACCCTCAGGACTCAAACCCGGCAGGTACTGTGCACAGAGTGGCACCATTTAGAGGCTGGACTGTAAAGCACAAACCCTCTCAAGGAAGTGAGAACAGGCCCTAGTCCCTTAACTCAGAGTCCGCCGAGGGGGGCTGATCGAATAGCTCCATGCTGGTGTTGTGGAGGGAATCACAGGGCTCACCAGTGCCGCTTTAAAGACTATGTCTGCAAAGGCTGCAGCACAAAGGGCCACCTCCAGCGAATGTGTAAGAGAAATATGACTCACTGTGTCAATGAAGAGTCTACAGATGGCCATGAATCCAGCGTGGATTATGAAACGATAGGCAGAGAGGCAGCTCAGCCCCACGATAAACTATATAACATGTTTACCTGCACCAGTGAGTGTTCCCCGCTGAAAATGGAAGTCGAGATAGATGGTGTTCTAGTCTTCATGAAAGTGGACATGGGGGCGAGCCGGTCAGTAATGAATCAAGAAACCTTTAAGAGGCTATGGAACAATGAAGCTGAACGACCATAGTTGGTCCCGGTTCAGGAAAAGCTGCGCAATTACATCGATGAAATTATCCCAGTCGTTGGTAGTGCGAATGTAAAAGTACTCCATGATGGCCTGGTGCACAAGTTGCCTCTGTGGATTGTTGCAGGTGACGGACCAACGCTGCTTGGCAGAAGGTGGATGGAGAAGATCCATTGGAAGTGAGAAGACTTCAACCCTCCAGCGATTGACGTCCTCCGTGCTCAGAGGCAAAGCAAGCCCTCACCTGAGGGTGAACCCGGCACCAGAGAGCAGACCAGTACAGCACCCGAGGCACAGACCGCTCAGCACGACTGTGTGGAGATGATCCGCTGAGACAACCCGAACGCACCTTCCAGGCTCCAGTGGCAGGATTCTGGAGGAAGAAAATCAGATCCAGAGGCGACTTTCCAGCAGCGGTGGCAGAACCCGGGGAGAAGAGGATCACAGCAGTCGACATCGTGGATGGAAGGAAGATGGCGCCCAAATCACGAGGTGAGGCGCTGAAGAAAAAGATGGCCGCGGCCAGACCACGAGGTGCAGCGCT
This sequence comes from Pristiophorus japonicus, assembly GCF_044704955.1. Lineage (NCBI taxonomy): Eukaryota > Metazoa > Chordata > Chondrichthyes > Pristiophoridae > Pristiophorus > Pristiophorus japonicus. The sequence goes on along the minus strand of NC_091979.1, from coordinate 155,022,881 downwards.
GATGGAGCAACACGTGGCACCAAACGGAGAAGAGGATTGGGGTAAAGCAAGCAAGATTCCTTTATGAGGGCCTGCAACCCACTACAATTAAAGGGACAGTTCCATACACTTAAGCAATGTAATAGCAATTGTAAGTTAGAGACAAAATGTGTAACTGACGATCAGAGTTGTGTACATGCAATAAGCAAGGAAAAGTCACGCGATCATGTAGAATGTGTAATTGATTATCTGAATTGTGTACATGCAACCAGCGAGGAAAAGTCGCGTGATCGCGATCGGAACAACAGAGTATCCACCATAAGTAATGAAAAGTTGTGCGATGTAGGATTTCAACTGCCAATGCAGTGGGCAGAGACCCATCGGGAGCACACAGGTCCAGCGAGCTAACCAATGCTGTAGCCTGCATCCAAGGGACCAGAGTTATGCACCACGGAGTGTGGCCACAAGCAGTCAACACACACGAGCTGCAGAGCAAGCGATCTCAGCAGGGCAACGGCACCAGCATCGATACCACGATGCCCCTGATCAGTTCCACCTCTCAGGCACCCGATGGCACCAACTGCCACGAGCCTGAAAGAGCAGACTGTGCTAAGGCACAGTCCCCAGACCCCATCGCCACCAATGCCATACCCGTAAACGAAGGGTCACCCGCTACAGCCCCCCCAAAAGGGACTGGGACCAGCCAGGATCCCAAACCAAACAACGTCCAGGCCAGCGAGTCAGCAGTTTCCTGTGCACTGCTAGACGACAGCTCCTCAGGGAGCAGCAGTGACCCAGGGTGCAAAGAAAGGACAGGGAGGTCACAGGCATCTGTGAACCGGCCCGACACTAGGAACCACAGCAACAGCCCCGAGAGCAGGCAACTTGAGCCACCAGACTGCAGGGACACCATCCAGCAGTTCTGGAACTAGTTTGTCCTCATGCACCGGTTACCACATCGATAATGTATCTCACCAGTCCAACGTACTTGTCTCACAAAGGAACCACAAATGTAATGCAACCTGGTTTTTCTGAACTTGAATGTATATGAATGCAATGAGCCTGCGGCAGAATCTATATGTCGGGGTGGGGGAGAATGGAGTGGTCAGGGACACACACAAACAGCAACCACCAGCACTCTACTGCACCAACCACTCACCCAAGATTGAAATGACCTGCCAAGGGTCAATCAGATAGAGCCCAGATAGAGCTAAGCCCAGAGCACAGTCAATGCAGAGGCAATGTGCACTAAAGGCTTAGGGGAGAGTGATGTCATGTATCCGACATGGCTACTGTTGGTACTATCACAAGGTGTGCCACCAGAGAGCACAGCAGTGGGAGACTTGTAGGTTACCTGTACAGATGTGCCTGGCCTAGTATAAAAGGCAGGCCACCAGGTGTGATCCTCACTCTGGAGTTAGCAAATAAAGGACTAAAGTCACTACAGTTCAAGTACAACACATTGCCTCGTGGAGTCATTATTAGAGCATCTAAGGACACACAATATCCTTTCATGTTAAGGAATCACCAGTGTGTAACGGTGCAGCTATCTGAGACAATATACAACAAGGTTATGTTAAATAAAAATCATTTAATCCAACCATTTATATGAAATCATAATTATAACTGTAAAAAACACCCCACCCTACCCCCGCCCCACCCCACAACAAATTTATCACATTTACATCATTTGATTGGTCACCATTTCCAGCAACACAGAACGCAAATAAAAACCTTCAAGGTAGCCCCCTCGCCCCTTCCCCTGACCCTCCCACCAAAATAGCACCGACAACATAAAAATATGCCGAAGACAACACTTGCGGCCATGCACCTCACTTTCCTTCCCCGCCCACCCCCGGCTTCTCCTCCCCATCTCTACCCCTTCCCCTTCCCTTCCTAACTCCAAGCTGCCTGGCCGAGGAGCTCCTCAGGTGCTGCTTCATTGGGGGGAGATGACGACAGAACCGCTGCTTGGATGGATACGGGAGAGGACGGTCCTGAGGTGGGAACATGCTCCGAGCCAGAAGCTCGCCTGGCTCTCATGTGTCATTGGCAAAGGGGGTGCGGCCCCTTGGGGTGCAGTGGCGCGCTCCGGGACCACTGGGAGGCCTCTGCCACCAGTGTTCCTGGCTACCAGCTCCAGGGCCTCCGCCATCCGTGGCACGTACTCCATCATGGTGGCGGACATGCTGGCCAGCTGTTGGGATATGCCCCCCCATTGTCTGTAGGATCTGCTGACCGATGTCAACACTCCTCCTGGACAAGTGTACCATGTCCCCGCTCAGATCTGCCGCTCCTGGAGCAGACCTGCCATGTCGAACCAATCTCTGCTTGGTCGGCGCCATCCTGGAGACACTTGGGGTGCCCGGTGGCAAGGTGCATGGGCCCGGTACCTCCACGGTGGATGTCGGAATGGCCGCAGGAGCACTAGGTGTTATCGGTGTTGAATGGATTACGGAGATTGGGGATGCAGGCTCCTTGAAGTCGGCACGGTCATCCATTGAGAAGGGACCCAGCAGATGCACGGGCAAGAATCGGGGCTCCTCAGCACCAGATGGAGGAGAGTGCGGCGACTCCGGGCCCGGACCCCCAGCTCCTGGGCTCGGTGGTGTTGCATAGGGCCGCCCTGCTGGCTGAGCTGCAAAACATAAATGACGTTATAAGAGGAGAAGAGTCACAAAGTGAGTCCTGCGCTACACACAGCATATGCACAACAAAAGCACCACCACTATCAAGATCATCACAGACATTACATTTCATGAACATCACCAAATTCTGCATTGCAATGATTTTCATGAGGACATCATTATTTAGAGAAGAATTTTATGATTCATCTATCATATAATATTGGTCGGATATGAGTGGGTGTGGCATCTATTAACTTTCATCACGCAATAGTGTATACTTTACTCACATGGCATCATTCGGGTTCTGCTGCTGCTTGTGTGGCCAACCAGGGGTGGCTCCCCACTAGTGCCAGCATCCGCTCCTCAATATCGGTGAGCTCGATGATGACTGGTGGCCCCCCACCCGTTTGCCTCTGCTCGGTCCTATTCCTCGAAAGCTTCTTCTGTAAAAGGTAACAACAGGACGACATGGCATGAGATCATTGCGTGATATCATTGCTAGGTACTGTCACAGAGACTGATACAACACATAATCGACAGATGTAATCATGATTATAATGAAAATGATCATTCTTTACCTAAAGACGTGCACCGTGACAGCAAGCTTTGAGTACAGCCTTCCCGGTATAAGTGCAAGACATCATATCTGATTTGAATCACTCACTTACAATTCCAATGTATAAATATATAAGTACATGTAAATAAATGTAATACTTACTCTGGTGGATCCGACAAGGTCGTTCCATCGCTTACGGCATTGGTTGCCCTCAAGCGCTTCGTCGATCGCCGACGAGACCACCTCGGTTATCTTGGCCCATATCTTCTGGTAAGCCTTTGGGGTAGGCTTCCCACACCCTCCCTGGGTCAATTGACCCCAGTGTGACTCGACCTCTTGCATGAGGGAGGCATTTGCCTCATCCGAGAACCTCCTTGCTCTTTTGCGTCTTCCCAATTGTTCCTCTCCCAGCTCACTGCTTTTGCCAGCGTCGTCAGTCTCCACAGCATGCTGGGTCACCTCCTCCATCTCTTCCATGTTAAGTATTATTTTCTCCTCATAAACTCGGTGCCAACTACCTTCTTTGTGCTTAGTAGGCGTTTTGCTTGCTGGTGAATCTCCCTCCTGCCTCCCACAACAGCCAAAGAAGACACACCACACCCATACACGTGTTCAGTCCCTCTCTGCTCCCTCTCTCTCTGTCTCCTCTTATGCGCATGTAATGATGACCCTTGACCTCTTGAAACGCGGGAAACGAGCGTTGCCATGCCGTTGCTATGGTCGGCGACACATTATGGCAGAAGGTCACAAAAATTTAAAACTAACGGCCATTTCAGATCGCTCATGGTCATGCCCATTTTCAAAAATGGAAAGTTAGGATTTTGAAAATGTGCGATACTCCGGTGATCTCAAAATGCATTTTTACCGGCCATGCTGGAAATAACGCCCATTTTTTGCCGATCTGCACAAAAGTAGAAAGTCTAGCACATAGAATCATAGAAATTTACAGCACAGAAGGAGGTCATTTCAGCCAATCGTGTCCACGCCGGCCGTTCATGAGTTATCCAGCCCCAAATTTCAGCTCTTGGTCCGTAGCCCTGCAGGTTACGGCACTTCAAGTGCACATCCAAGTACTTTTTAAATGTAGTGAGGCTTTCTGTCTCTGCCACCCTTTCAGGCAGTGAGTTCCAGACCCCCAGCACTGTCTGGGTGAAGAAATTTCCCCTCATACCTCTCCAATTATTTAAATATTTTCCCCCTGGTTGTTGACCCCTCAGCAAGGAAAACAGGTCCTTCCTATCCACTCTATCCAGGCCGCTCATAATTTTATACATCTCAATCAGGTCTCCCCCCAGTCTCATCTGTTCCAAACAAAACAGACCCAGCATCTCCAACCTTTCCTCATTGCCAAAATTCTCCAGTCCAGGCAACATTCTTGTAAATCTCCTCTGCACCCTTACCAGTGCAATCACATCTTTCCTGTAATATGGTGACCAGAACTACACACAGTACTCCAACTGCGGCCTAACGAGTGTTTTATACAGTTCAAGCATCATCTCCTTGCTCTTATGCCTTCTTTACCACCTTATCTACTCGGCCTGCCACCTTCAGGGATCTGTGGACCTGCACTCTAAGGTCCCGTTGTTCCTCTACACTTTTCAGTGTCGTACCATTTAATGTGCCTTGTTAGACTTCCCCAAATGCATTAACTCATATTTATCCGGATTGAATTCCATTTGCCACTGTTCTGCCAACCTGACCAGTACATTGATATCTTCCTGCAGTCCGCAGCTTTCTTCTTCATTATTAGCCACACAGCCTATTTTAGTGTCATTTGCAAACTTCTTAATCATACCCCCAACATTCAAGTCGAAGTCATTGATATATACCACAAAATGCAAGGGACCCAACACTGAGCCCTGCGGAACCCCACTGGATACAGTCTTCCAGTCACAAAAACACCCATCAACCATTATCCTTTGCTTCCTTCCACTCAGCTAATTTTGGGTCCAACTTGCCACTTTGCCTTGGATCCCATGAGCTTTTACTTTCGTGATCAGTCTGCCATGTGGAACTTTATCAAATGCTTTGCTAAAATCCATATACACTACATCATACACACTGCCCTCATCCACGCTCCTGGATACCTCCTTGAAAATTTCAAGCTAGTCAGACATGACCTTCCCTTAACAAATCCATGCTGACTGTCCTTGATTAAACAATGTCTTTCCAAATGAAGATTTATCCTGTCCCTCAGGATTTTTTCCAATCATCTAGAGTTTCTGCAGTATTGAGTTCTTGGTATCTGTCATAAGCTTCCCTTTTATTCTTTATTTTACCTTGTATGTCCCTTGACATCCAGGGGGCTCTAGATTTGTTAGCTCCATCTTTTTCTTAAGGGAACATACTTGCTCTGTACCCTCAGGATCTCCTCCTTGAATGTCTCCCACTGCTCTGACGCTGATTTACCATCAAGTAGCTGTTTCCAGTCCACTTTGGCCAAATCCCATCTCAACTCAGCAAAATTGGCTTTACATCAATTGAGAATTTTTTTTCCTGGTCCACCTTTGACCTTCTTCATAACTACCCTAAATCTTACTGAATTATGATCACAAGCACCAAAATGCTCTCCACTGATACCTCTTCCACCTGGCCCTCTTCATTTCCCCAAACCAAGTCCAGAATCGCCCGTTCCCGTGTTGGGCTTATTACATACTGGCTAAAAAAGTTCTCTTGAATGCATTTTAGGAATTCCACACCCTCTGAACCATTCACTTTTTTCCCAGTTAATATTAGGGTAGCTGAAATCCCCCACTATTACTACGCTATAGTTTTTGCACTTCGCAGCAATTTGCCCACATATTTGTTCTTCTATCTCCCTCTGACTGTTTGGGGGTCTATAGTACACTCCCAGTAGTATGATGCCCCTTTTTTGTTCTTCAATTCAACCCATATGATCTCATTTGATGACTCCTCTATCATATCATCCCTTCTCACAGCTGTGATTGTTTCTTTAATTAATACTGCGATCTCCCCTCCTTTGTTACCCGCCTCTCTATCCCATCTGAAAACCCTGTAACCAGGAATGTTGAGCTGCCATACCTGCCCCTCTTTCAGCCATGTCTCAGTAATAGCTATAATATCGTACTCCCAAGTGTTTATCTGTGCTCTCAGCTCATCTGCCTTATTCCCTATGCTCCTTGCATTGAAGTATATACCATTTAGTGGTGCCAAACTCGCTTGTTGTCTATTTCAATCCCTTGTTTCCTCTGTCTTTCAAATTCGCTTTCTACTTTTCTGCTGCCCAATTCAAGCTTTGCATCTCTCTCTACTGAATCTATTCTCTGGTTCCCATCCCACTGCCAAGCTAATTTAAACCCTGCCCAACAGCTCGAGCAAAGCCGTGAGGATAGTGGTCCCGGCTCCGTTGAAGTAAAGCTTGTACAGGTCCCACCACCCCCAGAAACAGTCCCAATGCCTCAGGAATCTAAAGCTCTCCTGCCTGCACCATCTCTCACAGAAACATAGAAACATAGAAAATAGGTGCAGGAGTAGGCCATTCGGCCCTTCTAGCCTGCACCGCCATTCAATGAGTTCATGGCTGAACATGCAACTTCAGTACCCCATTCCTGCTTTCTCGCCATACCCCTTGATCCCCCTAGTAGTAAGGACTACATCTAACTCCTTTTTGAATATATTTAGTGAATTGGCCTCAACAACTTTCTGTGCTAGAGAATTCCACAGGTTCACCACTCTCTGGGTGAAGAAGTTTCTCCTCATCTCGGTCTTAATGGCTTACCCCTTATCCTGAGACTGTGACCCCTGGTTCTGGACTTCCCCAACATTGGGAACATTCTTCCTGCATCTAACCTGTCTAACCCCGTCAGAATTTTAAACGTTTCTATGAGATCCCCTCTCATTCGTCTGAACTGCAGTGAATACAAGCCAGTTGATCCAGTCTTTCTTGATATGTCAGTCCCGCCATCCCGGGAATCAGTCTGGTGAACCTTCGCTGCACTCCCTCAATAGCAAGAATGTCCTTCCTCAAGTGAGGAGACCAAAACTGTACACAATACTCCAGGTGTGGCCTCACCAAGGCCCTGTACAACTGTAGTAACACCTCCCTGCCCCTGTACTCAAATCCCCTCGCTATGAAGGCCAACATGCCATTTGCTTTCTTCACCGCCTGCTGTACCTGCATGCCAACCTTCAAAGACTGATGTACCATGACACCCAGGTCTCATTGCACCTCTCCTTTTCCTAATCAGTCACTATTCAGATAATAGTCTGTCTCTCTGTTTTTACCACCAAAGTGGATAACCTCACATTTATCCACATTATACTTCATCTGCCATGCATTTGCCCACTCACCTAACCTATCCAAGTCACTCTGCAGCCTCATAGCATCCTCCTCGCAGCTCACACTGCCACCCAATTTAGTGTAATCTGCAAATTTGGAGATACTACATTTAATCCCCTCGTCTAAATCATTAATGTACAGTGTAAACAGCTGGGGCCCCAGCACAGAACCTTGAGGTACCCCACTAGTCACTGCCTGCCATTCTGAAAAGTACCCATTTACTCCTACTCTTTGCTTCCTGTCTGCCAACCAGTTCACAATCCACGTCAGCACACTACCCCCAATCCCATGTGCTCTAACTTTTCACATTAATCTCTTGTATGGGACCTTGTCGAAACCTTCTGAAAGTCCAAATACACCACATCAACTTGTTCTCCCTTGTCCACTACTGGAAACATCCTCAAAAAATTCCAGAAGATTTGTCAAGCATGATTTTCCTTTCACAAATCCATGCTGACTTGGACCTATCATGCCACCTCTTTCCAAATGCGCTGCTATGACATCCTTAATAATTGATTCCATCATTTTACCCACTGTCAGGCTGACAGGTCTATAATTCCCTGTTTTCTCTCTCCTGCCACACATTCATCTGCTCTATCCTCCTATTTCTGTACTCACTAGCACGTGGCACCGGCTGTAACCCGGAGATTACTACCTTTGAGATCCTGTTTTTACTCTCTCTCCTAGCTCCCTGAACTCTGCCTGCAGGGCCTCATCCCTCTTTCTACCTATGTCATTGGTATCGATATGGACCACGACCTCTGGCTGTTCACCCTCTCCCCAAGAATGTCTTGCAGCCACTCGGTGACATCATTGACCCTGGCACCAGGGAGGCACCATACCATCGTGGAGTTACGTTTGCGGCTGCAGAAATGCCTGTCTGCACCCCTGACTAGCGAATGCCCTGCCGCTACTACTCTTCCATTCTTCTTCCTCCCACCCCGCACCCCCCATGCAGCTGAGCCACCCGTGGTGCCGTGGACTTGACTCTGGCTGCACTCCCCAGAGACACCATCGCCTCACCAGTACTCAGAACAGAATACCGGTTGGAGAGCGAAATGGACTCAGGGGACTCCTGCACTTCCTGCCTACTCTTCCTTTTCTGTCTAGTGGTCGCCCATTGCTTCCCTGCCTGCACACTTTTAAGTTGCAGAGTGACCACCTCTAGAAACGTGCTATCCACGAAATTCTCAGTCTCGCGGTTGCACCGCAGTGACTCCTGTTGCCGCTCAAGCTCCGAAACGCGGAGCTCAAATTGCTGCAGTCGGTGACACTTCCTACACACGTGGTTGTCCGGGCTACGCGAAGCATCCAGGACTTGCCACATGGCACAGGATATGCACTCCACGGGACTGAGCTGCCCTGCCATGCCTCTAGTTAATAGACTCAGAACTACCCAGCAGAAATAAGCTTTAAAACTTAGCAAACCACACTCAGCAGCTTATTCACCAATCAGCTCTTACCCTTTATTTTAAATGCTATGAAATACTTAGCATAAATGAACTTAAATAAATTTTGAGTCAGCAAATATAGTATTTAAAGTGGCTTCACACTTAAGTTCAGTTTCAGCTGGGATCTGGGCTGACCGGCCAAGATATCTCATTGGTAGGAGAGGACCTGATGGCAAGGATAGGTAGGTATGGGTTGGTGGCGGGTTGGGGAAGGTGGCGAGGGGGGCGGTGAATGAGCATGATATCAAACGATAGGTCACAGAAGGGTATACTCTCATTCTCTGTCTTTCACTTGCTCTCTTTTTCTCTCTCTTTCTAGCTCACTGTCATAATGTTTCATGCACAATCTCTCTTGTGTTTGCTCTGTCTCTCACACTTTCTGCTGTATCTCAGTCTCTTTCATTCTTTTTATCTGACTTTCTGTCTGTCCATGGGCTAGACTTTCCAACGGGATTGCGCAGTTACCGTCCATTTAACCGCTGAGATTGAGTTTAACGCCCATATTTGAGTACAAATGGAAACTAACGCACAATTATCACCCATTTATCGCCGGCGTAACTTTCGGCATACGGTTAACGCTGGGAATTACCTAAACCACCCACCCATATTTAAAAAACAATCTGACGTCATCACTCGTGCACCGCCCAGAAAACTGTATATAATGGAAAGTAACGCCCAAATAATGCCCAGATTATCGCTGAGTATTATTCTCGGCATCTCACCCATTTACTGCCCAAATGATCGCAAGCCCAAAAAGACGCTGAAGAAAAGTTGCACTCACCTGACCTTAACCCAGCAGTATGGACACTATTTTGTAATTCGGAGGACTTTTCATAAAAGACTGCTTCAAGTTCATGGGAGCTTTGAAGTAATTCGTGAGTGCTTTTAAGATGGTTTTAAAATCTCTTGACAACAATCTAATCATATTGTGGTGAATTTTGATTGTTTTTTATCGCATTTTTAGAGGACAGTTTAATAATTTTGAAGACATATAAATTGGGCATTTAGTAATAGTAAAGGGGCCTGTAATTTCTCAGCCAGTATTGATGACCACTCACATGCTGCAAATTAGAGATGGGAGAAGGTTTATTGAAGAGCATTATATGCCCAATCAAAGAGGTGGCAGACTGCTGAGGAGAAGGAGACCTTACACCCAATGCACTTACAGGGATAAGCGATCATACTTGGACTTTTCCGATAAACGTGCCTTAGGAGGCTGCGCTTTCAAAAGGAGGTCATCAGTGAGATATGCCAGCTAATTAAGGGAGATCTGCAGCCTAACAGCACCATCAGGACCACACTGCCCATTGAGGTCAAGGTTACTGCGGCACTTTCCTTCTACGCATCAGACTCCTTTCAGGCCTCAGTTGGCGACATTTGCGGTATTTCCCAGCATGCCACACATTGCTGCATTCGACAGGTGACTGAAAACCTTTCCACTCACAGGATGGACTTTATAAACTTCCCTATGACCAGGGAGGCACAGACTGAGAGGGCTTTAGGTTTATCAAGTATAGCAAACTTCCCCAAGGTGCAGGGAGCAATAGGCTGTACGCACATTGCCCTGCGAGCACGTTTTCAGGAAACAGAGGTGTTTCAGAACCGAAAGGGATTCCACTCCCTGAATGTGCAACTCGTTGTTGACCACAAGTAAACAATCATGGTAGTAAATGCAAAATTTCCAGAGAGCATCCGTAATGTGCACATCTTGCATGAGAGCACTGTCTCTGACCTGTTTAAGAGTCAGCCACAAGGTCACGGTTGGATACTGGGAGATAAAGAATATGGCCTTGCCAGCTGGCTAATGACTCCCCTGCATAAGCCCCAGACGGAAGCCGAGAAGCACTACAACGTAAGCCACAAAGCCACATGCAATATCGTCAAAAAGATAATTGGAGTGCTAAAGCAGCACTTAAGATGCCAGGACCACTCAGGAGGCGACTTATAATACCACCCTAAGCAGGTCACTGAGTTCACTGTGGTGTGCTGCATGTTGTACATAATAAGAATTAGGAACAGGAGTAGGCCATCTAGCTCCTCGAGCCTGCTCCGCCATTCAACAAGATCATGGCTGATTTGGCTGTGGACTCAGCTCCACTTACCCGCCCGCTCCCCATAACCCTTAATTCCCTTATTGGTTAAAAATCTATCTATCTGTGACTTCAATACATTCAATGAGCTAGCCTCAACTGCTTCCTTGGGCAGAGAATTCCACAGATTCACAACCCTCTGGGAGAAGAAATTCCTTCTCAACTCGGTTTTAAATTGGCTCCCCCGTATTTTGAGGCTGTGCCCCCTAGTTCTAGTCTCCCCGACCAGTGGAAACAACCTCTCTGCCTCTATCTTGTCTATCCCTTTCATTATTTTAAATGTTTCTTTCAGATCACAAGAACACAAGAATTAGGAACAGGAGTAGGCCATCTAGCCCCTCGAGCCTGCTCTGCCATTCAATAAGATCATGGCTGATCTGGCCGTGGACTCAGCTCCACTTACCCGCCCGCTCCCCGTAACCCTTAATTCCCTCATTGGTTAAAAATCTATCTATCTGTGACTTGAATACATTCAATGAGCTAGCCTCAACTGCTTCCTTGGGCAGAGAATTTCACAGATTCACAACCCTCTGGGAGAAGAAATTCCTTCTCAACTCGGTTTTAAATTGGCTCCCCCGTATTTTGATGCTTGCCCCCTAGTTCTAGTCTCCCCGACCAGTGGAAACAACCTCTCCGCCTTTATCTTGTCTATCCCTTTCAGTATTTTAAATGTTTCGATAAGATTACCCCTCATCCTTCTGAACTCCAACGAGTAAAGACCCAGTCTACTCAATCTATCATCATAAGGTAACCCCCTCATCTCTGGGATCAGCCGAGTGAATCGTCTCTGTACCCCCTCCAAAGCCAGTATATCCTTCCTTAAGTAAGGTGACCAAAACTGCATGCAGTACTCCAGGTGCGGCCTTACCAATACCCTATACAGTTGCAGCAGGACCTCCCTGCTTTTGTACTCCATCCCTCTTGCAATGAAGGCCAACATTCCATTCGCCTTCCTGATTACCTGCTGCATCTGCAAACTAACTTTTTGGGATTCATGCACAAGGACCCCCAGGTCCCTCTGCATGTTGTAATTTCTCCCCATTCAAATAATATTCCCTTTTACTGTTTTTTTTTCCCAAGTTGGATGACCTCACACTTTCCGACATTGTATTCCATCTGCCAAACCTTAGCCCATTCGCTTAACCTATCTAAATCTCTTTGCAGCCTCTCTGTGTCCTCTACACAACCCGCTTTCCCACTAATCTTTGTGTCATCTGCAAATTTTGTTACACTACATTCTGTCCCCTCTTCCAGGTCATCTATGTATATTGTAAACAGTTGTGGTCTCAGCACCGATCCCTGTGGCACACCACTAATCACCGATTTCCAACCCGAAAAGGACCCATTTATCCCGACTCTCTGCTTTCTGTTCGCCAGCCAATTCTCTATCCATGCTAATACATTTCCTCTGACTCCGCGTACCTCTATCTTCTGCAGTAACCTTTTGTGTGGCACCTTATCGAATGCCTTTTGTTTTTTTTTTCCCAAGGTGGATGACCTCACACTGTATTCCATCTGCCAAACCTTAGCCCATTCGCTTAACCTATCTTAAGTTGTATAACTTAGCTATCAGGTGGGGACAAGAATTGCCAGATGGAACTGCCGGTCCACCTCAGGAGAGAGGGGAGGTGGAAGAGGAGGACGAAGAAGTGGACGAGAATCTCGGGGAGGACAATCAGCCTGGCGTTGAAATCATGTCTCCGCCCCAACCTAGACTGCAGGAAAAGCTTTGTAATAGTTCGGCAGCTGCAAGACTGTTGCGTCAGCAGCTCATAAATGAACGCTTTGCATTAGGTCGGTGACAGTTACAGTTAGAGTTGTGTTACATTACGTTTCAGCTTTGCCTTGCCTGGCCTGGCCTCGCCATTGTTTGCAAACTTTGTATATTTTTAACGTTTCTGTTATTGGAAGACACTACACAACAATGTTAAGTTAAATAAAATAATTTTAATGAATAGAAAAGTTTTAAAGAATTTTTTTTAACAATAAACACCCATCTACTCCCCACTCCCACCCCAACAGTGAAAATGTTAAAAGTAACAATAAATAACAACAACATTAACAACAGCATAATATATAACATTATAGAAATAACAACAACAAACTTTCAAAAACAATTATAAATATAACACCCACCCACCAGTCAACAAATGTATTAATAGCAAGAATAATAAAAGAAAGAGTCCAAAAAATACAATCACCACCCTCCCTTACTTGCAGCCACGCTTCACCTTTCCTTTACCCCCGCCCTAATCTGAACCCCAGCTCTCCCCCTTGGACACACACATTGTAGCAGGGCACCTCGAGTGCTGCTGCTGTGTGGGGGCTGATGGCAGTCAAATATGGGGCTCGAGAAGATGGAGAGGACGTTTCCAAAACAAGTGCTTCCTCCTGATTCGCATGCGTTGGTGGCAATGGCGGTACAGCACCTTGGGGTGCAGTGCTATATTCCGGGACCACAGGCTGCTGTCTGGCATCATGGACTCGGCTATTCTCTCCATTACCGCTACCATCCATGACATCTCCTGCAAGACTATCATGGTCAGAGTGGCAACGTGTCTAGTAAACCCGTCCCTGGCCTGGAGGAGCTCTTGACCAATGTCGCCGCTCGTCCTGGACATTTGCACCATGTCGACACTTAAATCTGCCGGTCTTGGAGCAATCCGACCTCGCCGAACCAACCTCCGTGGGGTCAGTGCAGGCATTGAACATTCAGGGTGCCCTGCTGCAAGGAGCCTGGCCCTGCTGCTTCCTCGGTGGATGAGGACATGGCCACAGGAACATTGGAAGACCCCGTTGCAGGCTCCTCCTCCACCTCGGTAGACAAGAGGACCTGCAACAATACAGGAGAGGCTCTTGCCTCCTCACCTCCAGAGACAACCTAGGGAACCTGTGGAACCTGGGGAACCTGCAGAACCTGGTGAACCTGGAGAGCCTGGGTAACCTGCGAAGTCTGGTGACCTGGAAAACATAAACGAGGTTAGTAGAAGAGAAGGGGATGCCAGGGTGACATGAGAATGCTTACACTATGCAGTCATATCTATGAGGACCAAGACTACTGCTATGAATATCACTGACAGATGTCACATATAATTAACATCATGATAGTACAGAACCTGCATTGCAGTACAATGATATTTCATGATCCCATCATTAATTACATAACATTACATCAATCATATGTTGTACTGAAATGGATTAAATTACTTTAAATCACCAATGGTTTATACATTATTCACGTGGCATAAGAAGAGGTTCAGAACCCCACAGGTGGCCGACCGATTGTGGACCCCCACTAAGGCCAACGCCCAGTCCTCAAGGTCCGTCAGTTGGCAGAGGTCTGCTACACATTAGACACATTAGCCCGGAACTTGGCGCTGTCCCGGCCTGCAAAACCATCAGCCGGCCGGGGCCATTAGAGGGAGCAGCGTGCGGCGGCATACCACTTCAGGGAGCAGAGCGTGCTGCTGCAGGAAGGCGACGGCTGACCGCAGTGTGGGCAGGTACAGCAGGAGCGGCGAGGTCGGGGCGAAGGAGCGGCAAGAGTTTGTTGAGCAATGTGATCGGGGCCCAGGAGAGGAAAGAGTTTGGGGCCCAGAAGAGGCGAGGGCCATGGGGCAGCACGGGCCAGCCCACACCGCGATATGCGTGCGCACTAGGTCTGTGCAGCAGAGCTGGTCTCCAGTCGTCCTGGTTAATCCTTGCCACTGGACCAAGACCTAGCTCTGTCAAGCCCATGTGGCTGGTGTGCAACGGTCACCACACGTTAAAAAAATCCCCGCACAGGCATCTTCCACCCTTCAAGATATAGTTCGGGATCAAGAATATTAGGTCCTTCATTGAAACACCTGTGAACTCATCCCTTTTTGACGTGGAAGCAAGTCATCCTCACTTCGAGGGACTGCCTATGATGATGATGATGCTGGTCCTCCCCCAATATGCCTCTGCTCTGCCCGGTTTTTCAACAGTTTCTTCTGCAAAGGCGACAAGAGCATGGCATAAGCTCATTGCCTAGGTCATCATCATAGGCAGTCCCTTGGAATCGAGGAAGACTTGCTTCCACTCCCTAAGTGAGTTCTTTGATGGTTGAGCAGTCCGATATGAGAGCCACAGACCCTGTTACAGATGGGACAGACATTCGTCGAGGGAAGGGGTGGGTGGGGCTGGTTTGCCGCACGCTCCTTCCACTGCCTGCGCTTGGTCTCTTCACGCTCTTTGCGTTGAGACTCGAAGAACTCAACGCCCTCCCGGATGCACTTTCTCCACCTCAGGCGATCTTCGACCAGGGTCTCCCAGCTGTCAGTGGTGATGTCGCACTTTACCAGGGAGGCTTTGAGGGTGTCCTTATAACGTTTCTGCTGTCTTCCTTTGGCTCATTTACCACGAAGGAGCTCCGCATAAAGCATTTGCTTCGGGAGTCTCGTATCTGGCATGCAAACTATGTGGCCTGCCCAACGAAGCTAATCGAGTGTGGTCAGTGCTTCAATACTGGGGATGTTAGCCTGGTCAAGGACACTGATGTTGGTGCACCTGTCCTCCCAGGAGATTTGCAGATCTTGTGGAGACATTGTTGGTGATATATCGCCAGCGACTTGAGATGCCTTCGATACATCGTCCATGCCTCAGATGCATACAGGAGGGCGGGTATTACAACAGCCCTGTAGACCATGAGCTTGGTGGTGGATTTGAGGGCCTGGTCTTCAAACACTCTTTTCCTCAGATGGCCGAAGGCTGCACTGGCACACTGGAGGCGATGTTAAATCTCCGCATCAATGTCTGCCTTTGTTGATAAGAGGCTCCCGAGATATGGGCCGCGCTGTGAATCTTGATGATTGGAGGGCAGTGCTGTGCGGCGGCGACAGGCTGGTGGAGGACCTTTGTCTTACGGATGTTAAGCGTAAGGCCCATGCTTTCATATGCCTCAGTGAATACACTGACTATATCCTGGAGTTTAGTCTCTGAATGTGCGCAGACGCAGTCGTCGTCCGCAAACTGCAGCTGAACGACAGAGGTTGGGGTGATCTTGGACCTGGCCTGGAGATGGCATAGGTTAAACAGCTTCCCACTGGTTCTGTAGTTTAGTTCCACTCCAGCGGGGAGCTTGTTGATTGTGAGGTGGAGCATGGCGGCGAGGAAGATTGAGAGGGGGTTGGAGTGATGAAGCAGCCCTGTTTGACCCTGGTCCGGACGTGAATTGGATCTGTAAAGGATCTGTTGGTAAGGATCACGGTCTGCATGTCATTGTGAAGCAGGTGAAGGATGTTGACAAACTTTTGGGGGCATCCGAAATGGAGGAGGACGCTCCATAGACCCCCACGGTTGACAGTGTCAAAGGCCTTTGTAAGATCGAAAAAGGCCATGTATAAGGGCTGGCGCTGCTCCCTGCATTTTTCCTGCAGATGTCGCGCTGCAAAGATCATGTCTGTTGTGCCCAGTAGGGGACGAAATCCGCAATGTGATTCCGGGAGGAGTTCCTCGGCCACAGGGAGAAGTCGATTGAGGAGAACTCGAGCGACAACTTTCCCAGTGGCTGATAACAGGGAGATTCCCCTGTAGTTGTCGCAGTTGGACTTGTCCCCTTTTTAAAAAATGGTCACAATCACTGCATCTCTGAGATCTCCCGGCATGCTCTCCTCCCTCCAGATGAGAGAAATGAGGTCATGTATCCGTGTCAACAGTGCCTCTCCGCCATACTTTAGCGCCTCAGCAGGGATTCCATCCACACTCGTAACCTTGTTATTCTTCAGCTGTTTTATGACTTTACCTACCTCATGCAACGTTGGAGTTTCACTGAGTTGATGGCGGGTCGCATGCTGCGGGATGGAGTCGAAAACACTCGAGTCAAAGGCAGAGTCTCGATTGAGGAGATCTTCAAAATGCTCCTTCCATCGAGCCCTGACAGCCTTGGTGTCCTTGATGAGTGTTTCCCCGTTCTTGGCCAGGAGTGGGGTGGGGCCTTGGGAGTTTGGACCATAGGTGGCCTTGACTGCAGTGAAGAATCCTCGCATATCGTGGCTGTCGGCCAGTTGTTGTATCTCCTGTGTTTTCTCCATCACCACCTGTTCTTTAGGTCCCGGTTTTTTGTTGGACCTGAGCCTTGAGCCGTCTGTAATGTTGTTTTGCAGCTCCCGAATTGGGTTGTTGCTTGAGGGTTAGAAATGCTTTGCACTTGCGTTCTATTAGTTCTTCGGTCTCCTGATCATTTTCATCAAACCAGTCCTGATGTTTTCTGCTTCTGCTGTCCCCTCTGCTTTGGGGCAATGTTAATGTTGATGATGGATCGGATTAGGCGGTGGTCCGTCCAGCAGTCATCAGCTCCTGTCATGGCACGGGTGATGCGCACATTCTTGCGATCGCTGGCTCGGACAATGACATAGTCAAGCAGGTGTCAGTGCTTGGAGCGAGGGTGTTGCCACAATGCCTTGTATTTGTCCCTCTTGCGGAACAGGGTGTTGGTGATGAGGAGTTCATGTTCTGGACATTTTGTCAGGAGTAGGGTACCAAATGGAGTTGGCTTTCCCGACCCCCTCTCTGCCAATCACGCCTTCCCAGAGGGCTGTGTCTTTGCCGACCCTGGCATTAAAATCACCTCGGAGGATCAATTTGTCACCCATGGGGACACAGTACAAGGATGTCTCGAGGTTGGAATAAAAGCCCTCTTTAGCCTCATCCGTTGCATCGAGTGTGGGGGCGTACGCACTGATGACTGTGGCGCATTGGTTCCTGGATAGGGTGATACAGAGAGTCATGATGCGTTCGTTAACCCCACAGGGGAAGTCTTTGAGGCGGTCGACCAGCTCATTCTTGACGGCAAAGCCGACTCCATGCAGGCAGCATTCTGCCTCTGGTTTCCCTTTCCAGAAGAAGGTGTAACCTCCACCATGTTCCTTCAACTGGCCTTCCCCTGCCCAACGGGTCTCGCTTAGGGCAGCGATGTCAATGTCAAAACATCTGAGTTCCCGGGAAACTATTGCGGTGCAGCATTCCGGCCTGTTGCTGTTGGGATTGTCCATGAGGGTCCTGATGTTCCAGGTCCCGAACTTCATACTGATGAAGTGGAAGATGCCTGCGCGTGAGTTCTTTTAACGTGGGGTGGCCGCTGCACACCGGCAACCACATGGGCTTAGCTGAACAAGGTCTTAGTCCAGTAGCAAGGGGGTCCAAGACAACTGGAGACCAGGCACAGCTCCATAAGCCGAATTGCCTACGGCAAAGTGTTGGCCGCAAGCTCGGTGCCGAGTAGCACCACTGATGGTAGATGGCCCGAGGCTTGGTTGGGGGGCAGGCATTAGGAAGGTGGCTTCCAAAGTTATTTTAAGAGTTCAAAGTTGATAAAGATTCTCAAGTTGTTTAAAAAGTTTCTAAGATCTAAATCAATAATTGCCTAGGTACTATTACAGGTATGACAGATATCACAGATATTAATAGATGCTATTACTATTACACAACACAACATAACACACAGAACACACAGATAATCCCCAATTAGTCATCTCCCATGCTATTCAAGTTAACGTTATATGCTTAGACACTTCGTATGCAATTGAATGCATGGTTATATTTATGGTCTGAGAATAAATTTAATAAGATCGAGGTTAGGAACTAACGCATGACACCAAGATTACCAGCCTAATTATAATCCAGCAGATCTACATTTGAATTAATGAGTCATTGTATCATTACAATTGAATTAATAAATTTAATACTTACTCTTCCGGAGCCAACAAGGTCGTTCCAGCGCTTGCGGCACTGGTTCGGCTCCCGGACCTCATGTGTAGTTGACGAGACCACTTCGACGATCTCCGCCCAGATACATTAGTAAACCCGGAAGGGTGGTTTCCCACGACCACCCTGGGTCAATTGGGCCTAACGACTTTCGACCTCCTGAATGAGGGCAGTATTGGCCTTCTCATAAAAACGCACCTTCTACCACCCATCTCCTCTCCCACCTCACAGAGATCACTCCCTTCAGCCACCTCCTCCACCTCTACATCAGCCATCATCTCATCAACTTGATCCATTGTCACAAAAATCCAATAATCTCTTTTAATCACAAAAATCTTTGCTGCTCTGCGCACCAGCTTCCTACAAACAACCACTCCTCTCTCTCTCTCTCTCTTCTGCGCATGTGCAGATGACTCCTGGCCTCCAGAATCATGGGAAAAATTACAACGACCATTGCTATGGATGCCGGCCTTGCACAATGGAATAAATCGCTAACGCCTATTTCACATCGCTATGGCTAACGCCCAAATTATAAAATGGAAACTAGCCGGTTTTAAAATGGGCAATATTCCGGCGATCCCGAAAAATAATATCACTAATGCCGGCAATGGGCGATATAGACCACGATGCAAAGTCAAGCCCTATGGGTTTCTGTTTAGGTCACCTGCTCATCTTTCTTCTCTTTCTCCTTTCCTATCTTTCTTTTGCCTTTTTGGATTTCTCTCTCTCCCTCTGTAACTCTGCTTATCCCACAGTACTCTCTTAAGTTCTCTCTCCCAGCTGCTTCTCTCCTTTTGTCCTATCTTTCTCTGTCCTTCTCTGTTCAAAGGAGCGAGTCAGGCAGGGCTGCAGACAATGTTCCCAGTCATTTTTTTGGATGCCGTGGCCCTTTAACTGGCTGCACGGCCCATTCAAAATTCCACGCATGCGTGGTTGGCTTTTAAATTTTTCAATTTAAAAGCCGGCTCACCAGCCGCATGGGACCTCTAGAACACTGCACAGTAACGCAGCTTAAAGAGAACATTGGCTGCAGGTTGGCAATTGTTGGGTGCAGGAGGGATAAGAACATAAAACATAAGAAATAGGAGCAGGCATAGGCCATATGGCCCCTCATGCCTGCTCCGCCATTCAGTAAGATCATGGCTGATCTTCTAACTCAACTCCACTTTCCTGCACTATCCCCGTATCCCTTGATTCCCTTATTGCCCAAAAATCTATCGATCTCAGTCTTGAAAATACTCAATGACTGAGTATCCACAGCCTTCTGGGGGAGAGAATTCCAAAGTTTCACAACCCTCTGAGTGAAGAAATTTCTCCTCATCTCAGTCCTAATTGACCAACCCCTTATCCTGAGACTATGACCCCTAGTTCAAGACTCTCTAGCCAGAGGAAACAGCTTCTCAGCATCTACTCTGTCTAAGAATTTTATTCGTTACAATGAGATCATCTCTCATTCTTCTAAACTCCAGAGAATATAGACCCATTCTACTCAATCTCTCCTCATGGGGCAGCCCTTATTCCAGGAATCATTGCACCCATTCTAAGGCAAGTATATCCTCCTTAGGTAAGGAGACCAAACCTGTGCACAGTACTCCAGGTGTGATATTACCAAAGCCCTATATAATTGAAGCAAGACTTCCTTACTCTTATACTGCAACCCTCTTGCAATAAAGACCAACATACCATTTACCTTCCCAATTGCTTGCTGTACCTACATGTTAACTTTTTCTGATTCGTGTACAGGACACCCAAATCCCTCCGAATCCCAATATTTACGGCTCTCTCACCTTTTAAAAATATTCTGTTTTCCATTCTTCCTACCAAAGTGGATAATTTAACATTTTTCCACTTTATACTCCATCTGCCACCTTCTTGCCCAATCACTTCATCGGTCTATATCCCTTTGCAGCCTCTTTACATCCTTCACACAGCTTACTTTCCCACTTAGCTTTGTAATATTGGAAAACTTGGAAATATAACACTCTGTCCTCTCATCTCAGTCATTGATATAGATTGTAAATAGCTGAGGCCCAAGCACTGATCCTTGCAGCACTCCACTAGTTACAACCTTTCATCCTGAAAATGACCCATTTATTCCTACTCTCTGTTTTCTGTCTGTTAACCAATCCACAATCCTTGCTAATATATTACCCCCAATCCCATGTAAAAACCTTTTGTGTGGACCCTATCGAATGCCTTTTGAAAATCCAAATATAATACATTCACTGGTCCCCATACCTTCCCTGCTAGTTATACCCTCAAAAAACACAATTTCCTTTTCAGAAAACCATCATGACTTTGCCTAATCATATTGTGATTTTTCAAGTGCCCTACTACCACATTCTTAATAATAGATTCTAGCATGTTCCCTACTACTGATGTTAGGCTAACTGGCTTATAAATCCCTGTTTTCTCTCTTCCCCTCCCTTTTTTGAACAGTGGGGTTACATTTGCTATCTTCAAATCCACGGGGACCGTTCTAGAATCTAGGAAATTCACGAAGATCAAAACCAATGCATCCACTATCTCTGCTCCACCTCTTTTAAAACCCTAAGATATAGACCATTGGGTCCAAGGGATTTGTTGGCTTTTAGTCCCATTAATTTCTCTAGTACATTTTCTTTACTAATATTAATTACTTTTTCTCACTCTCATTAGACCCTTGGTTCCCCACTATTTTCGTTATGCTTTTTGTGTCTTCTACTGTGAAGACAGACACAAAAACATTGTTTAATGTCTCCGCCATTTCCTTATTCCCCAGTATAATTTCTCCTGTCTCAGCCTCCAAGGGACCCATGTTTACTTTCACTAATGGCTTCCTTTTTACATACTTGTAAAAGCTCTTACAATCTGTTTTTATATTTCTTGATGGTTTACTCTCATAGTTTATTTTCTCCCCTTTATCAATTTCTTGGCCATCCTTTGCCGATTTTTGAAACCCTCTGATTCCTCAGACTTACTAATTTTTGTGGCAACATTGTAAGCCTCTTCTTTTAATGTAATATTATACTTAACTTCTCTATTATCCATGTTTGTACCACTTTTCGAGTGGAGTTTTTCTTCCTCAAGGGAATGTATATTTGTTGAGAATTTTGAATTATTTCCTTAAATGTTGACCATTGCTTTTCCACCATCATATCTTTTAATCTAATTTCCCAATCTACCTCAGCCAACTCACCCCTCATACCTCCATAATTGGCTTTGTTTAAATTTAAGACCCTAGATTTGGACTTAACCACATCACTCTTAAATATTATGATCACTCTTCCCTAGGGGATCCTTTGCTATAAGATTGCTAATTAACCCTGTCTCATTGCACAACAGAACTCATCCTCCAAGCTACTTATGCCAATTTGGTTTGTCCAGCAGTCTATATGAAGATTAATGTCCACCAGGACTATTGCATTGATCTAGCCAGAATAGTAGACTGGCACAGGAAGCCATGGCTGTTTTTTTTAAAGTGGGAAAGAGTGCAAAAAAAATTAAAAGTATATAAAAAATTTCATAAAAGGCAGAGATGATTCTGGTAGAAGCTGGGAGAGCCCCAATTTCAGTAAGCCTCAGACTGTGGAACCCAGGACCATCTGTCTTGGAGATGCAAATTTGGAGATGAGAGAACTCGTAGCTAAGTATAAAGGCGGGCCAATTTTATGAGTTCATAGAGCCAATAAGGAGCCTCACTCAGGAACATTGCATTTTAGCAATTTGGGTACATACTGTAAACAATTTTCATACCATTAATATATCCAGACAGGGAACTGTGAACAGCGGCCTGTAACTTACAAATATGCATTGCTAGTAAACAAGGTACGTAGCTAGTAGTATCTATTCAGATAAATAAGTAGTGGTAGACAAGCACTGCAGAAATAGGCATTAAAATAACGTGTTACAGGAAGTAAGTATGACATTTCCACAAAATATGCACATAACTCAAATCTTTTAATATATTACAGATTAGGATCTTTTATACCGCAATGAAAGATTACTCCAGATAATGTGCTGTGAATCAGAAATTCTCAGAGACTGAACATAAGCTTTCTTCACCAAGTTCAGATAAAATGAAGTTCACATCACATAGCAAGATAAAATCAGAGGGAGCCCCTCACAATGCAGGGTTTTCAAATCACACAAGTAAGGACCACCCAAATAATTTGCCAATTTGTCAATAATTACCTTGGTTCAATAAAGAAACCGACAGCTGATGCTACAGCAGAAAGTGCATCAGAGTTGATTGGAATATGGAAAATTTTAATCAGAGGACTGGAATCTGGAATTCATAACTCACAAACAACTAAGTTATTTGGAGTCAATTTCTTTATGGTACATAGTCCAGACTGAATGGATTCCAATGTGTTGTCTTAGTTCTGCCCCAGCTGTAATAAAGCAAAAAAGCAAATATCTTTGTGTGCTTTTCTTGTGGGTGTTTTGCAATAAAAGTTTTTAAAGGTCTGCTTAACACTGGAGGAAATCAATGGCTGATGCCTGGCATCATTTGGCATGATCCCATTGGAGATACCTCTCAAACGAAGCTGTCACCACAGGGTTGAGATCCCTTGATCAGTTAATTTGTGCAGCTTCCAGCACAGTCCAAGTAGAAGCAAACAAATCTGGCAGTTCAATGCAGCAGCCAAATTTGAGTTTTCAGGTGAGCTAGTTTGAGAAAGTCATTTGTCTAGTTGCTATGAGGATTGTTAAGGAACAGAAGATCTGTCAAATGCTAGAAACAGTGTTAGGTGCAGTCAGGGTTGATTCAGGTTGTGTGTCAGCAGCACTGAGCTTGGACTAAGAGGCTGATGTATTTGGCTGAAAGTAGTTCTGATTGGTAAGTTATACACCAAAGGTTTTGGTTCATTTTTTTAGGTTTAGTTCATTAAAACATTTCAGCATATTTTACATACAAAACAATCACATATATTCCAGCAGCTGTTTGTAAGAATACATATGCACCCAATTTAGCCAAAAGTAGGCTTATAGCCGAATCTTAAACAAAGATAAGTACACCATTTATCAAAAAAATCATAACAATACTGATTAAAATTTAACAAATTTAATTAAGCAACCTGGATTCTGGTAGCCATAAGATAATATATAGTACATACAGGTTGCTGTATCCTCAAAATGGACAGTTAACCTTAAAACAACAAAACCGTCGCAAAAATAGAAAAAAACATGCTATATGACACACAAATATAAAAATGTCAGCCATGGGTCAATTGGTAGCACACTCGCCTCTGAGTCAGAAGGTTGTTGGTTCAAGTCTCATTCCAGAGACTTGAGCACAAAAATCTAGGCTGACACTCCAGTGCAGTACTGAGTGCAGTACGGAGCCTCTTATCAACAAGAGCAGACATTGATGAGGAGATTCAACACTGCCTCCAGTGCGCCAGTGCAGCCTTCGGCCACCTGAGGAAAAGAATGTTCGAAGACCAGGCCCTCAAATCTAGCACCAAGCTCATGGTCTACAGGTCTGTAGTAATAACCGTCCTCCTGTATGGCTCAGAGACATGGACCATGTACAGTAGACACCTCAAGTGGCTGGAGAAATACCATCAACGATGCCTCTGCACGATCCTACAAATCCCCTGGGAGGACAGACGCACCAACATTAGTGTCCTCAACCAGGCTAACATCCCCAGTATTGAAGCACTGACCATATTTGATCAGCTCCGCTGGGCAGATCGCCTTGTCTGCATGCCAGACACGAGACTCCCAAAGCAAGCGCTCTACTCCTTCATGGCAAACAAGCCAAAGGTGGACAGAGGAAATGTTACAAGGGCACCCTCAAAGCCTCCCTGATAAAGTGCGGCATCCCCACCGACACCTGTGAGTCCCTGACCAAAGACCGCCCTGAGTGGAGGAGGTGCATTCGGGAGGGCGCTGAGCACCTCGAGTCTCATTGCCGATTGCATGCAGAAAACAAGTGCAGGCAGCGGAAAGAGCATGCAGCAAATCTGTCCCACCCTCCCTTACCCTCAAAGACTATCTGTCCCTCCTGCGACAGAGGCTGTGGCTCGCGTATTGGACTGTTCAGCCACCTAAGGACTCATTTTAAGAGTGGAAGCAAGTATTCTTCGATTCCGAGGGACTGCCTATGATGATGATAATGTTGATGATGATGATGATGATGCAGTACTGAGAGAGTGCTATACTGTCGAAGGTGACATCTTTCGGATGAGACGGTAAACCGAGACCTCGTCTGTTGTCTCAAGCGAACGTAAAAGATCCCATGGCACTGCTTTGAAGAAGAATAGAGGAGTTCTCCTCAGTGTCCTGGCCAATAAATATCCCTCAATCAGCATCACAAAAACAGATTATCTGGTCATTATCACATTGCTGTTTGTGGGAGCTTGATGTGCGCAGATTGGCTGCCACGTTTCCTACATTACAACAGTGACTGCACTTCAAAAAGTACTTCATTGGATGTAAAGCGCTTTGGGATGTCCAGTGGTCGTGATAGATGCTATATAAATGGAAGTCTTTCTTTCTATATATATAAAATGTGCATAAAGGATGTTGAATCATTATTGTTACATGTTAACCAATTTTAATAATTTATCTTAATGTTAATCTGTCCTTCTCTTTTAACTGCTGACCAACCTGCTGTGCTTTTTCAGCATTTTTTTATTTTTATTTCAGGTTTACAACTTTCAGTTTTCTTTTTACTTCTGCTTGTTGTTTTCATTATTACATGTCTACAGCAGTCTCCCATAGGCTTGTCACATTTTACAGATATAACAAAGAAAATAGAATCAACAGACTTCGACTGTCAGTAGCTTCCTCTGAAATTTGGTCAACACTCTCATTTTTTCATAATCGAAATGTTTAGACAGTATTATGTTGCAACACATTTTTTTTCACTTCTCATCAACAGCTGTGCTGCCTTGGCCAAGGCGTGACTTAAAAAGAAAACAAGTTTATGTGCGAGAGAGGGCGATGAAAGGAACAATGTGAAAAAAGAAAACCCACTGATGTGAGCGGACGCAAATGGGAAACCAGCTACATCATATCTGTGACATGAGGATTCACAGGTCCCAGGAAGATGCAAGACTGCAGTGCACAGCAGTTAAGGTCAAGTACAAGTACAGCAATCTTTAAAAAGAAGTCAACACAGAGTGAATGAGATTTGAATGATATGGTAGTCAAGGGTTATGGGGAACAGGCAGGGAAGTGGAGTTGAGGCCAAGATCAGATCAGCCATGATCTTATTGGATGGCGGAGCAGGCCGTATGGCCTACTCCTGCTCCTAATTTCTTATGTTCTCATGTTCTTAGATAGGATACTGAGGACTGTGAGGTGGAGAGTACTTCAGCAAGATCCAGCTGGAATGCAAAAATAAATAATAAATCTCAGTTTTGGGAACAGAAAGATGGATAGGTTGACATCACGGCTTTAGATTCCTGAGGCATTGGGACTGTTTCTGGGGGAGGTGGGAACAGTACAAATCAGATGGGTTGCACCTCAACAGAGCCAGGACGAGTATCCTCACGGGAGGGTTTGCTAGTGCTGTTGGGAGGGTTTAAACTAGCTTGGCAGGGGGATGGGAATGGGAGAATAGATTCAGTGGGGAGTAAAGCAAAGCTGGAATTGGGCAGCAGATAAGAATGCGATTTGGGAAGACAAAGGAAACAAGGGCTGGAAAATAGACAACAGGGGAATTTGGCACCACTAAATAGTACATATTTCAATGGAAGGAGTATAGGGAATAAAACAGATGAGCTGAGAGTGCAATTGACACTTGGGAGTATGATATTATAGCTATTACTGAGACATGGCTGAAAGCAGGGCAGATATGGCAGTTCAACATTCCTGGTTTCAGGGTTTTCAGACGGGATAGAGAATGGAGTAAAGAAGGAGGGGGGTTGCAGTATTAATTAAAGAAACAATTACAGCTGTGAGAAAGGATGATATGCGAGAGGGGGTCATCAAATGAGGCCATATGGGTTGGATTGAAGAATAAAAAAGGGGCGATCACACTATTTTTGATCAAACAGTCAGTGGGAGATAGAAGAACAAATATGTGGGCAAATTGCTGCGAAGTGCAAACACTGTAGAGTTGTAATAGTGGGGGACTTCAACGACCCTAATATTAACTGGGAAAAAATTCATGTAAATGGTACAGAGGGTGCGGAATTCCTAAAATGCATTCAGGAGAACTTCTTTAGCCAGTATGTAACAAGTCCAACAAGGGAGGGGGTGGTTCTGGACTTGGTTTTGGGGAATATAAAGGGGCATGTGGACGGGGTATCAGTGGGAGAGCATTTTGGTGCTAGTGATCATAATTCAGTGAGATTTAGGGTAGTTATGGAAAAGGACAAAGATGGACCAGGAATAAAAGTTCTCAATTGATGTAAAGCCAATTTTGCTGAGCTGAGGTGGGATTTGGCCAAAGAGGACTGGAAATGGCTACTTGATGGTAAATCAGTGTCAGAGCAGTGGGAGGCATTCAAGGAGAAGATCCTGAGGGTACAGAGCAATTATGTTGCCTTAAAAAAAGGGTGGGGCTAACAAATCAAGACCCCCCTGGAGGTCAAGGGCCAGACAGAGTTAGATAAAGGAAAAAAGGGAAGCTTACGGCAGCTACCAAGAACTCAATACTGCAGAAACTCTAGAGGAGTATTAAAACTGCAGGGGTGCAATTAAAAAAGATATCAGGAAAGCAAAGAGAGAGCATGAAAGAACATTGGCAAGTAAAATC
Organism: Pristiophorus japonicus; assembly: GCF_044704955.1. Classification (NCBI taxonomy): domain Eukaryota; kingdom Metazoa; phylum Chordata; class Chondrichthyes; family Pristiophoridae; genus Pristiophorus; species Pristiophorus japonicus. The sequence continues at coordinate 154,995,458 of NC_091979.1, read as the reverse complement.
AGTGAAAACTCAAAGATGTTTTATAAATACACTAAGAGCAAGAGGATAACTAGAGAAAGATTGGGGCCTATTAGAGACCATAAAGGAAATCTGTGTGTGGAGGCAGAACATATGATTCTTAATGAATACTTTGCATCTGTTTTTACAAAAGAGAGGGGCGATGCAGACTTTGCGATGATGGAGGCCTAGTGTGAAATATTAGACAAGGTAAACATAGTGAGAGAGGATGTATTAAGGGGCATAGCACCTTTGAAAGTGGATAAATCCCTAGGCCTGGATAAAGTGTATCCCAGGCTGTTAAGAGAAGCAAAAGAGCAAATAGCAGAGGCTCTGACCATCATTTTCCAAACGTCTCTGGCTACAGGCATGGTGCCTGAACACTGGAGGACTGCTAATGTTGTACCTTTGTTTAAAAAGGGAGACAGCGATAGACTGAGTAATTACAGGCCACTCAGCCTAACCTCGGTGGTGGGAAAATTATTGGAAAAAATCCTGAGGGACAGGACAAATCTTCATTTGGAAAGATGTGGTTAATCAAGGACAGTCAGCATGGATTTGTTAAGGGAAGGTCGTGTCTGACAAACTTGATTGAATTTTTCAAGCAGGTAATCAGGTGGGTCAATGAGGGCAGTGCATATGATGTAGTGTATATGGTTTCTAGCAAAGTTTTTGATAAGGTCCCACATGGCAAACTGGTCACAAAAGTAATAATCCATGGGATTCAGGGCAAAGTGGCAAGTTGGATCCAAAATTGGCTCAGAGGCAGGTCAAAAGGGTAATGGTTGATGGGTGTTTTTGTGACTGGAAGGCCGTACGCAGTGAGGTGCCACAGGGCTCAGTGCTGGGCCCCTGGCTTTTTGTGGTATATATCAATGTCCTGGACTTGAATGTTGGGGGTATGATTACAAAGTTTGCGGATGACACTAAAATATGCTGTGTGGTTGATAAGTATGAAGTAATGGATTTGGGGAGATCGAACAAGGCAAGGAACTACACATTAAATGGTACGGCACTGAAAAGTGTAGGGGAATAAAGGGACCTTGGAGTGCAGGTCCACAGATCCCTGAAGGTAGCAAGCCAGGAAGATAAGGTGGTTAAAAAGGCATATGGAATACTTGCCTTTATTAGTCGAGGCACAGAATACAAGAGTAAGGAGGTTATGCTTGAAATGTATAAAGCACTGGTTAGGCCACAGCTGGAGTACTGTGTGCAGTTCTGGTCACCACATTAAAGGAAAGATGTGATTGCACTGGAAAGGGTGCGGAGGAGATTTAAAAGAATGTTGCCGGGACTGGAAAATTTTGACTATGAGGAAAGATTGGAGGTGCTGGGTCTGTTTTCTTTGGAACAGAGGAGGCTGAGGTGAGAAACATCGAAACATAGAAACAGAGAAAATAGGTGCAGGAATAGGCCATTCGGCCCTTCGAGCCTGCACCACCATTCAATAAGATCATGGCTGATCATTCACCTCAGTACCCCTTTCCTGCTTTCTCTCCATAACCCTTGACACCTTTAGCCATAAGGGCCATATCTAACTCCCTCTTGAATATATCCAACGAACTGGCATCAAAATCTCTCTGCGGTAGAGAATTCCACAGGTTAACAACTCTCTGAGTGAAGAAGGTTCTCCTCATCTCAGTCCTAAATGGGCTACCCCTTATCCTAAGACTATGTCCTCTGGTTCTGGACTTCCCCAACATCGGGAACATTCTTCCTGCATCTAACCTGTCCAGTCCCGTCAGAATTTTATCTGTTTCTATCAGATCCCCTCTCATCCTTCTAAACTCTAGTAAATACAGGCCCAGTCGATCCAGTCTCTCCTCATATGTCAATCCTGCCATCCCGGGAATCAGTTTGGTGAACCTTCGCTGCACTCCCTCAATAGCAAGAACGTCCTTCCTCAGATTAGGAGACCAAAACTGAACACAATATTCCAGGTGAGGCCTCACCAAGGCCCTGTACAATTGCAGGAAGACCTCCCTGCTCCTATACTCAAATCTCCGAGCTATGAAGGCCAACATACCATTTGCCTTCTTCACCGCCTGCTGTACTTGCATGCCAACTTTCAATGACTGATGTACCATGACACCCAGGTCTCGTTGCACCTCTCCTTTGCCTAATCTGCCGCCATTCAGATAACATTCTGCCTTCATGTATTTGCCACCAAGGTGGATAACCTCACATTTATCCACATTATACTGCATCTGCCATGCGTTTGCCCACTCACCTAACCTGTCTAAGTCACCCTGCCGCCTCTTAGCATCCTCTTCACAGCTCATACCGCCACCCAGCTTAGTGTCATCTGCAAACCTGGAGATATTACACTCAATTCCTTCATCTAAATCATTAATGTATATTGTAAAGAGCTGGGGTCCCAGCACTGAGCCCTGCGGCACCCCACTAGTCACTGCCTGCCATTCTGAAAAGGACCTGTTTATCCCGACTCTCTGTTCCCTGTCTGCCAACTAGTTCTCTATCCACATCAGTGCATTACCCCCAATACCATGTGCTTTGACTTTGCACACCAATCTCTCGTGTGAGGCCTTGTCAAAAGCCTTTTGAAAGTCCAAATACACCGCATCCACAGGTTCTCCCTTGTCCACTCTACTTGTTCCATCCTCAAAAAATTCTAGAAGATTTGTCAAGCATGATTTCCCTTTCATAAATCCATGCTGACTTGGACTGATCCTGTCACTGCTTTCCAAATGCGCTGCCACTTCATCTTTAATAATTGATTCTAACATTTTCCCCACGACTGATGTCAGGGCAACCTGTCTATAATTACCCATTTTCTCTCTCCCTCCTTTCTTAAAAAGTGGTTACATTAGCTACTCTCCAGTCCATAGGAACTGATCCAGAGTCGATAGACTGTTGAAAAATGATCACCAATGCATCCACTATTTCTAGGGCCACTTCCTTAAGTACTCTGGGATGCAGACTATCAGGCCCCGGGGATTTATCGGCCTTCAATCCCATCAATTTCCCTAACACAATTTTCTGCCTAATAAGGATTTCCTTCAGTTCCTCCTTCTCACCAGACCCTCGGTCCACTCGTATTTCCGGAAGGTTATTTGTGTCTTCCTTCCTGAAGACAGAACCAAAGTATTTGTTCAACTGGTCCGCCATTTCTTTGTTCCCCATTATAAATTCACCTAAATCTGACTGCAAGAAACCTACATTTGTCTTCACTAATCTTTTTCTCTTCACATATCTATAGAAACTTTTGCAGTCAGTTTTAATGTTCCCAGCAAGCTTCTTCTCATAATCTATTTTCCCCCTCCTAATTAAACCCTTTGTCCTCCTCTGCTGAATTATAAAATTCTCCCAGTCCTCAGGTTTGCTGCTTTTTCTGGTCAATTTATATGCCTCTTCCTTGGATTTACTATCGTTAATTTCCCTTGTTAGCCACGGTTGCGCCACCTTCACCGTTGTATTTTTACTTCAGACAGGGATGGACAATTGTTGAAGTTCATCCATGTGATCTTTAAATGTTTGCCATTGCCTATCCACCGTCACCTCTTTAAGTATCATTCGCCAGTCTATTCAAGCCAATTCACGTCTCATACCATCGAAGTTACCTTTCCTTAAGTTCAGGACGCCATCTCTGAATTAACTGTGTCACTCTCCAGCGTAATGAAGAATTATACCTGGGCAGGACCGGAACCAATGTCCTAGGGGAAGTGTTTGCTCGTGCTGCTGGGGAGGAGTTAAACTAACATGGCAGGTGGATGGGAACCTATGCAGGGAGACAGAGGGAAATAAAATGGAGGCAGAAGCAAAAGATAGAAAGGAGAATAGTAAAAGTGGAGGGCAGAGAAACCCAAGGCAATAAACAAAACAGGCCACATTACAGCAAAATTCTAAAGGGGCAAAGTGTATTAAAAAGACAAGCCTGAAGGCTCTGTGCCTCAATGCGAGGAGTATTCGGAATAAGGTGAATGAATTAACTGCACAGACAGCAGTTAACGGATAGGAGGTGATTGGCATCACGGAGACATGGCTCCTGGGTGACCAAGGCTGGGAACATCCAAGGGTATTCAACATTTAGGAAGGATAGGCAGAGAGGAAAAGGAGGTGGGGTGGCGTTGCTGGTTAAAGAGGAAATTAATGCAATAGTAAGGAAGGACATTAGCTTGGATGATGTGGAATCGGTATGGGTGGAGCTACGGAAGACCAAAGGACAGAAAACGCTAGTGGGAGTTGTGAACAGACCACAAAACAGTAGTAGTGAGGTTGGGGACAGCATCAAACAAGAAATAATGGATGTGTGCAATAAAGGTACAGCTGTTATCATGGCTGACTTTAATCTACATATTGATTGGGCTAAACAAACTGGTAAACAAACAAAGCGGTGGAGGAGGATTTCCTGGTGTGTATTAGGGATGGTTTTCTAGACCAATATGTCGAGGAACCAACTAGGGAGCTGGCCATCCTAGACTGGGTAATGTGTAATGAGAAAAGACTAATTAGCAATATTGTTGTGCGAGGCCCCTTGGGGAAGAGTGACCATAACATGGTAGAATTGCTTATTAAGATGGAGAGTAACACAGTTAATTCAGAAAATAGAGTCCGGAACTTAAGGAAAGGTAACTTCGACGATTTGAGGCGTGAATTGGCTAGAATAGACTGGCAAATGATACTTAAAGGGTTGACGGTGGATAGGCAATGGCAAACATTTAAAGATCACATGGATGAACTTCAGCAATTGTACATCCCTGTCTGGAGTAAAAATAAAATGGGGAAGGTGGCTCAATTGTAGCAAACAAGGGAAATTAAGGATAGTGTTAAAACCAAGGAAGAGGCATATAAATTGGTTGGAAAAAGCAACAAACCTGAGGACTGGGAGAAATTTAGAATGCAACAGAGGAGGACTACGGGTTTAATTAAGAGGGGGAAATAGAGTACGAGAGGAAGCTTGCAGGGAACATAAAAACTGACTGCAAAAGCTTCTGTAAATATGTGAAGATAAAAAGATTAGTGAAGACAAACGTAGGTCCCTTGCAGTCCGGTTCAGGTGAATTTATAATGGGGAACAAAGAAATGCCAGACGAATTAAACAAATACTTCAGTTCTGTCTTCACGAAGGAAGACACAAATAATGTTCCGAATGTACTAGGGCACAGTGGGTTTAGTGAGAAGGAGGAACTGAAGAATATCCTTATTAAGCGGGAAATCGTGTTAGGGAAATTGATGGGATTGAAGGCCGATAAATCCCCGGGGCCTGATAGTCTGCATCCCAGAGTATTTAAGGAAGTGGCCCTAGAAATAGTGGATGCATTGGTGATCATTTTCCAACAATCTATCGACTCTGGATCAGTTTCTATGGACTGGAGGGTAGCTAATGCAACACCACTTTTAAAAAAAGAAGGGAGAGAGAAAATGGGTAATTATGGACCGGTTAGCCTGACATCAGTAATGGGAAAAATGTTGGAATTAATCAATAAGGATGAAATAGCAGCGCATTTGGAAAGCAGTGACAGGATCGGTCCAAGTCAGCATGGATTTATGAAAGGGAAATCATTCTTGACGAATCTTCTGAAATTTTTTGAGGATGTAACCAGCAGTGGATGTGGTGTATTTGGACTTTCAAAAGGCTTTTGACAAGGTCCCGCACAAGAGATTGGTGTGCAAAGTCAAAGCGCATGGTATTGGGGGTAATGTACTGACATGGATAGAGAACTGGTTGGCAGTCAGGAAGCAGAGAGTCGGGATAAACGGGTCCTTTTCAGAATGGCAGGCAGTGACTAGTGGGGTACCGCAGGGCTCAGTGCTGGGACCCCAGCTCTTTACAATATACATTAACGATTTAAATGAAGGAATTGAGTGTAATATCCCCAAATTTGCAGACGACACTAAACTGGGTGGTGGTGTGAGCTGTGAGGAGGACGCTAAGAGGCTGCTGCATGACTTGGACAGGTTAGGTGAGTGGGCAAATGCATGGCAGATGCAGTATAATGTGGATAAATGTGTGGTTATCCATTTTGGGGGCAAAAACACGAAGGCAGAATATTGTCTGAATGGCGATAGGTTAGGAAAAGGGGAGGTGCAACGAGACCTGGGTGTCATGGTTCATCAGTCATTGAAAGTTGGCATGCAGGTACAGCAGGCGATGAAGAAAGCAAATGGTATGTTGACCTTCATAGCTAGGGGATTTGAGTATAGGAGCAGGGAGGTCTTACTGCAGTTGTACAGGGCCTTGGTGAGACCTCACCTGGAATATTGTGTTCAGTTTTGGTCTCCTAATCTGAGGAAGGATGTTCTTGCTATTGAGGGAGTGCAGCAAAGGTTCACCAGACTGATTCCAGGGAGGGCTGGACTGTCATATGAGGAGAGACTGGATCAACTGGGCCTTTATTCACTGGAGTTTAGAAGGATGAGAGGGGATCTCATAGAAACATATAAGATTCTGATGGGACTGGACAGGTTAGATGCAGGAAGAATGTTCCCGATGTTGGGGAAGTCCAGAACCAGGAGACATAGTCTTAGGATAAGGGGTAGCCCATTTAGGACTGAGATGAGGAGAAACTTCTTCACTCAGAGTTGTTAACCTGTGGAATTCCCTGCTGCAGAGACTTGTTGATGCCAGTTCATTGGATATATTCAAGAGGGAATTAGATATGGCCCTTACGGCTAAGGGGATCAAGGGGTATGGAGAGAAAGCAGGAAAGGGGTACTGAGGGAATGATCAGCCATGATCTTATTGAATGGCGGTGCAGGCCCGAAGGGTGAAATGGCCTTCTCCTGCACCTGTTTTCTATGTTTCTATGTTTCTATGTTTACCATATTATGTTCACTCTTTCCCAAGGGGCCTCACACAACAAGATTGCTAATTAGTCCTTTCTCATTCCACATCACCCTGTCCAGGAGGCCAGCCCTCTCGTTGGTTCCTCGGCATATTGGTCTAGAAAACCATTGCTAATACACTCCAGGAAATCCTCCTCCACCAGTTTGGTTAGCCCAATCAATATGTAGATTAAAGTCGTCCATGATAACTGCTGTACCTTTATTGCACGCATCCATAATTTCTTATTTGATGCTGTCCCCAACCTCACTACTACTATTTGGAGGTCTGTACACAACTCCCACTAGCGTTTTCTGCCCTTTGGTATTCCGTAGCTCCACCCATACCGATTCCACATCATCCGAGCTAATGTCCTTCCTTACTATTGCGTTAATTTCCTCTTTAACCAGCAACGCCACCCCACCTCCTTTTCCTTTCTGTCTATCCTTCCTGAATGTTGAATACCCCTGGATGTTGAGTTCCCAGCCTTGGTCACCCTGGAGTCATGTCTCCGTGATGCCAATTACATCATATCCGTTAAAAACTATCTGCGCAGTTAATTTGTCGCTTTTATTACGAATACTCCTTGCTTTGAGGCACAGAGCCTTCTGGCTTGTCTTTTTAACACATTTTGTCCCTTCAGAATTTTGCTGTAATGTGGCCCTTTTTGCTTTTTGCCTTGGGTTTCTCTGCCCTCCACTTTTACTTTTCTTCTTTCTATCTTTTGCTTCTGCCCCCATTTTGCTTCCCTCTGTCTCCCTGCATAGGTTCCCATACCCCTGCCATATTAGTTTAACCCCTCCCCAACAGCACTAGTAAACACTCCCCCTAGGACATTGGTTCTGGTCCTGTCCAGGTGCAGACTGTCCGTTTTGTACTGGTCCCACCTCCCTCAGAACCGGTTCCAATGTCCCAGTAATTTGAATCCCTCCCCTCTGCACCATTCCTCAAGCCACGTATTCATCTGAGCTATCCTGTGATTCCTACTCTGACTAGCACGTGGCACTAGTAGCAATCCTGAGATTACGACCTTTGAGGTCCTACTTTTTAATTTAGCTCCTAGCTCCCTAAATTCTTGTAGGACCTCATCCTATTTTTTTACCTATATCGTTGGTACCTATATGCACCACAACAACTGGCTGTTCACCCATCCCCTTCAAAGCATCCTGCAGCCACTTCAAGACATCCTTGACCCTTGTACCAGGGAGGCAACATTCCATCCTGGAGTCTCGATTGCGGTCGCAGAAACGTCTATCTATTCCCATTACAATACAATTCCCTACCACTATATCTCTCCCACTTTTTTTCCTGCCCTCCTGTGCAGCAGAGCCACCCACTCGTGCCATGAACTTGGCTGCTGCTGCTCTCCCCTGATGAGTCATCCTCCTCAACAGTACCCAAAGCGATGTATCTGTTTTGCAGGGGGATGACCGCAGGAGACCCCTGCACTACATTCCTTCCACTGTTCTTCCTGTTGGTCACCCATCGTGTCTGAGCTTTCCTGCCATGACTTAACCCTTAGATTAACTTAATTTGGCAACAACAATGATAAAAGTTACCTACTGATACCTACTGATAGGGAAAAGAAAATGAAAAACTACTCACCAATCACCGGTCAATCACTTACCCCCTTGGATGTGACGTCATCTTTTGATTTCTTTCTACTTCTTTGTTTACCTTCTGCCCCTGCTGCAGCTGCACCAGCTAGCCTCTCCGACTCCCCAGACTCCTCGCTGATGGGCCTTTTATAGGCCTCCACCGACACTGCTCCCTGGACTCCCGTCTTTCCGACTACCCGGACTCCTCGCTGACGGGCCTTTTATTGGCCTCCGCCGATGCTACTCCCCGGATTCCCGCCTCTCCGACTCCCTGGACTCCTGATTGAGGTATAAAAAATTATGAGAGGTCTGGATAGAGTGGATAGGAAGGACCTGTTTCGCTTGGTAAAGGGGTCAACAACTAGGGGATGTAGATTTAACGTAATTGGGGGGAGGTTTTGAGGAGATATGAGGGGAAATTTATTCACCCAGAGGATGGTGTGGGTCTAGAACTCACTGCCTGAAAGGGTGGTAGAGGCAGAAACACTCACCACATTTAAAAAGTACTTGGATTTGCACTTAAAGTGCCATAACCTACAGGGCCATGGACCAAGAGCTGGAAAGTGGGATTAGGCTGGATAGCTCTTGGTCAGCCTGCGCGGACACGATGGGCCAAAATGGCCTCCTTCCGTGCTGTAACTTTCTCTGGTTCTATGACATGGAGGGTAGACCTGGAGGGGAAGAAGCAAGCTGCAATTATCAATCCAATCAGGTCATGTCTGGGTCTGTTGAAGACTAATTAATAGAGCTTGATTGCTATTATTCAAAAACTATATCGTCATTTTATTACGTGACTACCAGGTGGTCGAAGGCAAACTCGATGAAACTTTCTTCACTTAGCAATTTTTATGTTCCTTGGTAATCCATGTTCATGGGCATTGGAGAAGAATGGGCAAAGTTTTGATTGATTTACTGTTGGAATATTGACATTTTCTGGGTTTGGGTTGTTAGGTGAACTGATCTACAGTTTATTTCCTCAGTAATTAAAATTAAGAAATGTGTTTATGGAAATCACGTGTTCAGTTAATAATAAATTCAATGTGCTCTTAGGAGGGAGATAATTTATACACAGAGGTATTAATAAATATTTTTATTCTGTTGAGAAGGTAGGAAAATTGATCAATTCATATTTGATCAAGACATTATTTGGAATCAATTCAACCTTGAGGGATGAATTTAATTTGTTCGCAGAGTCATTAATAATTTATCATACTGAGAGAAGGAGAAGGGGAGGATTTCTTAATTTACTGGGTGTTATATAAACAGCAGAGAGGGAAGGGTAAGACTGATTAATTCAGAATTTCTGTGACTTAGAAGTATAGTGTGAAAAATAAATATTATTTATGGATTTTGTACCAACGTTTAAGAGAATGATGCATTTCATTATTTATTGACTTACAGTGGCAGAGGGTGAGGTAAATTGTTTATTTCATTATTTATTGGAGTGGAGTTGGAATGTGAGAGAAACCAAATTATTTAATTATTTATTTGCTGATCTACAGTCAAGTAGACTGAGGTAAATGTCTTATTTCACAATGTATCAGCAGGAGGGGAACTCTTTATTCCACTGTTTAATAACAAAGTCCAAGAGTAAGGGATTATTATTTACTTTATTAATTTTGCTACCATGCTGGAATGCAAAGAAAACTATTTCCTTTATCGTGCATCAAAGTCAGGATGAGAGAGATAGCTTATCATTGGATAATGTATTGATTGCTATGAGGAATGCTAGTTATTTAAATAATTGTTGATGTAGAGCCAAATGAGATCAAATTGTCTTTTAGTCTTAATCTCGGACTAGGGGAAAATTCGTATGTAAACTTAAGGAAATTAAAGTTCGGAAAGCAGAGTGCAATTTCATAATTATTTGTGATTAAAAAGAAGTGATAGCAGCTCCATACTGAATTGTATGAGTTCAAGCAGAGTGACAATTCAGATGCTGCAATTGGCCTCACCAATTGGCTAAATGAAGGCAAAAAGCAACCAAGGTTACTATCACTATCCCGTGATCTTTCTGAAAAGCGCACATGTGTGGACATTAGGTCAGGATAAGATCATGCTCAACTGTGGAGATCCCAGAAATCAAATTACCTGTTGACACACATTTTCTCAATGAGATATTGGAGAGCCACTGGTGCTCGCTGAAGTTTACCCAGCATAAGTCACTGTCTTTGGATTAGGAAGGGAGAAAACTAAGGAAATCAAAATCCACCGGATAAAAATATTAGGTTATCACTGCAGTTAAATACCAGGCAAACAACAAAATACGCACTAATTAAAGTGCTAAGCATTAAGAGAAGTTGTCAGATAGAAAGCCAGGCAAATACAAAGATAAAATGTTTGCTGAGAACCAAATAGAAGTTGGGGCCAGTGCCAAGGCAAGCTGTATAATGACTACCAAGTAAAGTGAGACTCATGCACCAAGGCAATTATGAGGTAAATATCAGCTAAGGTGTCAAGGGAGCATCAGATACATATGTGAAAAGCAATAGATAGGTTTCTAAAAGAATATAAGAGATACAAGGGAGGGTATCTGCCAACCAGGTAGAAAAAAGCAATGATATTCTCTTATATAAAAAAATACACTGTATGTGTGTTTCAGTATGTACATAATTAGTAACCATTTAAATATTTCCCATTACTCAAACCCCATGATTAAGTGTGACACGTTACCCAATGCAGGGCAGATAACACAAGGTCTTGTTACAACCAACTCATTCAAGAAAGAAAAAAATAAAGACTTGTATTTCTATAGCGCCTTTCATGACCACCGGACATCTCAAAGTGCTTTACAGCCAATGAAGTACTTTTGGAGTGTAGTCATTATAATGTGGAAAATGCAGATAAATATTGGCCGGGAAACCGGGGATAACTCCCCTGCTCTTCTTCAAAAAAGTGCCATGGGATCTTTTACGTCCAACTGAGAGAGCAGACGGGGCCTCGGTTTAACGTCTCATCTGATAGACAGCACCTCCAACAGTGCAGCACTCCCTCAGTACTGCACCGGAGTGTTAGCCTAGATTTCTGTGCTCAAGTCACTGGAGTGGGACTTTAACCCACAACCTTCTGAACCAGAGGGAAGTGTGCTACCCACTGAGCCACAGCTGACACCAGATAAGGAACGATAAATGTGTGGTTAATGCTTAACAAATGAATAGTCCTGCAAGTCACTCTTCAATAATAATTAAAATAAAACACATGACTGGAGTTGAGGACTCTGGTGCACAAATCTGTCAAAATTGTGCAAATCGTCGAACACTTGAAGATGTACCGATACAAACATTTCAGGGCCAAAATTGCCCTTATGTTAAGGCCTCTAGCCGCCGGAAAGCGGCGCCAAGGAGCTGCGGAGAATGACCGCCGAGTTTCTGCAGAATGGCCATCATTCGCGCAATTGGCCTCATGCGTTTTCGGTCAATGATCATATCTGCCCGCTCCCCTCCCACCCCGTTTCTGCCCCGCTGCTGCTGAAACATCCTTAAGCATGTCATTAGAGCGCGCACCACCGAGGAACCGCCCCGGGAACCACATTCAGCTGAAAAAGTCTTGTCAGCGCTTCACAGCGCCTGCGTTAGGATTTTGTGTCAGTACACAATGCTTGCTGATAAATGCTAGCAGTGTTTAAAGATGTGTTGGGTTTAGAAGAATTTTTGTCGGCGACTTTTTCTTGGACTTTTTAAAGCATTGCGAGCAGCCTTGCTGATTGACAGTGCTCCAGGCTCTACCAACTCCTCAACAGGGAGCCGTGATTGAGGAGGCTGGACTTGGGGAGGAGTTCAGTGAGAAATGGCATTGGACAAAGACCTTCACCTACCCATGCTGTCCCCAGCGGGATCGGCTCGACCAGCGGCCACAGGAAAGCCAAAATGCAGGCCCACTAGCTGCTGCACCCTCTCCTCTAGATCAGTCAGCTCTTGTGTTTTGGACTCGCCCCCACCAGTCATCGTTTGCTGGGAACGGTTGTGCGCGACCTTGGTCTGCAAAACAAAGAAGGGTTGCTGAGTAGCTGTGTCATTAGGCCTCGGCAAGTAGGTGTCAATCTCACATGAAAGAGGAGCCTCCATTGTGAATATATAGACATATATATATATATATAGGCCTCAGCAATCAAACGGCATTTCAGTGACCATATAGTGTTAGTGCGAAAGAAGCGAAGGTGAAGGAGAGTCTCGCAGATGGAAGGTGAGGAGTTAGAGGTACATGTATTCACTTTCATCACTCGAATGAGGTCATTGAGCCTTTTCCGACAGTGAGTGGCGGTGCGCCGATGAATGGAGACCCCCCGATACCTCCTCAGCAATTTCTCTCCAGGCTTTGGTAAATACGCTCAGAGTGGGTCGACCTGTATCGGGGTAGAGAATGGACCTCCTTCCCTCCACAGCTTCCACCAGGGTTTTGAGCTCCACATCACTAAAGTGGCTGGACCTCCCTCAAAGGTCTCGCATCAGCCATCTCCTCTCAAGCAACAGAGACCAAACTCAGTGCTCAGGGCCCAGCTGCAAAACTTGCCCTTTAAGGCGGCCTTTAAGAAGGCCAGGGAAAAGCTGCCTCATTGTGAGCAATTGGTCAGCAGCTGAAATTCGCGGTCCGAAAGCCACTCCACACCCACACTGCTGCAAACAGCCCATTTCTGCCTGCAATACCACTCCGCTCCTTTTTACCACCAAAAACGCTGAATTTCGCTCTCATCACCATCGCATCCATTGCGGCGGTAATGAACCCAAAAAAGCGGAGGAGCGCTCCGTTTCGGGCGGAGGACAATTCTGGCCCGATCGTGTTCATGAAAATGTTGGCATTGAGTGGAGTTAAGTGCAGGAGTATATCTGAATAGCCAATAACAGTACCCAGGATAGTCAACTGTGACACAAGAGGTGTGCTTGGTTCACAAATGCTGCTTTGGTTTTTTTGAGAAAAATAATGGACACTGCTCAAGGAGTCTACCAAACCTACCAGGCTGATGCTCACACTGGGTTATCTAGGTTATAGAAAATACATTAGAACACTAGATGACAATACAATCTTATTCACTCGAACAACAGTGTGAAATTTGTTGGAATATGACATTTCCATTTAACAAAGTGTTAGAGCAAAAGTACTGACAACAAAAGTGTGATGGTAACTGATATGTCCTTACGATACAGTACAAATGCATACAAGGCCCATACTTGAGAGAAGGTCACTGTGACTAGTAACCTTTATTCCAGCACTGAAGTGATGAAGGTGGGTGGAGCTTCCTCTTTTATACCTGAAGTCCAGGTTAGGAGTGTCTCCCACATGTTCACCACCTAGTGGTCAGTGTTCTCACGGTGTACAACTTAGGTCAGTTTATATATGGATTACAATGACAGTTGAATACATGACATCACCTCCCCCCCCCAAAGTCTTATTGGGGTCACAGGTTAAGTCTCTCTGGTGGTTTACGCTCCCTTGTAGAGCGCCTGAGTTGGGGCTCCGGTTGTTGGGCGTTGACCTGAGTGTCTGCTGTTTGCGATGACTCAGGCCTGTCCAGACTGCCCACAGTGACTGGGCTCTCCTCCACTTGGTTCCGGTGTTCGGTCATCTGTGGTGGAGTGAACTCTACATCGTGTTCTTCCTCTGCTTCTTCTATGGAGTTGTTGAACCTCCTTTTTGTTTGATCCACGTGTTTGGGGCAGATTTGTCCATTGGTAAGTTTAACTACCAGAATCCTATTCCCCTCTTTGGCAATCACAGTGCCTGCAAGCCATTTGGGCCCTGCAGCATAATTGAGGACAAAGACAGGGCCATTGACATCAATACACCGCGCCCTCGAATTCTCGTCATGGTAGTCACATTGTGACCGGCGCCTGCTCGCAACAATTTCTTTCATGGTGGGGTGTATGAGGGATAACCTGGTTTTGAGCGTCCTTTTCATTAGCAGCTCTGCGGGTGGAACCCCTGTAAGCGAGTGTGGTCGGGATCTATTGGCCAACAGGAGGCGTGATAAGCGGCTTTGTAGGGAACCCCCTTGGATTCTGAGCATCCCCTGTTTGATTATCTGCACTGCTCGTTCCGCCTGGCCGTTTGAGGCCGGCTTGAACTGTGTCGTTCTGATATGGTTGATACCATTTCCTGCCATGAAGTCCTGGAACTCAATGCTTGTACAGCACGGGCCATTGTTGCTGACCAAGACGTCCGGTAGACTATGGGCGGCAAACATTGCCCGCCGACTTTCTACCATGGCAGAGGATGTGCTTGAATTGAGAATGTCACACTCAATCCATTTAGAGTGGGTGTCTACTACAACCAAAGACATTTTTCCCATGAAGGGACCTGCACAGTCCACATGGATGCGTGACCATGGCTTGGCGGGCCAGGACCAGGGGCTAAGGGGGGCTTCCCTGGGCACATTGCCCAGCTGGGCACATGTGTTGCACCTGCGAACACAAAGTTCCAGCTCTGCGTCTATTCCTGGCCACCAAACGTGTGAGCTGGCAATTGCCTTCATCATGTCAATGCCCGGGTGCTCCTTGTGGAGTTCTCGGATGAAGGCCTCTTTGGCCATCTGGGGCATGACCACTCGGTTCCCCCATAGTAGGCAATCGGCCTGAATCGAGAGTTCATCTTTGCGCCTGTGAAATGGTTTAAATTCCTCAGGGCATGCCCCGTACGTGGCTGCCCAGTCTCCATTCAGGACACATTTCTTGACTAAAGACAGTAGCGGGTCTCTATTAGTCCAGACTTTGATCTGACAGGCTGTCACAGGTGAGCCTTCGCTTTCGAAAGCTTCAACAGCCATGACCATCTCAGCAGCATGTTCGGTTGCCCCCTCGGTGGTGGCTAGTGGGAGCCTGCTGAGTGCATCGGCGCAGTTTTCAGTGCCCGGTCTGTGCCGAATTGTGCAGCCATAGGCGGCTAACGTGAGTGCCCACCTCTGCATGCGGGCCGATGCATTTGCATTGATGGCCTTGTTGTCGGCCAAAAGGGACGTTAGGGGTTTGTGATCTGTCTCCAGCTCAAATTTCCTGCCAAACAGGTACTGGTGCATTTTTTTTACTGCATATACACATGCAAGTGCTTTCTTTTCTACCATCCTGTAGCCCCTTTCTGCCTGGGACAAACTTCTGGAGGCGTAAGCTACCGGCTGTACTGACCCTTGGCATTAACATGCTGCAACACACACCCGACCCCATAGGACGATGCATCGCACGTTAAAACAAGTTTCTTACATGGGTTATATAGCGTTAACAGATTGTTGGAGCATAACAAATTGCGTGTTCTATCAAAAGCCCTTTCCTGGCTGTCCCCTCAGACCCATTCACGACCTTTGCGTAGGAGCACGTGTAGAGGCTCTAACAGCGTGCTCAATTTGGGAAGAAAGTTACCAAAATAGGTCAGGAGCCCCAGGAACGAACGCAGCTTGTTGTGTTACAGGGTCTGGTGCTCTCTGGACCGCTTCCGTTTTGGACGCAGTATGTCTGATCCCATCTGCTGCTACCCTCATCCCCAGGAATTCTACCTCTGGAGCTAGGAAGACACACTTCGCCTTTTTCAGTCGCAGACCTACCCGTCCAGTCTGCGTAGCACCTCCTCCAGGTTGTGGAGGTGTTCTTCAGTATCGCAACCCGTGATGAGGATGTCGTCTTGAAAAACCACCGTCCCTGGAATCGACTTGAGGAGACTTTCCATGTTTCGTTGAAAGATCGCGGCGGCTGAGCGAATCCTGAAAGGACATCTGTTGTACTCAAACAACCCCTTGTGTGTCGTGATGGTGGTCAGCTTCTTCGACTCACTCGCCAGCTCCTCGGTCATGTAAGCTGAGGTCAGGTCCAATTTTGAACAAAGTTTGCCACCGGATAGCGTCGCAAAGAGGTCCTCCGCTCTCGGTAGCGGGTACTGGTCTTGGAATGACACCCGATTGATGGTGGCCTTGTAATCACCACATATCCTGACCGACTCATCCGTCTTGAGCACCAGCACAATTGGGCTCGCCCAGTCACTGAATTCGACTAGCGAGGTGATGCCTTCCCTCAGCAGGCGGTCCAATTCGCCTTCTGTCTTTTCCTGCATCACGTACGGCACCGCTCTGGCCTTGTGGTGTACTGGCCTGGCATCTGGGTTTATGTGAATCATTACCTTGGTCCCCATGAAAGTGCCAATGCCAGGTTGAAATAGTGAGTAAAATTTGTCCAGGACCTGTGAGCATGATACTCGCTCCACAGAAGAAATTGCATTGACATCGCCCCATTTCCAGTTCATGACAGCAAGCCAACTCCTCCTGAGTAGTGCAGGGCCGTCCCCCGGGACAATCCAGAGTGGCAACCTGTTCTCCGAATCTTTGTGGGTCACGACTACCGTGGCGCTGCCTAGCACCGGAATAATCGCCTTTGTATATGTCCGTAGCTGTGCGTCAATCGGCAATAATTTTGGCCTCCTGGCCTTGGACGCCCACAACTTGTCGAACTGTTTGATACTCATCAGGGACTGGCTGGCCCCCGTGTCTAGCTCCATTGATACTGGGATGCCATTGAGGAGCACTTTCATCATTATCGGTGGCGTCCTGGTATATGAACCGTATATGTGCTCCACATGAACTCGCTGAACTTCAGCTTCCAGTGATTTCCCCCAGTGTCCATTTGGCTGCGTAGGGCTTACATTGGGCCCGTCCTCCTCGTACATCAACCTGACTGCAGGCTTCCTGCACATACATGCCAAGTGACTGCTGACGTTGCAATTTCTGCAGATATATCGCTGATACCTGCAAGCTCTAGCTGTGTGTTTGCCTCCACACCTCCAACATGAGCCGTTGTTGGAAACAAAAGGCCCATTACCAGTCGATCGTCTCTGACTGTCTCTGTAACTGTCCTTAAACACACCATTGACATAGGTGTTGATGGCCCTATTACTGGCCGCATTGTCCCTTGCGTTGGCATGAATCGCCGTTCAGCTAGCCATTGTCTCTGTTGAAATCTCCCTTTGGGTTCGACTACATGCTCGGGCATGTCCGATTGCTCTTGTCTGCCTGGAGAACTGTGTGCCGCGTTAACAATGTTGACTCCCTGTCCATTTGCTGCATTTAAACCAAGATTTTTGTCAAACATCATTCTGGTCTCTTCCTCCCCTGAGATGAATGTCTGGGCCATCAAAGCCGTCGTTTCCAAGGTCAAGTCTTTGGTCTCAATCAGTTTCCTGAAAACCCCAGTGTGCCCGATGCCCTCAATAAAAAAGTCTCGCAGCATCTCCGCTCTGCCTGCATCTGGGAGCTTACATAGGCTCCCCAGTCGCTGGAGGTTTGCCACGAAGTCTGGGACGCTTTGCCCTTCTCACCACCGGTGCGTGTAAAACCGGTGTCTCGCCATGTGCATGCTGCTCGCTGGTTTAAAGTGTTCCCCGATCAACTTACTTAGCTCTTCAAAAGTCTTGGCTGCCTGCTTCTCTGGCGCTAGAAGGTCCTTCATCAGGGAGTACGTCCTGGATCTACAAACTGTTAGGAGATGAGCCCTGCATTTGTCGGCCGAATCCTGTCCCAACCATTCCTTAGTGACGAAACTTTGCTGTAGTCTCTCAATAAAATCGTCCCAATCATCACCAACACAGTACCTCTCACCTGTGCTGCTAGTGGCCATGCTCGCGTGGTTTAAATCCCATCCTTGTCGCCAATGATGTGTGCATTTGTACTGTATAGTAAGGACATGAGGCCTATACTTGAGAGAAGGTCACTCTGTGACCAGTAACCTTTATTCCAGCACTGAAGTGATGTAGGTGGGTGGAGCTTCCCCTTTTATACCTGAAGTCCAGGTTCGGAGTGTCTCCGACAAGCTCACCACCTAGTGATCAGTGTTCTCACGGTGTACAACTTAGGTCAGTTTATACATGGATTACAATGACAGTTGAATACATGACAGTAACAATGTGAAAACAAAAATGTGACAACAGGAAGTAAGTGGAACAAACAGGAAGTTCATGTTAGATATAAGAATTTAAACATATTATAGATGAGAAACTTGTGAACAAAACCACACGATGAGCCAAATACCCTGTAAGGATGAACGCCTCCGACACAAAATTTTTTTACAAAAATACCTGATGGTCCCAGAGGCGTTTTCGATTCCGGTCGAACGCCTTCATTCGATGTGTAGCATACGGGAAGATGATTTCGCCGAAAAAGCTGGAGTCACGTGGACCTGGACTACCAATCACTCTGCAGTATTTTCATTGATAATAATAGGAACTCGTAAAAATGGAGTTCCCATTATTAGCAATGAGAATAAACCCCTGAAACAAGAAACACAACATAACAAATTAAAAAAAACACCTCACGTATTTAAAATTAATTGAAGTTAAAAACCACGATCTCGCCAACTTTAGCCCGAGGCCTATCAACGCCAAAAATACAGGCCCTGGGAGGGGAGAAAACACAAAACAAATTGCAAAAAACAAAAAATCAAAAATCACAAAACATTTACAAGATCTTTAACTATGTAATTGCTGCAAAAGAATTAAAAAATAAAAATTTTAACTTACCTTTTTTGCAGGTCTTTCTACTTACCGATGTTTCTGAAGCTGCAACGTCTGCTTTTCTCGTGCATTTTTTTTCATCCCAAAACGGGTTCGGTGAATGGCCAAACTTAGCCGGTGCGTTTTTTTTCCGCATTGCACCAGGGTGATCCACTTTTTGTCGATATTTTCAAAATGCCATTCTGATGGTTTAGGAAATTTTGCGCACTTCATTTTAAGAATAAAAAAGCACTTTTAACACGAAAAAATCACGTTAAAATGTGCAATCGGTTGGGGAAATTCTAGCCAATAGAATCGGCCCAAGTTTCCCCAGGAATTGCTCCGTTTCTTTTGGAGCAACTAAATTTTTCTGGAGTAACTTAAAAATTGCAATTCTCCCCATTTAAGTTGATCCAGTGTAAGTGAGTAAGTTAGGTTTTTTGTTCGTTCAGTTTTTTTTCCCCCAAAAGGTGGCGATACCAGCCACTTACACCTGTTTTGGCCATTTAAGCAAGTTTAGCCAGCTAAAACTTACTCCAAACTAACTTAGGCCAGAGTAAGTGGCCACTTTTGTATGTTCTGAAAAACCCTGCGGTGAATTAAGAGATCAGCGCAGGTAGCTAGAGATGGAGCGGGGGCGGGGTGTGGGGGGGCAGGTGGGGGTTTGTGGGGAGGGAAGTGAGAACACTAAACACCTTCTCAACAACATTCATTAAGCATAAAAACCATCAATAATAATTAAAAAGTAAATAAATAAAAAATAAAAAATAAAACAAGTCCTACCTTCATACTGGGCCGGGGAAGTCAGCGGACCGGTAGGCCACTCGGCCGGGTATAGGGGCGGGAGAACTCACTGACAGGCAGGCAAGCAGAAAAACTCACAGATCGAGTTAAGGGTGCAGGTGGATGGCACTCGGCGCGGAGTTTTGGTAACTGTGAGCCGTGGAATGTGAAGTAGTGAGTGTGACAGGCTGGCTCTCCCAGTGACTGACAGTCTGCCCCGGCACCGGCCCCGGCAGGTGCAAGTGCAAATGGTGGGCGGACGGGTCAACAGCGGCTCTGGCAAAGCTCAGGCGATCCCACCCATTCCCAGCGTAGCCGACCGAAAGCTTCTCTGCCGCATTCGCGCACACATCAAGACCCAGGATTGGTGAGCTGGGCTGCCCTGCCCGGGGACCCGATGAGCAGCGTTACATTATTTGCAGAGGATGTAGAAATCAATGGCTTCTGAGCCAATTATTTACGTTGCTTAGAAGAAAAGGGCCAGTCAGCTTCAAAACAAGTAGGGAAGGAATCCTGGGCTGGAAGTCGTACCTTCATCTGACCACTCAGCCAGGGATAGGGTCGGCAACTGTGAGCATCGGGTCCCTCTCAGGCTGCAGGATGCGCTGGAGGCAGGGAGCTACTGCACATGCACGCAAGCTCTCGCGCGCATGTCCAGAGGTCCCGGCTCTGTTGTCAGCGCCGGGACCTGGCTCCGCCCCCCACCGGATGTGGTGCACCATGCTGAGGCCGAAGACGTCCTGAGGAGCGGGGAGAAAGGTAACTTTTCGGTGCCCTTTTTACTCTAGAAAGTCGGTGCATTTACGGGGTGGGGGGGGGGGTACTTGGGGCCATAGAATGGTTACAGCACAGAAGAAAGTCATTTGACCCGTCGAGCCTGTGCCGATTCTCAACTAGTCCCACTCCCCTGCTCTTTCCCCGTAGCCCTGCAATTTCTTTTCCTTCAGATACTTATCCAACTCCCTTTTGAAAGATAAAATTGAGTCTGCCTCCACTGTCCTTTCCGCCAGTGCATTCCAGATCTTAACCACTCGCTACATAAAAAAGTTTTTTCTGATATCGCCTTTGGTTCTTTTGCCAATCACCTTAAATTTGTGTACTCTGGTTCTCGACCCTTCTGTCAATGGGAACAGTTTCTCTCTATCCATTCTGTCCAGACCCCTCATGATTTTGAACATCTCTATCAAATCTCCTCTCATAGCATAGCCAATCTTTACCACGATGCAAAACTATTTTAATACCAGAGTGGCATAAACCACTCCAATGCAGACAGTAATGACATTTTTTTTAAGTCTCTGACCATTGTTCATCCTGTTCCATTAAAAAGCTGTCTTATTAGGTTGTTATATACAGCTGCTTTGATTCTAACTATTGTCCAATACAATCAATAGCACATACCTGATGATTAGTAATTCAATACATATGTTTCAATGTATTTAAATCCCAATTACACAATGCCAAACTTAAATATGTTAGTACTACAAGCCGGTAATTATGTATGAGTTCAAATGTTTTTCACACTGAGGCTAATTCAGAGCACCTTTGAAAACAAATACTGATCATAAGTTCCGCAACAAGTAACAACTGGAAGGAAGATAAGAAAAAAATGTGCCAAATAATTGTCATCAGAAAAGTGTGAAATAAATTCAGTGTATGAAATGTTACATTTAAGAAAGGTCATTGAACTTACATGTTTGATTAATTATTGTTTTGTGCAAGGAACTTTTTAAAACCATACTCAAACTATTGAATAATTATGTAAACCAGTTTCAACAGGAGAGTATGCCATTGAACTCGGCAGTTCCTAGCTCGAATAATGTTTGGATAGATAATTACTACTGGGGGTATAGGTCTTTTTAATATATATAAACTTGTCTAAACATGTTACTTGAACCTAAACCAAATGAAATGAATCTTACAAGAAATAAAATGATGGAGTTGGTATAATTCAGGAGTTGGAGGAATAGAGAACAGGTTTGTATGTTCTTATGTTTATGTCACATAGGATCACATACTGCAAGAAATAAATGGAACACAGGTGTTGGAGGGATAAATGCATATGCATGTTGTTTGGAAGAAGGCTTAATGTTTCAGCTCTCCAAAACTAGAAAGAAACTCATCTCTAGTGGGTTGGTGTAATTTTTGGCTCCACTATTGGCCATGATTTTCCTTTCCAAGCCTGTAAAAAGTTTCTCATTTTATTCTTGTGTCTTCGAATTACATTGCAGCTATGCAGTTCCATGTTCACCTCTCCAAAAATTCTATGAATCCTTTCAATTATATTTCCACCTTACCCACAATACCAAGACCATGCTAGTCAATTCACTAATGGCATCCTCAGACTGAGATCATTACACTTTATCCATCCTTGTCCTCTTCAGTCTCTTCACAGCATTTAACACAGTTGACCACTCCATCGTCCTGGGACTGCCTACTCCTGGTTCCACTTCTACTGCTTCCAAGGGTATCATAATATCTTTAACAATAGAGCCAGCCCTCACTCATTGGCAGCATCCATGCCTCTAAGTCAGAGCAACAACTTGCATTTATATAGCACCTTTAACATAGGAAAACATGCTAAGGTGCTTCAGAGGAGCGTAATCAGACTAAAATTGACACTAATCTAAAGAAGGCCCAGATTTTTATTAATGTGAAAATCAGCCAGCAATTTGTGGCGAGAAAGAGATACCCCATGAATTGCGAATTGCCACAAACTGCTGGCTGTTTGAGCCGCTCCACTGTTACCTTTGCGAAAAAGACATCTTGCCCTTAAACTTCCCAGAGTTTCAGGAAGTTTCTGCATTTGCACATTAATTAATCATTAAACTCACCACAGAAACTTAAGTCTAGTAATTAACAGTGTAAATATCCTTTTAACGATGTGATAATTGTTAATAACAAGCTCCCTGCCTGGAATGGAACTAAACTACAGAACCAGTGGAAACCTGTTCAACCTTCGCCGTCTCCAGGCCAGATCCAAGACTACCCAACTCTGTTGTCGAGCTACAGTATGCGGACGATCCCTGCATCTGCGCACATACTCCAGGACATAGTCAACGTATTTACTGAGGCGTACGAAAGCATGGGCCTTATACTAAACATCCGTAAGACAAAGGTCCTCCACTAGCCTGTCCTCGCTGCACAGCACTGCCGCCCCCCCCAGTCATCAAGATCTACCCTGGACACCGTGGACCACTTCCCATATCTCGGGAGCCTCCAATCAACAAGTGCAGGCATCGACGACGAGATCCAACACTGCCTCCAGTGTGCCAGTGCAGCCTTCGGCTGCCAGAGGAAAAGAATGTTTGAAGACCAGGCTCTCAAAACTGCCACCAAGCTCATGGTCTACAGGGCTGTAGTAATACCTGCCCTCCTGTATGGCTCAGAGACATGGACCATGTACAGTAGACACCTCAAGTCGCTGGAGAAATATCACCAATGATGTCTCCGCAAGATCCTACAAATCACCAACATCAGCGTCCTCATACAGACCAACATCCCCAGCATTGAAGCACTGGTCACACTCGATCAGCTCTGCTGGGCAGGCCACATCGTTCACATGCCAGACACGAGACTCACAAAGCAAGTGCTCTACGCGGAGCTCCTTCACGGCAAACGAGCCAAAGGTGGACAACGGAAACGTTACAAGGACACCCTCAAAGACTCCCTGATAAAGTGCGACATCCCCACTGACACGTTGGAGTCCCTGGCCAAAGACCGCCCTCAGTGGAGAAAGTGCATCCGGGAGGGTGCTGAGCACCTTGAGTCTCAACGCTGAGAGCGTGCAGAAATCAAGCGCAGGCAGCAGAAATCGCGTGCGGCAAACCTGCCCCACTCGCCCCTTCCCTCAATGACTATCTGTCCCACCTGTGACAGAGTCTGTGGCTCTCATAGTGGACTGTTCAGCCACCAAAGAACTCACTTCAGGAGTGGAAGCAAGTCTTCCTTGATTCCGAGGGACTGCCTATGATGATGATGATGATGAATTGTTAATGACTACCAATCAACCTCTCTTGCCCAGAAAGTGATCAATTATAAGAAAAAAACAAAAGACTTGCATTTATATAGTGCCTTTCACAACCACCGGTTGTCTCAAATTGCTTTACAGCCAAAGAAGTAGGAATGTAGGAATAAGGGTGGAGTTTGATTCCTTCAGGTTATGAATTGTTTTAGGAGGTTTTAAAAATGACAAATTTGAATTTTGGTTTACTTTTCCTTTCTGTCTGTTGTTTCTCTCTCTCTCTCTGAATGCAGTCTTTCTTTCCCTCCTTTTACTTCTCTTTGTGTACCTGATTTGACATTGAATTCGCCCACTCTAATTCACCCTCCTTCTCAGTCCTTCCTCTGTTTATTTCTCAATCCATTAATCTCATTGGTTAAAGGGATACGCTGTTTGTCCCATTATTCACCAAGGTCCCAGATGTCCTGCTGCCCTTGAAGCGTTGTTATCACCTCACATTTCCAATAACTTTATGGGCAAATTTTGTTAAAACATAAATGTGTACAAACAAGTCTAACTAATGGGACACACCACGAGATGCCCTCCTACAGCAAAATCTGGGCCATTAGGATGCTTTGTTAAAAAGATGGGTTTTAAGGAGTGTCTTAAAGGAGAAAGGAGAGGTGTAGCAGCTGAGCAGTTTTGGGAGGGAATTCCAGAGCTTTGGGCCAAGACAGCTGAAGGCACAGCCGCCAATGATGGGTGAAGGGAGTGGGGGATACACAAGAGGCCAGAGTTGCCAAAACACAGAGTTCTTGGAGAGTTGTAGGGCTGGAGGAGGTTACAGAGATAGGGAGGGGCCAGGCTATGATTTGAACATGAGGATGAGAATTTTAAAATTAAGGCATTTGTGGATCTGAAGCTAATCAGAAAGCACAAGAATGATGGGTGAGCAGGACTCAGTGCAGGGAAAAATACAGGCAGCAGAGTTTTGGATGAGCTCAAGTTTATGGAGGGTGGAAGATGACATGCCAACCAGTAATCAAGTCTGGAGGTAACAAAAGCATGGGTGAGGGAATCCAGTTTCACTTTGGTTCTACCAGCATACAAATGAAAATGTAAGTTAAGATTCGGGCAGAAATTCAGTAGCGCCCATTTGGGGTGCTAAATTTAGTAATTTTTAAAATCTAGTGCCAGGCGCTAATGGTTTTGAACTTCTACAAATTGGGCGTTAGCGCCCCCGGAAGGAGGTGGAGTACTAAATAAATTGCTAATGACCTCTGTAGGGCGCTACAGGGCCGCTACCAGCAGAGCGAAAATGAATTTCAGGTGCAATGCATTCAGCAATGATCCTTCATTGTTAAACTAATATGGCAGGGGGATGGGAACCAATACAGGGAGACAGAGGGAAACAAAAAGGAGACAAAAACAAAAGACAGAAAAGAGATGAGTAAAAGTGGAGGGCAGAGAAACCAAAGGCAAGAAACAAAAAGGGCCACTGCATATAAAAGGGCTGCAGGAGGGGTAAAAACTAAAAATCATGGTTTAAAAACTAGGATGAAAACACTCTACCTAAATGCACGCAGCATTAGAAATAAAGTAAATGAGTTGATGGCACAAATCATTACAAATGGGTATTATTTGATGGCCATTACAGAAACATGGTTGCAAGGTGGCCAAGACTGGGAATTAAACATACAGGGGTATCTGACGATTCAGAAAGATAGGCAAGAAGGGAAAGGAGGTGGGGTAGCTCTGTTAATAAAGGATGATATCAGGGCAGTTGTGAGGGATGATATTGGCTCCAATGAACAAAATGTTGAATCATTGTGGGTGGAGATTAGAGATAGTAAGGGGAAAAAGTCACTGGTCGGCATAGTTTATAGGCCCCCAAATAATAACTTCATGGTGGGGCGGGCAATAATCAAGGGAATAATGGAGGCATGTGAAAAAGGAACGGCAGTAGTTATGGGGGATTTTAACCTACATATTGATTGGTCAAATCAAATCACAGGGGGTAGCCTGGAGGAGGAATTCATAGAATGCATACGGGATTGTTTCTTAGAACAGTATGTAACAGAGCCTACAAGGGAGCAAGCCATTTTGGATCTGGTCCTGTGTAACGAGACAGGAAAAATAAACAATCTCCTTGTAAAAGATCCTCTCGGAATGAGTGATCACAATATGGTTGAATTTGTAATACAGATTGAGGATGAGGAAGTTGTGTCAGAAATTAGCGTACTATGCTTAAACAAAGGGGACTACAGTGGGATGAGGGCAGAGTTGGCTAAAGTAGACTGGAAACAAGGACTAAACGGTGGCACAATTGAGGAACAGTGGAGGACTTTTAAGGAGCTCTTTCATAATGCTCAACAAAAATACATTCCAATGAAAAAGAAGGGCGGCAAGAGAAGAGATAATCAGCCGTGGATAACCAAGGAAATAAAGGAAAGTATCAAATCAAAGACCAATGCGTATAAGGTGGCCAAGGTTAGTGGGAAACTAGAGGATTGGGAAAATTTTAAGCAACAGCAAAGAATGACTAAAAAAGTAATAAAGAAAGGGAAGATAGATTACGAAGGTAAACTTGCGCAAAATATAAAAACAGATAGTAAAAGCTTTTACAGATATATAAAACGGAAAAGAGTGACTAAAGTAAATGTTGGTCCCTTAGAAGATGAAAAGGGGGATTTAATAATGGGAAATGTGGAAATGGCTGAGACCTTAAACAATTATTTTGCTTCCGTCTTCACAGTGGAAGACACAAAAACCATTCCAAAGATTTTTGGTCATAGGAATGTGGGAAGGGAGGACCTTGAGATGATCGCTATCACTAGGGAGGTAGTGCTGGACAGACTAATGGGACTGAAGGTAGACAAGTCCCCTGGTCCTGATGAAATGCATCCCAGGGTATTAAAAGAGATGGCAGAAGTTATAGCAGATGCATTTGTTATAATCTACCAAAATTCTCTGGACTCTGGGGAGGTACCAGCGGATTGGAGAGCAGCTAATGTAACACCTCTGTTTAAAAAGGGGGTCAGGCAAAAGGCAGGTAACATAGAAACATAGAAACATAGAAAATAGGTGCAGGAGTAGGCCATTCGGCCCTTCTAGCCTGCACCGCCATTCAATGAGTTCATGGCTGAACATGCAACTTCAGTACCCCATTCCTGCTTTCTCACCATACCCCTTGATTCCCCTAGTAGTAAGGACTTCATCTAACTCCTTTTTGAATATATTTAGTGAATTGGCCTCAACAACTTTCTGTGGTAGAGAATTCCACAGGTTCACCACTCTCTGGGTGAAGAAATTCCTCCTCATCTCGGTCCTAAATGGCTTACCCCTTATCCTTAGACTGTGTCCCCTGGTTCTGGACTTCCCCAACATTGGGAACATTCTTCCTGCATCTAACCTGTCTAACCCCGTCAGAATTTTAAACGTTTCTATGAGGTCCCCTCTCATTCTTCTGAACTCCAGTGAATACAAGCCCAGTTGATCCAGTCTTTCTTGATAGGTCAGTCCCGCCATTCCGGGAATCAGTCTGGTGAATCTTCGCTGCACTCCCTCAATAGCAAGAATGTCCTTCCTCAGGTTAGGAGACCAAAACTGTACACAATACTCCAGGTGTGGCCTCACCAAGGCCCTGTACAATTGTAGCAACACCTCCCTGCCCCTGTACTCAAATCCCCTCGCTATGAAGGCCAACATGCCATTTGCTTTCTTAACCGCCTGCTGTACCTGCATGCCAACCTTCAATGACTGATGTACCATGACACCCAGGTCTCTTTGCACCTGCCCTTTTCCTAATCTGTCACCATTCAGATAATAGTCTGTCTCTCTGTTTTTACCACCAAAGTGGATAACCTCACATTTATCCACGTTATACTTCATCTGCCATGCATTTGCCCACTCACCTAACCTATCCAAGTCGCTCTGCAGCCTCATAGAATCCTCCTTGCAGCTCACACTGCCACCCAACTTAGTGTCATCCGCAAATTTGGAGATACTACATTTAATCCCCTCGTCTAAATCATTAATGTACAGTGTAAACAGCTGGGGCCCCAGCACAGAACCTTGCGGTACCCCACTAGTCACTGCCTGCCATTCTGAAAAGTCCCCATTTACTCCTACTCTTTGCTTCCTGTCTGACAACCAGTTCTCAATCCATGTCAGCACACTACCCCCAATCCCATGTGCTTTAACTTTGCACATTAATCTCTTGTGTGGGACCTTGTCGAAAGCCTTCTGAAAGTCCAAATATACCACATCAACTGGTTCTCCCTTGTCCACTCTACTGGAAACATCCTCAAAAAATTCCAGAAGATTTGTCAAGCATGATTTCCCTTTCACAAATCCATGCTGACTTGGACCTATCATATTACCTCTTTCCAAATGCACTGCGATGACATCCTTAATAACTTAGTAACTATAGGCCGGTTAGTTTAACATCTGTAGTGGGGAAAATGCTTGAAACTATCATTAAGGAAGAAATAGTGGGACATCTGGATAGGAATAGTGCAATCAAGCAGACGCAGCATGGATTCATGAAAGGGAAATCATGTTTAACTAACTTACTGGAATTCTTTGAGGATATAACGAGCATGGTGGATAGAGGTGTACCGATGGATGTGATGTATTTAGATTTCCAAAAGGCGTTCGATAAGGTGCCACACAAAAGGTTACTGCAGAAGATAAAGGTACGCGAAGTCAGAGGAAATGTATTAGCATGGATAGAGAATTGGCTGGCTAACAGAAAGCAGAGAGGCGGGATAAATGGGTCCTTTTCCGGTTGGAAATCAGTGGTTAGTGGTGTGCCACAGGGATCAGTACTGGGACCACAACTGTTTACAATATACATAGATGACCTAGAAGAGGGGACAGAGTGTAGTGCAACAAAATTTGCAGATGACACAAAGGTTAGTGGGAAAGCAGGTTGTGTAGAGGACTCAGAGAGGCTGCAAGGAGATTTGGATAAGTTAAGCAAATGGGCTAAGGTTTGGCAGATGGAATACAATGTCGGAAAGTGAGAGGTCATCCACCTTGGGAAAAAAAACAGCAAAAGGGAATATTATTTGAATGGGGAGAAATTACAACATGCTGTGGTGCAGAGGGACCTGGGTGTCCTTGTGCATGAAACTCTTTTGAGTTTATCTGCGAAAACATAAAACATTAAAGAGTGCCACCCGACCTGGGTGACACTCCAGACATTTACAAGGCCCTTTTTTCCCCCCCTTTTTTTGTTTTTTTTTTGTGTTTTTCTTTTTTTGGTTTTTTTTGGGCACTAAAATCACAATTTTTCCCCAGTGCCCCCTATAAAAGGGAAGGGGACACTAAAAGCACCGGCAATTAAAACAAATAAACTTTAAAACGTAAAATCAAATTAAAATTTGGTTGCCGGGCGTGATGATGCACTCCAGTCCCTCCGGTGCCCACCTCTCGCGGAAGGCCGCGAGCGTACCGGTGGACACCGCGTGCTCCATCTCCAAGGACACCCTGGACCGGATGTAAGAGCGGAAGAGAGGCAGGCAGTCAGGTTGAACGACCCCCTCGACCGCCCGCTGCCTGGACCGGCTGATGGCACCCTTGGCCGTGCCCAGGAGCAGTCCTACGAGGAGGCCTTCGGACCTACCCGCTCCCCTCCGCACAGGGTGCCCAAAGATCAGGAGAGTGGGACTGAAGTGCAGCCAGAATTTCAGGAGCAGCCCCTTCAAATAATAAAACAGGGGCTGCAACCTCGTGCATTCCATAAAAACATGGAACACGGACTCCTCCAGACCGCAGAAATTGCAGGCGGCCTGGGAGTCCGTGAACCGGCTTAAAAATTTGTTGCACGGCACTGCTCCGTGCACCACCCTCCAGGCCAAGTCCCCGATGAATAGTGGGAGGACCCCTGCGTAGAGGGCCCTCCATCGGGGACCCCCGCCTCCTCCGGACGGCAAGATGGTACGCCATGGCGTGTCCGGACGGCCGGCGAGGATGGCAAAGTTGAGGGTGTGCAGGAGCAGCCCGTACAGGAAACCCCTCCGCGCGGAACTGAAAGGCACGGAGGGGATTTCCCCGAGGCGGCTCAAGTTGTGAGGCGCCGGCCCCCGAGGGAGGTTCCGGGGTTTGGCGCCGATGAGGAATTCCGTCCGGACGGGGGTCAGTTCGGACGGGATCTCCCCACGTGCTTGAGCCTCCTCGATACACCTAACGGAGTCAGGGCCCAGAGCTGTTTTTAGCGACTCGATGGCATCGGCCGCGCGGCGGACGTTGGCAGAATTTAGGCGCCGCGCCAGCGTGACTGGCGCCATCCAGCCCGCTCCTCCGCCATCGAGCAGGTCCCTGACCCTGGTCACCTCACCAGCCACAGCCCTCTCTTCCGACCGCCACATGAAGCCTCGGCCGTGGAGGTACGGATTCCCGAGCAGCGGTTCCTGCAGGACGGCCGCCACTCCAGCCGGCGGAGAGCTGCGCTTGGTGGAGACTTTGTTCCAGACCCTGATGAGTTCCCTGTAAAAGACAGGCAGCTCCCGGAGGGCGGTCCTGGCACCCCCCAAGTTCACAAACAGGAGCTGCGTGTCATAATTGAGGTCGAGCTGCTGGCGGAAGAAATACCTCGCCAGAGCACACCACCTAGGAGGGGGCTCGACGTAAAGGTATCTCTGCAGGGTCTGAAGACGGAAAGTCGCGAGCTGGGCGCTGACGCACACCAACGACTGACCGCCCTCCTCAAGCGGGAGACTCAAGACCGCGACAGAGACCCAGTGCTTCCTGTTGTTCCAGAAGAAGTCCACCAGCTTCTTCTGTATCTTGGCGACAAACGCAGGGGGAGGGGTCAAAGTGACCAGCCGGTACCACAGCATTGCGGCCACCAGCTGGTTTATGACTAGCGCTCGACCCCTGTAGGACAGCACTCGGAGCAGTCCTGTCCAGCGCCCTAGGCGAGCGGCGACCTTGGCCTCCAGCTCCTGCCAGTTCGCCGGCCAGGCTTCCTCGTCGGGGCTAAGGTAGACTCCCAGATAGAGGAGATGGGTCGTGCTCCAGGCAAAAGGCCTGAGCTCCTCCGGCAGGGAGTCCACCCGCCACTGACCCACCAGGAGTCCGGAACATTTCTCCCAGTTGATCCTGGCGGAGGACGCGGCCGAGTAAATCTCCTGGCACTCACGCATCCTCCGCAGGTCAGCGGGATCCTCTACCGCGAGGAGCACGTCATCGGCGTAAGCCGAGAGGACGACCTCCACGCC
Source organism: Pristiophorus japonicus (assembly GCF_044704955.1). Classification (NCBI taxonomy): domain Eukaryota; kingdom Metazoa; phylum Chordata; class Chondrichthyes; family Pristiophoridae; genus Pristiophorus; species Pristiophorus japonicus. Next base: position 154,964,675 of record NC_091979.1, on the reverse strand, counting down.
CGGCCCTTGCAGAGCCAGTCCCGTCAACCTCGTCCGCAAGAGGCGCAGGAAAGGCTCCACGCAAACGGCGTATAACTGGCCGGACATGGGGCATCCCTGGCGCACCCCTCTCCTAAAGCGAAGGGGCGCCGTCAAGGACCCGTTAACCTTAATCAGACACTCCGCGGCGGCGTACAAAAGTCGGATCCGGGCGACGAAATGCGTCCCGAACCCGAAAGCGCGCAGAGTTCCGAGCAGATAGTCGTGATCCACCCTGTCGAACGCCTTCTCTTGGTCGAGGGATAGGAAGGCGACCGACAGACCAGCCTCCTGGGAGCAATGGATGAGGTCCCGGACCAGATGGATGTTGTCGTGGATTGTCCGGCCCGGGACCGTGTATGACTGGTCGGGGTGGATCATGTGGTCCAGCACGGCACCAAGGCGAGCAGACATCGCCCTGGCGAAGATTTTGTAGTCCGTGCTGAGGAGGGAGACCGGGCGCCAGTTCTTAAGGAGGCGGAGATCGCCCTTCTTAGGCAGCAGGACGATGACTGCCCTGCGCCAAGAGAGGGGCATCTCCCCGGTCGCCAGACTTTCCCCCAGGACCCGCGCGTAGTCGCCCCCCAGGACGTCCCAGAACGCCCTGTGGAACTCCACGGTCAGCCCGTCCAGCCCCGGGGATTTTCCCCTCGAGAGCCGGGCGAGGGCACCGGTCAGCTCCGCCAGGCTTAGCGGAGCTTCCAGATTTTCGGCGCCCTCCGGGCCGACCTTCGGCAGGTCCTCCCACAAAACTCTACGCGCTTCCTCGCTGGACGGATCCGGAGAGAACAGAGCCCCGTAATATTCACGGACCCTGTTGTTGACGCCCACCGGATCCGAGACGAGACAGCCGTCGTCGGCCAGCAGCGTCAAGAGCTGCTTACGGACACTCTGCCTTTTTTCCAGCGAGTAGAAGAAGGGGGAGCCGCGGTCCAGATCCCGCAGGAACCGGATCCGCGACCTCACGAACGCGCCTCGGGACCCGACGAGCTGCAGGTCCTTCAGCGCGGCCTTCTTCGCTTCGTACACCGTCCGCAGGGCCGGGTCCTGGACGACTTGACCGAGACGGGCTTCCAGGTCGAGCACCTCTTTTTCTAGGCGCCCGACTCTGGCCGCCCGCCTCTTGGTCGACCCCCTCGCGTACTCTTGACAGAAGACGCGGACGTGAGCCTTGCCCACGTCCCACCATAGCCTCAAGGAGGGGAAGCCCCCCTGCTTCCTTCTCCAGTCGGACCAGAATCGACGGAACGAGTCCTGGAACCGCACGTCCTCCAGCAGCCGGTTGTTAAAGTGCCAGTACGCGGACCCCGTCCTCGCGCGGAGCGAAGCGAGCTCCGCCCACACCAGGTGGTGGTCCGAGCACGGCACCGGCCGCATGGAGGCCGCCGGGACGCAGGAAACGTACGCCCGAGACACGTAAAGGCGGTCGACTCTAGACCATCCAACTCCAGGCCTCACCCAAGTAAAGGCGCTGGAGTCGGGGTGGAGATTTCGCCAGACGTCCACCAAGTCGAAGGACCCGACCAGGTCCCTCAACTTCTCCATCGCCGTCATGCACTGCGGGGCACCGGAGCGGTCCCTCGCCTCGAGGGTGCAGTTAAAATCCCCCCCGAGGACAATGCAGTCGCCGACGTCGACGGAGCCAAGAAGAGCGGACACCTCTTCAAAGAAGCGCGTCTGCTGCGGGCCGGGATGAGGGGCGTACACGTTCACGAGATGGAGCGGCACGTCCCCCAGGCGAACCGTTACGTGCAGCAAGCGGCCTGGCACGGGCTCCTCGACCCCCAAGATCTCCGGCTGAAAATGCGGGCCCAGCAAGATGGCCACCCCACTTGAAATGGCGGTGAGGTGGCTCATGCGGACCTCTCCTTGCCATTCCAGGAGCCACGTGGCTTCGTCTCCCGGAACGGTGTGGGTTTCTTGCAGGAAGCACACCGCATATTTCCCCTCCCGCAGGAGCGAAAAATTGTCAAATCTACGGCGTGCCCCTCTGCCGCCGTTGATGTTGAGGCTGGCTATGGTTATCTTCATGGCAAAAGCATAGTGCAACCTCTACCTTAACCTATTGTGGGGGAGGGAGCGAAGTCTTTTGTTGAACTCCGCTCCCTCCGCAGCCCAGCGAGGAGTCCCTCGAGCTCGCGCAGCTCAAGGTGCTGCTCCTTTGTCAAGGGCCCGCCCGCGGCCAAGGTTTTAACGGCGGCGCGGACGGACCCCTTGATCAGCTCCGGCTCGGACCATTTTTCCAGGGCCAGTCGGGCTTGGTCGCGGCGACCCCGGCTCTGGGCCAAAAAGTCCCGGAGTTCCTTTGCAGGAACGAGGAGGGCCTCAGCGGCGGCCGCGAGCAGATCCACCGCCTCCCTGGCGGTGGTCTCTAGGTCTTCACCCGCGTCCCCCACCGAGTCCCCGTCCTCCTCCGGGAGGTGGCCGCCAGCAGCCGGCCCATCGACCGCACAAGGTACGGCAAATGAACCGGCCGCTCCAACCGGCCCTGGCACTGCCCCGATCCCACCCCCAGGATCGTCGGCAGAGGAGTCCCCACTGGGCTCTTTTAAAAATGGTGCCGGGTCGGGAAATGACAGCGGAAGGGGTTCCCCCTCCGCCCCAGGAACCGGAGAACAAGGAGAGACCCGGCCATAGGAAATCCCCAGGCCCTCCAAGTGCTCCAGCTCCAAAGTAAGGGGCGAGGGCGGGTGTTCCTCCCCCTCCCCGCTGCCACCCCCCGGCCCAGCATCTACAGTATCATTAAAATCAATTGTTTCATTCTCTGCCGGGTCGAGCAAATCCCGGGGTAAGTTGTGTATTGGCTGGGCGGGCTCAGGTTCGGCCTTTTCGGCCCCGCCCGCCTCAGTCCCCGGGACGCTCGACCCGGCGGCTACGCATTCTTCCACTGGCCCCACGCCCCCCACGACAGGCAGATCTTCCACGCCCTCCCCAGGAGGCAGCGGCTGGGCAGCCTCGACTGCCTCACCCTCCCCGGGGAAAGACTCCTCGCGCCTGCAGCGCAATTTGGGGGCGCTGGTGGGGGACGCGGGACACGCGGCGGGCACCGCCTCCTCCGCGGAGGGATGTTGTTCCCCCTCCGCCTCATTGGGGCGGTGCCTCTTTTTGTTCCTGGGGGCGCGCGGAGTCAGGGAGACCTCCATGTCTGCCGAGGCCTCCCGCTCCGCCCCCCCCTTTTCCTTTTCTTGCCCGCGCCTGGGCCCCTCTGTGGTGTTATTCAAGGGCCCGGGCACGGGCTCGGGGCACCCCGCGCTCGCCGGTGACTGGGTTGGGCTGAGCGCGGTGGTCAGACTTTCCGGCGCACCGAGGGGACCCGCCTCTAGATGTTTTTCCTTCTTCCGCGCCTTCTTTCCGCTCGGACGCTCTCCCTCCCCCCCGCCGGAGGCCCTGAAAACAAAGGCCTCCGACGATGCCCGCGCACCCATGGCTCCCGGCACGCGGACGCAACTAGGGGGAGGGGTGGCGGCGGCGCCAGCTATGGCCGCCTTCGGTGGTTTGGCGGCCTTGGAGGCGGGGCAGTTCTTGCGAACGTGCCCCACCTCCCTGCAGGCATGGCACCGCACGCCGTCCGACGTCCAGAAGACGCGGTAGGCAGTCCCCTCGTGCACCACATTAAAGTGCCCTTCTGTCAGGTCCTCCCGCGCCAGCCGGACAAAGAGCTGGCGGCGGAAGGAGAACACGTGGCGCAGGCTGTTCTCCCTGAGGCCGAGCGGTATGGGGTTGATCCCCGACCTTACCTCCCCCAGTTGGTGTAGGTGAGGGAGGAGGAGCTCAGCGGAAACAAAGGGCGGGACGTTTGACACGATGACCCTCTGCGCGGTGGCCTCGAGAGGGTCCACCGGCAGGAACGTCCCGCCCACCGTGAGCCCCTTTTCAAGGGCCAGGGACACCGCCCGCTCCGACCCCAGGAAGAACACGGCCTTCCCAGACATCTTGGAGGCTGCGACAATGGCCGAGGGGCCGACTACCCCAGCCATCGCCCGCACGCACTCCTCGATGGTCATTGTGGGGTGAGTGTAGCTCTTGACCCCGTGTTTTTTCGTAATTAACCTAAATGGTGGCAGGGCAGCGGGTGGCGCAGGAGGGGCCGTGGAAGCGGTTGCCACCTGCGCATACGTCCTTGCTGGCCCTGCCACCGGCGTGGATGGGGTCGCCATCACGGGGTCCCTTTAAGGGCTACACCCACCCCAAAGTCACAGGCCTTAATGGTCTTAATTGGCCTCTTGTATAATGACTGAGCAGAGGAGCCCTTAATGAGGCACACCTCTCCCCTAGTTGGCAATTGGGGAGGGGCCTTGCTCCCTCTGCTCAGTTGTCTTAAATTGTTTGTTTTTTAAATTAAATTTGGAAGGAAGGGCTCTCAGAGAGAGAGGGGAGAAACAGAGTAACAGAGAAAAGAGAGAGGGGGGTGGGAAGGGGGGGGGGCTGCGAGGGCAGGTCTCTCGTCGCAGCTGTGGGTGGGTGCACTCCCCAGATGGCAAAACACAAAAGTCTTTGAGGTGGTCTTCAGGTGGGGGGAGAAGATGTCTTCACCTGGGGTAGCTGGAGCCACCAGGCACTCCTAACGATCTTTAATTGGGTGATTAATGAAAATCTTCAGCCTGGTAGCTCCAGCTATCCCAGGCTAGGCAATTGGGGGTGGGGGGGGTTTCAATTGTGGGGGGGGCCTAGTTGTAAGCACAGCCCCCACGCACACTACCACACACACACACACACCCCCCGCGATGTTCCGGCTCTCAGTGGTCTTCTTTCCTCCCCCCACCGATACAACAAAGTCTGTTTGGGGAAATGCACCCACACCCACCTGTAGAAATGTTGAGTCTCCCTCCTTCCACACTGGATGTTGTTGTGGTTTTTCCCCCTCTCTCCAACTCCCTGCAGAAATGGTAAAGTTGTTGAAATGTTTTCTGCTTTCTCCTCCTCTCCCTCTGGGTGAAGTTGTAGTGAAGCCCCTTCCTTCCTTCTCTTCCTGGGCTGGTCTCAGGGCTCTCCAGGCAGGAGCTCAAGTTGATGGCTGCTTCCCTCACTGCTCACAGCTCCAACTGAGCAGGACACGCCTCCACTGCTCTCCAATTGGTCCTTGTGCATGAAACTCTTTTAGAGTCTACCTGCGAAAACATAAACATTAAACTGTGCCACCCGACCTGGGTGACACTCCAGACATTTACAAGGCCCATTTTTTTCCCCCCTTTTTTTGTGTTTTTTTTTTTTCTTTTTTTTTTCTTTTTTTTTTTTGGGCACTAAAATCACAATTTTTCCCCAGTGCCCCCTATAAAAGGGAAGGGGACACTAAAAGCACCGGCAATTAAAACAAATTAACTTTAAAACGTAAAATCAAATTAAAATTTGGTTGCCGGGCGTGATGATGCACTCCAGTCCCTCCGGTGCCCACCTCTCGCGGAAGGCCGCGAGCGTACCGGTGGACACCGCGTGCTCCATCTCCAAGGACACCCTGGACCGGATGTAAGAGCGGAAGAGAGGCAGGCAGTCAGGTTGAACGACCCCCTCGACCGCCCGCTGCCTGGACCGGCTGATGGCACCCTTGGCCGTGCCCAGGAGCAGTCCTACGAGGAGGCCTTCGGACCTACCCGCTCCCCTCCGCACAGGGTGCCCAAAGATCAGGAGAGTGGGACTGAAGTGCAGCCAGAATTTCAGGAGCAGCCCCTTCAAATAATGGAACAGGGGCTGCAACCTTGTGCACTCAATAAAAACATGGAACACGGACTCCTCCAGACCGCAGAAATTGCAGGCGGCCTGGGAGTCCGTGAACCGGCTTAAAAATTTGTTGCACGGCACTGCTCCGTGCACCACCCTCCAGGCCAAGTCCCCGATGAATAGTGGGAGGACCCCTGCGTAGAGTGCCCTCCATCGGGGACCCCCGCCTCCTCCGGACGGCAAGATGGTGCGCCATGGCGTGTCCGGACGGCCGGCGAGGATGGCAAAGTTGAGGGTGTGCAGGAGCAGCCCGTACAGGAAACCCCTCCGCGCGGAACTGAAAGGCACGGAGGGGATTTCCCCGAGGCGGCTCAAGTTGTGAGGCGCCGGCCCCCGAGGGAGGTTCCGGGGTTTGGCGCCGATGAGGAATTCCGTCCGGACGGGGGTCAGTTCGGACGGGATCTCCCCACGTGCTTGAGCCTCCTCGATACACCTAACGGAGTCAGGGCCCAGAGCTGTTTTTAGCGACTCGATGGCATCGGCCGCGCGGCGGACGTTGGCAGAATTTAGGCGCCGCGCCAGCGTGACTGGCGCCATCCAGCCCGCTCCTCCGCCATCGAGCAGGTCCCTGACCCTGGTCACCTCACCAGCCACAGCCCTCTCTTCCGACCGCCACATGAAGCCTCGGCCGTGGAGGTACGGATTCCCGAGCAGCGGCTCCTGCAGGACGGCCGCCACTCCAGCCGGCGGAGAGCTGCGCTTGGTGGAGACTTTGTTCCAGACCCTGATGAGTTCCCTGTAAAAGACAGGCAGCTCCCGGAGGGCGGTCCTGGCACCCCCCAAGTTCACAAACAGGAGCTGCGTGTCATAATTGAGGTCGAGCTGCTGGCGGAAGAAATACCTCGCCAGAGCACACCACCTAGGAGGGGGCTCGACGTAAAGGTATCTCTGCAGGGTCTGAAGACGGAAAGTCGCGAGCTGGGCGCTGACGCACACCAACGACTGACCGCCCTCCTCAAGCGGGAGACTCAAGACCGCGACAGAGACCCAGTGCTTCCTGTTGTTCCAGAAGAAGTCCACCAGCTTCTTCTGTATCTTGGCGACAAACGCAGGGGGAGGGGTCAAAGTGACCAGCCGGTACCACAGCATTGCGGCCACCAGCTGGTTTATGACTAGCGCTCGACCCCTGTAGGACAGCACTCGGAGCAGTCCTGTCCAGCGCCCTAGGCGAGCGGCGACCTTGGCCTCCAGCTCCTGCCAGTTCGCCGGCCAGGCTTCCTCGTCGGGGCTAAGGTAGACTCCCAGATAGAGGAGATGGGTCGTGCTCCAGGCAAAAGGCCTGAGCTCCTCCGGCAGGGAGTCCACCCGCCACTGACCCACCAGGAGTCCGGAACATTTCTCCCAGTTGATCCTGGCGGAGGACGCGGCCGAGTAAATCTCCTGGCACTCACGCATCCTCCGCAGGTCAGCGGGATCCTCTACCGCGAGGAGCACGTCATCGGCGTAAGCCGAGAGGACGACCTCCACGCCCGGCCCTTGCAGAGCCAGTCCCGTCAACCTCGTCCGCAAGAGGCGCAGGAAAGGCTCCACGCAAACGGCGTATAACTGGCCGGACATGGGGCATCCCTGGCGCACCCCTCTCCTAAAGCGAAGGGGCGCCGTCAAGGACCCGTTAACCTTAATCAGACACTCCGCGGCGGCATACAAAAGTCGGATCCGGGCGACGAAATGCGTCCCGAACCCGAAAGCGCGCAGAGTTCCGAGCAGATAGTCGTGATCCACCCTGTCGAACGCCTTCTCTTGGTCGAGGGATAGGAAGGCGACCGACAGACCAGCCTCCTGGGAACAATGGATGAGGTCCCGGACCAGATGGATGTTGTCGTGGATTGTCCGGCCCGGGACCGTGTATGACTGGTCGGGGTGGATCATGTGGTCCAGCACGGCACCAAGGCGAGCAGACATCGCCCTGGCGAAGATTTTGTAGTCCGTGCTGAGGAGGGAGACCGGGCGCCAGTTCTTAAGGAGGCGGAGATCGCCCTTCTTAGGCAGCAGGACGATGACTGCCCTGCGCCAAGAGAGGGGCATCTCCCCGGTCGCCAGACTTTCCCCCAGGACCCGCGCGTAGTCGCCCCCCAGGACGTCCCAGAACGCCCTGTGGAACTCCACGGTCAGCCCGTCCAGCCCCGGGGATTTTCCCCTCGAGAGCCGGGCGAGGGCACCGGTCAGCTCCGCCAGGCTTAGCGGAGCTTCCAGATTTTCGGCGCCCTCCGGGCCGACCTTCGGCAGGTCCTCCCACAAAACTCTACGCGCTTCCTCGCTGGACGGATCCGGAGAGAACAGAGCCCCGTAATATTCACGGACCCTGTTGTTGACGCCCTCCGGATCCGAGACGAGAGAGCCGTCGTCGGCCAGCAGCGTCAAGAGCTGCTTACGGACACTCTGCCTTTTTTCCAGCGAGTAGAAGAAGGGGGAGCCGCGGTCCAGATCCCGCAGGAACCGGATCCGCGACCTCACGAACGCGCCTCGGGACCCGACGAGCTGCAGGTCCTTCAGCGCGGCCTTCTTCGCTTCGTACACCGTCCGCAGGGCCGGGTCCTGGACGACTTGACCGAGACGGGCTTCCAGGTCGAGCACCTCTTTTTCTAGGCGCCCGACTCTGGCCGCCCGCCTCTTGGTCGACCCCCTCGCGTACTCTTGACAGAAGACGCGGACGTGAGCCTTGCCCACGTCCCACCATAGCCTCAAGGAGGGGAAGCCCCCCTGCTTCCTTCTCCAGTCGGACCAGAATCGACGGAACGAGTCCTGGAACCGCACGTCCTCCAGCAGCCGGTTGTTAAAGTGCCAGTACGCGGACCCCGTCCTCGCGCGGAGCGAAGCGAGCTCCGCCCACACCAGGTGGTGGTCCGAACACGGCACCGGCCGCATGGAGGCCGCCGGGACGCAGGAAACGTACGCCCGAGACACGTAAAGGCGGTCGACTCTAGACCATCCAACTCCAGGCCTCACCCAAGTAAAGGCGCTGGAGTCGGGGTGGAGATTTCGCCAGACGTCCACCAAGTCGAAGGACCCGACCAGGTCCCTCAACTTCTCCATCGCCGTCATGCACTGCGGGGCACCGGAGTGGTCCCTCGCCTCGAGGGTGCAGTTAAAATCCCCCCCGAGGACAATGCAGTCGCCGACGTCGACGGAGCCAAGAAGAGCGGACACCTCTTCAAAGAAGCGCGTTTGCTGCGGGCCGGGATGAGGGGCGTACACGTTCACGAGATGGAGCGGCACGTCCCCCAGGCGAACCGTTACGTGCAGCAAGCGGCCTGGCACGGGCTCCTCGACCCCCAAGATCTCCGGCTGAAAATGCGGGCCCAGCAAGATGGCCACCCCACTAGAAATGGCGGTGAGGTGGCTCATGCGGACCTCTCCTTGCCATTCCAGGAGCCACGTGGCTTCGTCTCCCGGAACGGTGTGGGTTTCTTGCAGGAAGCACACCGCATATTTCCCCTCCCGCAGGAGCGAAAAATTGTCAAATCTACGGCGTGCCCCTCTGCCGCCGTTGATGTTGAGGCTGGCTATGGTTATCTTCATGGCAAAAGCATAGTGCAACCTCTACCTTAACCTATTGTGGGGGAGGGAGCGGAGTCTTTTGTTGAACTCCGCTCCCTCCGCAGCCCAGCGAGGAGTCCCTCGAGCTCGCGCAGCTCAAGGTGCTGCTCCTTTGTCAAGGGCCCGCCCGCGGCCAAGGTTTTAACGGCGGCGCGGACGGACCCCTTGATCAGCTCCGGCTCGGACCATTTTTCCAGGGCCAGTCGGGCTTGGTCGCGGCGACCCCGGCTCTGGGCCAAAAAGTCCCGGAGTTCCTTTGCAGGAACGAGGAGGGCCTCAGCGGCGGCCGCGAGCAGATCCACCGCCTCCCTGGCGGTGGTCTCTAGGTCTTCACCCGCGTCCCCCACCGAGTCCCCGTCCTCCTCCGGGAGGTGGCCGCCAGCAGCCGGCCCATCGACCGCACAAGGTACGGCAAATGAACCGGCCGCTCCAACCGGCCCTGGCACTGCCCCGATCCCACCCCCAGGATCGTCGGCAGAGGAGTCCCCACTGGGCTCTTTTAAAAATGGTGCCGGGTCGGGAAATGACAGCGGAAGGGGTACCCCCTCCGCCCCAGGAACCGGAGAACAAGGAGAGACCCGGCCATAGGAAATCCCCAGGCCCCCCAAGTGCTCCAGCTCCAAAGTAAGGGGCGAGGGTGGGTGTTCCTCCCCCTCCCCGCTGCCACCCCCCGGCCCAGCATCTACAGTATCATTAAAATCAATTGTTTCATTCTCTGCCGGGTCGAGCAAATCCCGGGGTAAGTTGTGTATTGGCTGGGCGGGCTCAGGTTCGGCCTTTTCGGCCCCGCCCGCCTCGGTCCCCGGGACGCTCGACCCGGCGGCTACGCATTCCTCCGCGGTCCCCACGCCCCCCACGACAGGCAGATCTTCCACTCCATCCCCGGGAGGCAGAGGCTGGGCAGCCTCAACTGTCTCACCCTCCCCGGGGAAAGACTCCTCGCGCCTGCAGCGCAATTTGGGGGCGCTGGTGGGGGACGCGGGACACGCGGCGGGCACCGCCTCCTCCGCGGAGGGATGTTGTTCCCCCTCCGCCTCATTGGGGCGGTGCCTCTTTTTGTTCCTGGGGGCGCGCGGAGTCAGGGAGACCTCCATGTCTGCCGAGGCCTCCCGCTCCGCCCCCCCCTTTTCCTTTTCTTGCCCGCGCCTGGGCCCCTCTGTGGTGGTATTCAAGGGCCCGGGCACGGGCTCGGGGCACCCCGCGCTCGCCGGTGACTGGGTTGGGCTGAGCGCGGTGGTCAGACTTTCCGGCGCACCGAGGGGACCCGCCTCTAGATGTTTCTCCTTCTTCCGCGCCTTCTTTCCGCTCGGACGCTCTCCCTCCCCCCCGCCGGAGGCCCTGAAAACAAAGGCCTCCGACGATGCCCGCGCACCCATGGCTCCCGGCACGCGGACGCAACTAGGGGGAGGGGTGGCGGCAGCGCCAGCCTTGGCCGCCTTCGGTGGTTTGGCGGCCTTGGAGGCGGGGCAGTTCTTACGAACATGCCCCACCTCCCTGCAGGCATGGCACCGCACGCCGTCCGACGTCCAGAAGACGCGGTAGGCAGTCCCCTCGTGCACCACATTAAAGTGCCCTTCTGTCACGTCCTCCCGCGCCAGCCGGACAAAGAGCTGGCGGCGGAAGGAGAACACGTGGCGCAGGCTGTTCTCCCTGAGGCCGAGCGGTACGGGGTTGATCCCTGACCTTACCTCCCCCAGTTGTTGTAGGTGAGGGAGGAGGAGCTCAGCGGGAACAAAGGGCGGGACGTTCGACACGATGACCCTCTGCGCGGTGGCCTCGAGAGGATCCACCGGCAGGAACGTCCCGCCCACCGTGAGCCCCTTTTCGAGGGCCAGGGACACCGCCCGCTCCGACCCCAGGAAGAAAACAGCCTTCCCAGACATCTTGGAGGCTGCGACAATGGCCGAGGGGCCGACTACCCCAGCCATCGCCCGCACGCACTCCTCAATGCTCATTGTGGGGTGAGTGTAGCTCTTGACCCCGTGTTTTCTAGTAATTAATCTAAATGGTGGCAGGGCAGCGGGTGGCGCAGGAGGTGCTGTGGAAGCGGTTGCCACCTGCGCATACGTCCTTGCTGGCCCTGCCACCGGCGTGGATGGGGTCGCCATCACGGGGTCCCTTTAAGGGCTACACCCACCCCAAAGTCACAGGCCTTAATGGTCTTTAATGGCCTCTTATGTTCACTGAGCAGAGGAGCCCTTAACGAGGCACCTCTCCCCTCGTTGACAATTGGGGAGAGGCCTTGCTCCCTCTGCTCAGTTGTCTTAATTGGTTTTTTTTTTTAAATTTGGAAGGAAAGGGTTCTCAGAGAGAGAGGGGAGAAACAGAGTAGCAGAGAAAGAGAGAGGGGGGTGGGAAGGGGGTCTGCGAGGGCAGGTCTCCCCTCGCAGCTGTGGGTGGGTGCACTCCCCAGATGGCAAAACACAAAAGTCTTTGGGGTGGTCTTCAGGTGGGGGGAGAAGATGTCTTCACCTGGGGTAGCTGGAGCCACCAGGCACTCCTAACGATCTTTAATTGGGTGATTGAGAAAAACAACAATCTTCAGCCTGGTAGCTCCAGCTATCCCAGGCTAGGCAAATGTGGGGGGGGTGGGGGGGTTCCAATTGTGGGGGGGGCCTAGTTGTAAGCACAGCCCCCACGCACACTACCACACACACACACACCCCCCGCGATGTTCCGGCCCTCAGTGGTCTTCTTTCCTCCCCCCACCGATACAACAAAGTCTGTTTGGGGAAATGCACCCACACCCACCTGTAGAATTGTTGAGTCTCCCTCCTTCCACACTGGATGTTGGTTGTTGTGGTTTTTCCCCCTCTCTCCAACTCCTTGCAGGATGGTAAAGATGTTGCAAAGTTCTCTGCTTTCTCCTCCTCTCCCTCTGGATAAAAGTTGGTGTTGAAGCCCCTTCCTTCCTTCTCCTCCTGGGCTGGTCTCAGGGCTCTCCAGGCAGGAGCTCAAGTTGATGGCTGCTTCCCTCACTGCTCACAGCTCCAACTGAGCAGGACACGCCTCCACTGCTCTCCAATTGGTCCTTGTGCATGAAACTCTTTTAGAGTCTACCTGCGAAAACATAAACATTAAACTGTGCCACCCGACCTGGGTGACACTCCAGACATTTACAAGGCCCATTTTTTTTTTTTCCCCTTTTTTGTGTTTTTTTTTTTCTTTTTTTTTTTTGTTTTTTTTTTTTGGGCACTAAAATCACAATTTTTCCCCAGTGCCCCCTATAAAAGGGAAGGGGACACTAAAAGCACCGGCAATTAAAACAAATTAACTTTAAAACGTAAAATCAAATTAAAATTTGGTTGCCGGGCGTGATGATGCACTCCAGTCCCTCCGGTGCCCACCTCTCGCGGAAGGCCGCGAGCGTACCGGTGGACACCGCGTGCTCCATCTCCAAGGACACCCTGGACCGGATGTAAGAGCGGAAGAGAGGCAGGCAGTCAGGTTGAACGACCCCCTCGACCGCCCGCTGCCTGGACCGGCTGATGGCACCCTTGGCCGTGCCCAGGAGCAGTCCTACGAGGAGGCCTTCGGACCTACCCGCTCCCCTCCGCACAGGGTGCCCAAAGATCAGGAGAGTGGGACTGAAGTGCAGCCAGAATTTCAGGAGCAGCCCCTTCAAATAATGGAACAGGGGCTGCAACCTTGTGCACTCAATAAAAACATGGAACACGGACTCCTCCAGACCGCAGAAATTGCAGGCGGCCTGGGAGTCCGTGAACCGGCTTAAAAATTTGTTGCACGGCACTGCTCCGTGCACCACCCTCCAGGCCAAGTCCCCGATGAATAGTGGGAGGACCCCTGCGTAGAGTGCCCTCCATCGGGGACCCCCGCCTCCTCCGGACGGCAAGATGGTGCGCCATGGCGTGTCCGGACGGCCGGCGAGGATGGCAAAGTTGAGGGTGTGCAGGAGCAGCCCGTACAGGAAACCCCTCCGCGCGGAACTGAAAGGCACGGAGGGGATTTCCCCGAGGCGGCTCAAGTTGTGAGGCGCCGGCCCCCGAGGGAGGTTCCGGGGTTTGGCGCCGATGAGGAATTCCGTCCGGACGGGGGTCAGTTCGGACGGGATCTCCCCACGTGCTTGAGCCTCCTCGATACACCTAACGGAGTCAGGGCCCAGAGCTGTTTTTAGCGACTCGATGGCATCGGCCGCGCGGCGGACGTTGGCAGAATTTAGGCGCCGCGCCAGCGTGACTGGCGCCATCCAGCCCGCTCCTCCGCCATCGAGCAGGTCCCTGACCCTGGTCACCTCACCAGCCACAGCCCTCTCTTCCGACCGCCACATGAAGCCTCGGCCGTGGAGGTACGGATTCCCGAGCAGCGGCTCCTGCAGGACGGCCGCCACTCCAGCCGGCGGAGAGCTGCGCTTGGTGGAGACTTTGTTCCAGACCCTGATGAGTTCCCTGTAAAAGACAGGCAGCTCCCGGAGGGCGGTCCTGGCACCCCCCAAGTTCACAAACAGGAGCTGCGTGTCATAATTGAGGTCGAGCTGCTGGCGGAAGAAATACCTCGCCAGAGCACACCACCTAGGAGGGGGCTCGACGTAAAGGTATCTCTGCAGGGTCTGAAGACGGAAAGTCGCGAGCTGGGCGCTGACGCACACCAACGACTGACCGCCCTCCTCAAGCGGGAGACTCAAGACCGCGACAGAGACCCAGTGCTTCCTGTTGTTCCAGAAGAAGTCCACCAGCTTCTTCTGTATCTTGGCGACAAACGCAGGGGGAGGGGTCAAAGTGACCAGCCGGTACCACAGCATTGCGGCCACCAGCTGGTTTATGACTAGCGCTCGACCCCTGTAGGACAGCACTCGGAGCAGTCCTGTCCAGCGCCCTAGGCGAGCGGCGACCTTGGCCTCCAGCTCCTGCCAGTTCGCCGGCCAGGCTTCCTCGTCGGGGCTAAGGTAGACTCCCAGATAGAGGAGATGGGTCGTGCTCCAGGCAAAAGGCCTGAGCTCCTCCGGCAGGGAGTCCACCCGCCACTGACCCACCAGGAGTCCGGAACATTTCTCCCAGTTGATCCTGGCGGAGGACGCGGCCGAGTAAATCTCCTGGCACTCACGCATCCTCCGCAGGTCAGCGGGATCCTCTACCGCGAGGAGCACGTCATCGGCGTAAGCCGAGAGGACGACCTCCACGCCCGGCCCTTGCAGAGCCAGTCCCGTCAACCTCGTCCGCAAGAGGCGCAGGAAAGGCTCCACGCAAACGGCGTATAACTGGCCGGACATGGGGCATCCCTGGCGCACCCCTCTCCTAAAGCGAAGGGGCGCCGTCAAGGACCCGTTAACCTTAATCAGACACTCCGCGGCGGCGTACAAAAGTCGGATCCGGGCGACGAAATGCGTCCCGAACCCGAAAGCGCGCAGAGTTCCGAGCAGATAGTCGTGATCCACCCTGTCGAACGCCTTCTCTTGGTCGAGGGATAGGAAGGCGACCGACAGACCAGCCTCCTGGGAACAATGGATGAGGTCCCGGACCAGATGGATGTTATCGTGGATCGTCCGGCCCGGGACCGTGTATGACTGGTCGGGGTGGATCATGTGGTCCAGCACGGCACCAAGGCGAGCAGACATCGCCCTGGCGAAGATTTTGTAGTCCGTGCTGAGGAGGGAGACCGGGCGCCAGTTCTTAAGGAGGCGGAGATCGCCCTTCTTAGGCAGCAGGACGATGACTGCCCTGCGCCAAGAGAGGGGCATCTCCCCGGTCGCCAGACTTTCCCCCAGGACCCGCGCGTAGTCGCTCCCCAGGACGTCCCAGAACGCCCTGTGGAACTCCACGGTCAGCCCGTCCAGCCCCGGGGATTTTCCCCTCGAGAGCCGGGCGAGGGCACCGGTCAGCTCCGCCAGGCTTAGCGGAGCTTCCAGATTTTCGGCGCCCTCCGGGCCGACCTTCGGCAGGTCCTCCCACAAAACTCTACGCGCTTCCTCGCTGGACGGATCCGGAGAGAACAGAGCCCCGTAATATTCACGGACCCTGTTGTTGACGCCCTCCGGATCCGAGACGAGAGAGCCGTCGTCGGCCAGCAGCGTCAAGAGCTGCTTACGGACACTCTGCCTTTTTTCCAGCGAGTAGAAGAAGGGGGAGCCGCGGTCCAGATCCCGCAGGAACCGGATCCGCGACCTCACGAACGCGCCTCGGGACCCGACGAGCTGCAGGTCCTTCAGCGCGGCCTTCTTCGCTTCGTACACCGTCCGCAGGGCCGGGTCCTGGACGACTTGACCGAGACGGGCTTCCAGGTCGAGCACCTCTTTTTCTAGGCGCCCGACTCTGGCCGCCCGCCTCTTGGTCGACCCCCTCGCGTACTCTTGACAGAAGACGCGGACGTGAGCCTTGCCCACGTCCCACCATAGCCTCAAGGAGGGGAAGCCCCCCTGCTTCCTTCTCCAGTCGGACCAGAATCGACGGAACGAGTCCTGGAACCGCACGTCCTCCAGCAGCCGGTTGTTAAAGTGCCAGTACGCGGACCCCGTCCTCGCGCGGAGCGAAGCGAGCTCCGCCCACACCAGGTGGTGGTCCGAACACGGCACCGGCCGCATGGAGGCCGCCGGGACGCAGGAAACGTACGCCCGAGACACGTAAAGGCGGTCGACTCTAGACCATCCAACTCCAGGCCTCACCCAAGTAAAGGCGCTGGAGTCGGGGTGGAGATTTCGCCAGACGTCCACCAAGTCGAAGGACCCGACCAGGTCCCTCAACTTCTCCATCGCCGTCATGCACTGCGGGGCACCGGAGCGGTCCCTCGCCTCGAGGGTGCAGTTAAAATCCCCCCCGAGGACAATGCAGTCGCCGACGTCGACGGAGCCAAGAAGAGCGGACACCTCTTCAAAGAAGCGCGTTTGCTGCGGGCCGGGATGAGGGGCGTACACGTTCACGAGATGGAGCGGCACGTCCCCCAGGCGAACCGTTACGTGCAGCAAGCGGCCTGGCACGGGCTCCTCGACCCCCAAGATCTCCGGCTGAAAATGCGGGCCCAGCAAGATGGCCACCCCACTAGAAATGGCGGTGAGGTGGCTCATGCGGACCTCTCCTTGCCATTCCAGGAGCCACGTGGCTTCGTCTCCCGGAACGGTGTGGGTTTCTTGCAGGAAGCACACCGCATATTTCCCCTCCCGCAGGAGCGAAAAATTGTCAAATCTACGGCGTGCCCCTCTGCCGCCGTTGATGTTGAGGCTGGCTATGGTTATCTTCATGACAAAAGCATAGTGCAACCTCTACCTTAACCTATTGTGGGGGAGGGAGCGGAGTCTTTTGTTGAACTCCGCTCCCTCCGCAGCCCAGCGAGGAGTCCCTCGAGCTCGCGCAGCTCAAGGTGCTGCTCCTTTGTCAAGGGCCCGCCCGCGGCCAAGGTTTTAACGGCGGCGCGGACGGACCCCTTGATCAGCTCCGGCTCGGACCATTTTTCCAGGGCCAGTCGGGCTTGGTCGCGGCGACCCCGGCTCTGGGCCAAAAAGTCCCGGAGTTCCTTTGCAGGAACGAGGAGGGCCTCAGCGGCGGCCGCGAGCAGATCCACCGCCTCCCTGGCGGTGGTCTCTAGGTCTTCACCCGCGTCCCCCACCGAGTCCCCGTCCTCCTCCGGGAGGTGGCCGCCAGCAGCCGGCCCATCGACCGCACAAGGTACGGCAAATGAACCGGCCGCTCCAACCGGCCCTGGCACTGCCCCGATCCCACCCCCAGGATCGTCGGCAGAGGAGTCCCCACTGGGCTCTTTTAAAAATGGTGCTGGGTCGGGAAATGACAGCGGAAGGGGTTCCCCCTCCGCCCCAGGAACCGGAGAACAAGGAGAGACCCGGCCATAGGAAATCCCCAGGCCCTCCAAGTGCTCCAGCTCCAAAGTAAGGGGCGAGGGTGGGTGTTCCTCCCCCTCCCCGCTGCCACCCCCCGGCCCAGCATCTACAGTGTCATAATTATTTAATTGTTTTTCTGCCGGGTCGAGCAACTCCCGGGGGAAGTTGGGTATTGGCTGGGCGGGCTCAGGTTCGGCCTTTTCGGCCTCGCCCGCCTCAGTCCCCGGGACGCCCGGCCCGGCGGCTACGCATTCCTCCGCGGTCCCCACGCCCCCCACGACAGGCAGATCTTCCACTCCATCCCCGGGAGGCAGAGGCTGGGCAGCCTCAACTGTCTCACCCTCCCCGGGGAAAGACTCCTCGCGCCTGCAGCGCAATTTGGGGGCGCTGGTGGGGGACGCGGGACACGCGGCGGGCACCGCCTCCTCCGCGGAGGGATGTTGTTCCCCCTCCGCCTCATTGGGGCGGTGCCTCTTTTTGTTCCTGGGGGCGCGCGGAGTCAGGGAGACCTCCATGTCTGCCGAGGCCTCCCGCTCCGCCCCCCCCTTTTCCTTTTCTTGCCCGCGCCTGGGCCCCTCTGTGGTGGTATTCAAGGGCCCGGGCACGGGCTCGGGGCACCCCGCGCTCGCCGGTGACTGGGTTGGGCTGAGCGCGGTGGTCAGACTTTCCGGCGCACCGAGGGGACCCGCCTCTAGATGTTTCTCCTTCTTCCGCGCCTTCTTTCCGCTCGGACGCTCTCCCTCCCCCCCCGCCGGAGGCCCTGAAAACAAAGGCCTCCGACGATGCCCGCGCACCCATGGCTCCCGGCACGCGGACGCAACTAGGGGGAGGGGTGGCGGCAGCGCCAGCCTTGGCCGCCTTCGGTGGTTTGCCGGCCTTGGAGGCGGGGCAGTTCTTACGAACATGCCCCACCTCCCTGCAGGCATGGCACCGCACGCCGTCCGACGTCCAGAAGACGCGGTAGGCAGTCCCCTCGTGCACCACATTAAAGTGCCCTTCTGTCACGTCCTCCCGCGCCAGCCGGACAAAGAGCTGGCGGCGGAAGGAGAACACGTGGCGCAGGCTGTTCTCCCTGAGGCCGAGCGGTATGGGGTTGATCCCTGACCTTACCTCCCCCAGTTGTTGTAGGTGAGGGAGGAGGAGCTCAGCGGGAACAAAGGGCGGGACGTTCGACACGATGACCCTCTGCGCGGTGGCCTCGAGAGGATCCACCGGCAGGAACGTCCCGCCCACCGTGAGCCCCTTTTCGAGGGCCAGGGACACCGCCCGCTCCGACCCCAGGAAGAAAACAGCCTTCCCAGACATCTTGGAGGCTGCGACAATGGCCGAGGGGCCGACTACCCCAGCCATCGCCCGCACGCACTCCTCAATGCTCATTGTGGGGTGAGTGTAGCTCTTGACCCCGTGTTTTCTAGTAATTAATCTAAATGGTGGCAGGGCAGCGGGTGGCGCAGGAGGTGCTGTGGAAGCGGTTGCCACCTGCGCATACGTCCTTGCTGGCCCTGCCACCGGCGTGGATGGGGTCGCCATCACGGGGTCCCTTTAAGGGCTACACCCACCCCAAAGTCACAGGCCTTAATGGTCTTTAATGGCCTCTTATGTTAACTGAGCAGAGGAGCCCTTAACGAGGCACCTCTCCCCTCGTTGACAATTGGGGAGAGGCCTTGCTCCCTCTGCTCAGTTGTCTTAATTGGTTTTTTTTTTATTAATTTGGAAGGAAAGGGTTCTCAGAGAGAGAGGGGAGAAACAGAGGGTAACGGAGAAAGAGAGAGGGGGGTGGGAAGGGGGGGGGCTGCGAGGGCAGGTCTCCCCTCGCAGCTGTGGGTGGGTGCACTCCCCAGATGGCAAAACACAAAAGTCTTTGAGGTGGTCTTCAGGTGGGGGGAGAAGATGTCTTCACCTGGGGTAGCTGGAGCCACCAGGCACTCCTAACGATCTTTAATTGGGTGATTGAGAACACTCTTCAGCCTGGTAGCTCCAGCTATCCCAGGCTAGGCAAATGTGGGGGGGGTGGGGGGGTTCCAATTGTGGGGAGGGCCTAGTTGTAAGCACAGCCCCCACGCACACTACCACACACACACACACCCCCCGCGATGTTCCGGCCCTCAGTGGTCTTCTTTCCTCCCCCCACCGATACAACAAAGTCTGTTTGGGGAAATGCACCCACACCCACCTGTAGAATTGTTGAGTCTCCCTCCTTCCACACTGGATGTTGGTTGTTGTGGTTTTTCCCCCTCTCTCCAACTCCTTGCAGGATGGTAAAGATGTTGCAAAGTTCTCTGCTTTCTCCTCCTCTCCCTCTGGATAAAAGTTGGTGTTGAAGCCCCTTCCTTCCTTCTCCTCCTGGGCTGGTCTCAGGGCTCTCCAGGCAGGAGCTCAAGTTGATGGCTGCTTCCCTCACTGCTCACAGCTCCAACTGAGCAGGACACGCCTCCACTGCTCTCCAATTGGTCCTTGTGCATGAAACTCTTTTGAGTTTATCTGTGAAAACATAAAACATTAAACGGTGCCACCCGACCTGGGTGACACTCCAGACATTTACAAGGCCCATTTTTTTTTTCCCCCTTTTTTGTGTTTTTTTTTTGTGTTTTTTCTTTTTTTTGTTTTTTTTTTGGGCACTAAAATCACAATTTTTCCCCAGTGCCCCCTATAAAAGGGAAGGGGACACTAAAAGCACCGGCAATTAAAACAAATTAACTTTAAAACGTAAAATCAAATTAAAATTTGGTTGCCGGGCGTGATGATGCACTCCAGTCCCTCCGGTGCCCACCTCTCGCGGAAGGCCGCGAGCGTACCGGTGGACACCGCGTGCTCCATCTCCAAGGACACCCTGGCCCGGATGTAAGAGCGGAAGAGAGGCAGGCAGTCAGGTTGAACGACCCCCTCGACCGCCCGCTGCCTGGACCGGCTGATGGCACCCTTGGCCGTGCCCAGGAGCAGTCCTACGAGGAGGCCTTCGGACCTACCCGCTCCCCTCCGCACAGGGTGCCCAAAGATCAGGAGAGTGGGACTGAAGTGCAGCCAGAATTTCAGGAGCAGCCCCTTCAAATAATGGAACAGGGGCTGCAACCTTGTGCACTCAATAAAAACATGGAACACGGACTCCTCCAGACCGCAGAAATTGCAGGCGGCCTGGGAGTCCGTGAACCGGCTTAAAAATTTGTTGCACGGCACTGCTCCGTGCACCACCCTCCAGGCCAAGTCCCCGATGAATAGTGGGAGGACCCCCGCGTAGAGTGCCCTCCATCGGGGACCCCCGCCTCCTCCGGACGGCAAGATGGTACGCCATGGCGTGTCCGGACGGCCGGCGAGGATGGCAAAGTTGAGGGTGTGCATGAGCAGCCCGTACAGGAAACCCCTCCGCGCGGAACTGAAAGGCACGGAGGGGATTTCCCCGAGGCGGCTCAAGTTGTGAGGCGCCGGCCCCCGAGGGAGGTTCCGGGGTTTGGCGCCGATGAGGAATTCCGTCCGGACGGGGGTCAGTTCGGACGGGATCTCCCCACGTGCTTGAGCCTCCTCGATGCACCTAACGGAGTCAGGGCCCAGAGCTGTTTTTAGCGACTCGATGGCATCGGCCGCGCGGCGGACGTTGGCAGAATTTAGGCGCCGCGCCAGCGTGACTGGCGCCATCCAGCCCGCTCCTCCGCCATCGAGCAGGTCCCTGACCCTGGTCACCTCACCAGCCACAGCCCTCTCTTCCGACCGCCACATGAAGCCTCGGCCGTGGAGGTACGGATTCCCGAGCAGCGGCTCCTGCAGGACGGCCGCCACTCCAGCCGGCGGAGAGCTGCGCTTGGTGGAGACTTTGTTCCAGACCCTGATGAGTTCCCTGTAAAAGACAGGCAGCTCCCGGAGGGCGGTCCTGGCACCCCCCAAGTTCACAAACAGGAGCTGCGTGTCATAATTGAGGTCGAGCTGCTGGCGGAAGAAATACCTCGCCAGAGCACACCACCTAGGAGGGGGCTCGACGTAAAGGTATCTCTGCAGGGTCTGAAGACGGAAAGTCGCGAGCTGGGCGCTGACGCACACCAACGACTGACCGCCCTCCTCAAGCGGGAGACTCAAGACCGCGACAGAGACCCAGTGCTTCCTGTTGTTCCAGAAGAAGTCCACCAGCTTCTTCTGTATCTTGGCGACAAACGCAGGGGGAGGGGTCAAAGTGACCAGCCGGTACCACAGCATTGCGGCCACCAGCTGGTTTATGACTAGCGCTCGACCCCTGTAGGACAGCACTCGGAGCAGTCCTGTCCAGCGCCCTAGGCGAGCGGCGACCTTGGCCTCCAGCTCCTGCCAGTTCGCCGGCCAGGCTTCCTCGTCGGGGCTAAGGTAGACTCCCAGATAGAGGAGATGGGTCGTGCTCCAGGCAAAAGGCCTGAGCTCCTCCGGCAGGGAGTCCACCCGCCACTGACCCACCAGGAGTCCGGAACATTTCTCCCAGTTGATCCTGGCGGAGGACGCGGCCGAGTAAATCTCCTGGCACTCACGCATCCTCCGCAGGTCAGCGGGATCCTCTACCGCGAGGAGCACGTCATCGGCGTAAGCCGAGAGGACGACCTCCACGCCCGGCCCTTGCAGAGCCAGTCCCGTCAACCTCGTCCGCAAGAGGCGCAGGAAAGGCTCCACGCAAACGGCGTATAACTGGCCGGACATGGGGCATCCCTGGCGCACCCCTCTCCTAAAGCGAAGGGGCGCCGTCAAGGACCCGTTAACCTTAATCAGACACTCCGCGGCGGCGTACAAAAGTCGGATCCGGGCGACGAAATGCGTCCCGAACCCGAAAGCGCGCAGAGTTCCGAGCAGATAGTCGTGATCCACCCTGTCGAACGCCTTCTCTTGGTCGAGGGATAGGAAGGCGACCGACAGACCAGCCTCCTGGGAGCAATGGATGAGGTCCCGGACCAGATGGATGTTGTCGTGGATCGTCCGGCCCGGGACCGTGTATGACTGGTCGGGGTGGATCATGTGGTCCAGCACGGCACCAAGGCGAGCAGACATCGCCCTGGCGAAGATTTTGTAGTCCGTGCTGAGGAGGGAGACCGGGCGCCAGTTCTTAAGGAGGCGGAGATCGCCCTTCTTAGGCAGCAGGACGATGACTGCCCTGCGCCAAGAGAGGGGCATCTCCCCGGTCGCCAGACTTTCCCCCAGGACCCGCGCGTAGTCGCCCCCCAGGACGTCCCAGAACGCCCTGTGGAACTCCACGGTCAGCCCGTCCAGCCCTGGGGATTTTCCCCTCGAGAGCCGGGCGAGGGCACCGGTCAGCTCCGCCAGGCTTAGCGGAGCTTCTAGATTTTCAGCGCCCTCCGGGCTGACCTTCGGCAGGTCCTCCCACAAAACTCTACGCGCTTCCTCGCTGGACGGATCCGGAGAGAACAGAGCCCCGTAATATTCACGGACCCTGTTGTTGACGCCCTCCGG
Source organism: Pristiophorus japonicus (assembly GCF_044704955.1). Lineage (NCBI taxonomy): Eukaryota > Metazoa > Chordata > Chondrichthyes > Pristiophoridae > Pristiophorus > Pristiophorus japonicus. The sequence continues at coordinate 154,942,207 of NC_091979.1, read as the reverse complement.
ATCCGAGACGAGAGAGCCGTCGTCGGCCAGCAGCGTCAGGAGCTGCTTACGGACACTCTGCCTTTTTTCCAGCGAGTAGAAGAAGGGGGAGCCGCGGTCCAGATCCCGCAGGAACCGGATCCGCGACCTCACGAACGCGCCTCGGGACCCGACGAGCTGCAGGTCCTTCAGCGCGGCCTTCTTCGCTTCGTACACCGTCCGCAGGGCCGGGTCCTGGACGACTTGACCGAGACGGGCTTCCAGGTCGAGCACCTCTTTTTCTAGGCGCCCGACTCTGGCCGCCCGCCTCTTGGTCGACCCCCTCGCGTACTCTTGACAGAAGACGCGGACGTGAGCCTTGCCCACGTCCCACCATAGCCTCAAGGAGGGGAAGCCCCCCTGCTTCCTTCTCCAGTCGGACCAGAATCGACGGAACGAGTCCTGGAACCGCACGTCCTCCAGCAGCCGGTTGTTAAAGTGCCAGTACGCGGACCCCGTCCTCGCGCGGAGCGAAGCGAGCTCCGCCCACACCAGGTGGTGGTCCGAACACGGCACCGGCCGCATGGAGGCCGCCGGGACGCAGGAAACGTACGCCCGAGACACGTAAAGGCGGTCGACTCTAGACCATCCAACTCCAGGCCTCACCCAAGTAAAGGCGCTGGAGTCGGGGTGGAGATTTCGCCAGACGTCCACCAAGTCGAAGGACCCGACCAGGTCCCTCAACTTCTCCATCGCCGTCATGCACTGCGGGGCACCGGAGCGGTCCCTCGCCTCGAGGGTGCAGTTAAAATCCCCCCCGAGGACAATGCAGTCGCCGACGTCGACGGAGCCAAGAAGAGCGGACACCTCTTCAAAGAAGCGCGTTTGCTGCGGGCCGGGATGAGGGGCGTACACGTTCACGAGATGGAGCGGCACGTCCCCCAGGCGAACCGTTACGTGCAGCAAGCGGCCTGGCACGGGCTCCTCGACCCCCAAGATCTCCGGCTGAAAATGCGGGCCCAGCAAGATGGCCACCCCACTAGAAATGGCGGTGAGGTGGCTCATGCGGACCTCTCCTTGCCATTCCAGGAGCCACGTGGCTTCGTCTCCCGGAACGGTGTGGGTTTCTTGCAGGAAGCACACCGCATATTTCCCCTCCCGCAGGAGCGAAAAATTGTCAAATCTACGGCGTGCCCCTCTGCCGCCGTTGATGTTGAGGCTGGCTATGGTTATCTTCATGACAAAAGCATAGTGCAACCTCTACCTTAACCTATTGTGGGGGAGGGAGCGGAGTCTTTTGTTGAACTCCGCTCCCTCCGCAGCCCAGCGAGGAGTCCCTCGAGCTCGCGCAGCTCAAGGTGCTGCTCCTTTGTCAAGGGCCCGCCCGCGGCCAAGGTTTTAACGGCGGCGCGGACGGACCCCTTGATCAGCTCCGGCTCGGACCATTTTTCCAGGGCCAGTCGGGCTTGGTCGCGGCGACCCCGGCTCTGGGCCAAAAAGTCCCGGAGTTCCTTTGCAGGAACGAGGAGGGCCTCAGCGGCGGCCGCGAGCAGATCCACCGCCTCCCTGGCGGTGGTCTCTAGGTCTTCACCCGCGTCCCCCACCGAGTCCCCGTCCTCCTCCGGGAGGTGGCCGCCAGCAGCCGGCCCATCGACCGCACAAGGTACGGCAAATGAACCGGCCGCTCCAACCGGCCCTGGCACTGCCCCGATCCCACCCCCAGGATCGTCGGCAGAGGAGTCCCCACTGGGCTCTTTTAAAAATGGTGCTGGGTCGGGAAATGACAGCGGAAGGGGTTCCCCCTCCGCTCCAGGAACCGGAGAACAAGGAGAGACCCGGCCATAGGAAATCCCCAGGCCCTCCAAGTGCTCCAGCTCCAAAGTAAGGGGCGAGGGTGGGTGTTCCTCCCCCTCCCCGCTGCCACCCCCCGGCCCAGCATCTACAGTGTCATAATTATTTAGTTTTTTTTTCTGCCGGGTCGAGCGACTCCCGGGGGAAGTTGGATAATAGCTGGGCGGGCTCAGGTTCGGCCTTTTCGGCCTCGCCCGCCTCAGTCCCCGGGACGCCCGGCCCGGCGGCTACGCATTCCTCCGCGGTCCCCACGCCCCCCACGACAGGCAGATCTTCCACTCCATCCCCGGGAGGCAGAGGCTGGGCAGCCTCAACTGTCTCACCCTCCCCGGGGAAAGACTCCTCGCGCCTGCAGCGCAATTTGGGGGCGCTGGTGGGGGACGCGGGACACGCGGCGGGCACCGCCTCCTCCGCGGAGGGATGTTGTTCCCCCTCCGCCTCATTGGGGCGGTGCCTCTTTTTGTTCCTGGGGGCGCGCGGAGTCAGGGAGACCTCCATGTCTGCCGAGGCCTCCCGCTCCGCCCCCCCCTTTTCCTTTTCTTGCCCGCGCCTGGGCCCCTCTGTGGTGGTATTCAAGGGCCCGGGCACGGGCTCGGGGCACCCCGCGCTCGCCGGTGACTGGGTTGGGCTGAGCGCGGTGGTCAGACTTTCCGGCGCACCGAGGGGACCCGCCTCTAGATGTTTCTCCTTCTTCCGCGCCTTCTTTCCGCTCGGACGCTCTCCCTCCCCCCCGCCGGAGGCCCTGAAAACAAAGGCCTCCGACGATGCCCGCGCACCCATGGCTCCCGGCACGCGGACGCAACTAGGGGGAGGGGTGGCGGCGGCGCCAGCCTTGGCCGCCTTCGGTGGTTTGGCGGCCTTGGAGGCGGGGCAGTTCTTGCGAACGTGCCCCACCTCCCTGCAGGCATGGCACCGCACGCCGTCCGACGTCCAGAAGACGCGGTAGGCAGTCCCCTCGTGCACCACATTAAAATGACCTTCCGTCGTCTCCTCCCGCGCCAGCCGGACAAAGAGCTGGCGGCGGAAGGAGAACACGTGGCGCAGGCTGTTCTCCCTGAGGCCGAGCGGTATGGGGTTGATCCCTGACCTTACCTCCCCCAGTTGTTGTAGGTGAGGGAGGAGGAGCTCAGCGGAAACAAAGGGCGGGACGTTTGAAACGATGACCCTCTGCGCGGTGGCCTCGAGAGGGTCCACCGGCAGGAACGTCCCGCCCACCGTGAGCCCCTTTTCAAGGGCCAGGGACACCGCCCGCTCCGACCCCAGGAAGAACACGGCCTTCCCAGACATCTTGGAGGCTGCGACAATGGCCGAGGGGCCGACTACCCCAGCCATCGCCCGCACGCACTCCTCAATGCTCATTGTGGGGTGAGTGTAGCTCTTGACCCCGTGTTTCCTGGTTATAAGTCTGAATGGTGGCAGGGCAGTGGGTGGCGCAGGAGGTGCCGTGGATGTGGACACCGCCTGCGCATACGTCCTTGCTGGCCCTGCCACCGGCGTGGATGGGGTCGCCATCACGGGGTCCCTTTAAGGGCTACACCCACCCCAAAGTCACAGGCCTTAATGGTCTTTAATGGCCTCTTATGTTCACTGAGCAGAGGAGCCCTTAACGAGGCACCTCTCCCCTCGTTGACAATTGGGGAGAGGCCTTGCTCCCTCTGCTCAGTTGTCTTAATTGGTTTTTTTTTTATTAATTTGGAAGGAAAGGGTTCTCAGAGAGAGAGGGGAGAAACAGAGGGTAACGGAGAAAGAGAGAGGGGGGTGGGAAGGGGGGGGGCTGCGAGGGCAGGTCTCCCCTCGCAGCTGTGGGTGGGTGCACTCCCCAGATGGCAAAACACAAAAGTCTTTGAGGTGGTCTTCAGGTGGGGGGAGAAGATGTCTTCACCTGGGGTAGCTGGAGCCACCAGGCACTCCTAACGATCTTTAATTGGGTGATTGAGAACACTCTTCAGCCTGGTAGCTCCAGCTATCCCAGGCTAGGCAAATGTGGGGGGGGTGGGGGGGTTCCAATTGTGGGGGGGGCCTAGTTGTAAGCACAGCCCCCACGCACACTACCACACACACACACACCCCCCGCGATGTTCCGGCCCTCAGTGGTCTTCTTTCCTCCCCCCACCGATACAACAAAGTCTGTTTGGGGAAATGCACCCACACCCACCTGTAGAATTGTTGAGTCTCCCTCCTTCCACACTGGATGTTGGTTGTTGTGGTTTTTCCCCCTCTCTCCAACTCCTTGCAGGATGGTAAAGATGTTGCAAAGTTCTCTGCTTTCTCCTCCTCTCCCTCTGGATAAAAGTTGGTGTTGAAGCCCCTTCCTTCCTTCTCCTCCTGGGCTGGTCTCAGGGCTCTCCAGGCAGGAGCTCAAGTTGATGGCTGCTTCCCTCACTGCTCACAGCTCCAACTGAGCAGGACACGCCTCCACTGCTCTCCAATTGGTCCTTGTGCATGAAACTCTTTTAGGAGTCTACCTGCAAAACATAAACAACATTAAACTGTGCCACCCGACCTGGGTGACACAGCAGACATTTTCAAGGCCCCCTTTTTTTTTTTTTTTTTTTTTTTTTTTTTTTTTTTTTTTTTTTTTTTTTGGCGCTAAAATCAAATTTTTCCAGTGCCCCCTATAAAAGGAGAGGGGGACACTAAAAACACCGGCAATTAAAACAAGTTAAACTTTAAAACGTAAAATCAAATTAAAATTTGGTTGCCGGGCGTGATGATGCACTCCAGTCCCTCCGGTGCCCACCTCTCGCGGAAGGCCGCGAGCGTACCGGTGGACACCGCGTGCTCCATCTCCAAGGACACCCTGGACCGGATGTAAGAGCGGAAGAGAGGCAGGCAGTCAGGTTGAACGACCCCCTCGACCGCCCGCTGCCTGGACCGGCTGATGGCACCCTTGGCCGTGCCCAGGAGCAGTCCTACGAGGAGGCCTTCGGACCTACCCGCTCCCCTCCGCACAGGGTGCCCAAAGATCAGGAGAGTGGGACTGAAGTGCAGCCAGAATTTCAGGAGCAGCCCCTTCAAATAATAAAACAGGGGCTGCAACCTCGTGCATTCCATAAAAACATGGAACACGGACTCCTCCAGACCGCAGAAATTGCAGGCGGCCTGGGAGTCCGTGAACCGGCTTAAAAATTTGTTGCACGGCACTGCTCCGTGCACCACCCTCCAGGCCAAGTCCCCGATGAATAGTGGGAGGACCCCTACGTAGAGGGCCCTCCATCGGGGACCCCCGCCTCCTCCGGACGGCAAGATGGTACGCCATGGCGTGTCCGGACGGCCGGCGAGGATGGCAAAGTTGAGGGTGTGCAGGAGCAGCCCGTACAGGAAACCCCTCCGCGCGGAACTGAAAGGCACGGAGGGGATTTCCCCGAGGCGGCTCAAGTTGTGAGGCGCCGGCCCCCGAGGGAGGTTCCGGGGTTTGGCGCCGATGAGGAATTCCGTCCGGACGGGGGTCAGTTCGGACGGGATCTCCCCACGTGCTTGAGCCTCCTCGATACACCTAACGGAGTCAGGGCCCAGAGCTGTTTTTAGCGACTCGATGGCATCGGCCGCGCGGCGGACGTTGGCAGAATTTAGGCGCCGCGCCAGCGTGACTGGCGCCATCCAGCCCGCTCCTCCGCCATCGAGCAGGTCCCTGACCCTGGTCACCTCACCAGCCACAGCCCTCTCTTCCGACCGCCACATGAAGCCTCGGCCGTGGAGGTACGGATTCCCGAGCAGCGGTTCCTGCAGGACGGCCGCCACTCCAGCCGGCGGAGAGCTGCGCTTGGTGGAGACTTTGTTCCAGACCCTGATGAGTTCCCTGTAAAAGACAGGCAGCTCCCGGAGGGCGGTCCTGGCACCCCCCAAGTTCACAAACAGGAGCTGCGTGTCATAATTGAGGTCGAGCTGCTGGCGGAAGAAATACCTCGCCAGAGCACACCACCTAGGAGGGGGCTCGACGTAAAGGTATCTCTGCAGGGTCTGAAGACGGAAAGTCGCGAGCTGGGCGCTGACGCACACCAACGACTGACCGCCCTCCTCAAGCGGGAGACTCAAGACCGCGACAGAGACCCAGTGCTTCCTGTTGTTCCAGAAGAAGTCCACCAGCTTCTTCTGTATCTTGGCGACAAACGCAGGGGGAGGGGTCAAAGTGACCAGCCGGTACCACAGCATTGCGGCCACCAGCTGGTTTATGACTAGCGCTCGACCCCTGTAGGACAGCACTCGGAGCAGTCCTGTCCAGCGCCCTAGGCGAGCGGCGACCTTGGCCTCCAGCTCCTGCCAGTTCGCCGGCCAGGCTTCCTCGTCGGGGCTAAGGTAGACTCCCAGATAGAGGAGATGGGTCGTGCTCCAGGCAAAAGGCCTGAGCTCCTCCGGCAGGGAGTCCACCCGCCACTGACCCACCAGGAGTCCGGAACATTTCTCCCAGTTGATCCTGGCGGAGGACGCGGCCGAGTAAATCTCCTGGCACTCACGCATCCTCCGCAGGTCAGCGGGATCCTCTACCGCGAGGAGCACGTCATCGGCGTAAGCCGAGAGGACGACCTCCACGCCCGGCCCTTGCAGAGCCAGTCCCGTCAACCTCGTCCGCAAGAGGCGCAGGAAAGGCTCCACGCAAACGGCGTATAACTGGCCGGACATGGGGCATCCCTGGCGCACCCCTCTCCTAAAGCGAAGGGGCGCCGTCAAGGACCCGTTAACCTTAATCAGACACTCCGCGGCGGCGTACAAAAGTCGGATCCGGGCGACGAAATGCGTCCCGAACCCGAAAGCGCGCAGAGTTCCGAGCAGATAGTCGTGATCCACCCTGTCGAACGCCTTCTCTTGGTCGAGGGATAGGAAGGCGACCGACAGACCAGCCTCCTGGGAGCAATGGATGAGGTCCCGGACCAGATGGATGTTGTCGTGGATTGTCCGGCCCGGGACCGTGTATGACTGGTCGGGGTGGATCATGTGGTCCAGCACGGCACCAAGGCGAGCAGACATCGCCCTGGCGAAGATTTTGTAGTCCGTGCTGAGGAGGGAGACCGGGCGCCAGTTCTTAAGGAGGCGGAGATCGCCCTTCTTAGGCAGCAGGACGATGACTGCCCTGCGCCAAGAGAGGGGCATCTCCCCGGTCGCCAGACTTTCCCCCAGGACCCGCGCGTAGTCGCCCCCCAGGACGTCCCAGAACGCCCTGTGGAACTCCACGGTCAGCCCGTCCAGCCCCGGGGATTTTCCCCTCGAGAGCCGGGCGAGGGCACCGGTCAGCTCCGCCAGGCTTAGCGGAGCTTCCAGATTTTCGGCGCCCTCCGGGCCGACCTTCGGCAGGTCCTCCCACAAAACTCTACGCGCTTCCTCGCTGGACGGATCCGGAGAGAACAGAGCCCCGTAATATTCACGGACCCTGTTGTTGACGCCCTCCGGATTCGAGACGAGAGAGCCGTCGTCGGCCAGCAGCGTCAAGAGCTGCTTACGGACACTCTGCCTTTTTTCCAGCGAGTAGAAGAAGGGGGAGCCGCGGTCCAGATCCCGCAGGAACCGGATCCGCGACCTCACGAACGCGCCTCGGGACCCGACGAGCTGCAGGTCCTTCAGCGCGGCCTTCTTCGCTTCGTACACCGTCCGCAGGGCCGGGTCCTGGACGACTTGACCGAGACGGGCTTCCAGGTCGAGCACCTCTTTTTCTAGGCGCCCGACTCTGGCCGCCCGCCTCTTGGTCGACCCCCTCGCGTACTCTTGACAGAAGACGCGGACGTGAGCCTTGCCCACGTCCCACCATAGCCTCAAGGAGGGGAAGCCCCCCTGCTTCCTTCTCCAGTCGGACCAGAATCGACGGAACGAGTCCTGGAACCGCACGTCCTCCAGCAGCCGGTTGTTAAAGTGCCAGTACGCGGACCCCGTCCTCGCGCGGAGCGAAGCGAGCTCCGCCCACACCAGGTGGTGGTCCGAGCACGGCACCGGCCGCATGGAGGCCGCCGGGACGCAGGAAACGTACGCCCGAGACACGTAAAGGCGGTCGACCCTAGACCATCCAACTCCAGGCCTCACCCAAGTAAAGGCGCTGGAGTCGGGGTGGAGATTTCGCCAGACGTCCACCAAGTCGAAGGACCCGACCAGGTCCCTCAACTTCTCCATCGCCGTCATGCACTGCGGGGCACCGGAGCGGTCCCTCGCCTCGAGGGTGCAGTTAAAATCCCCCCCGAGGACAATGCAGTCGCCGACGTCGACGGAGCCAAGAAGAGCGGACACCTCTTCAAAGAAGCGCGTTTGCTGCGGGCCGGGATGAGGGGCGTACACGTTCACGAGATGGAGCGGCACGTCCCCCAGGCGAACCGTTACGTGCAGCAAGCGGCCTGGCACGGGCTCCTCGACCCCCAAGATCTCCGGCTGAAAATGCGGGCCCAGCAAGATGGCCACCCCACTAGAAATGGCGGTGAGGTGGCTCATGCGGACCTCTCCTTGCCATTCCAGGAGCCACGTGGCTTCGTCTCCCGGAACGGTGTGGGTTTCTTGCAGGAAGCACACCGCATATTTCCCCTCCCGCAGGAGCGAAAAATTGTCAAATCTACGGCGTGCCCCTCTGCCGCCGTTGATGTTGAGGCTGGCTATGGTTATCTTCATGGCAAAAGCATAGTGCAACCTCTACCTTAACCTATTGTGGGGGAGGGAGCGAAGTCTTTTGTTGAACTCCGCTCCCTCCGCAGCCCAGCGAGGAGTCCCTCGAGCTCGCGCAGCTCAAGGTGCTGCTCCTTTGTCAAGGGCCCGCCCGCGGCCAAGGTTTTAACGGCGGCGCGGACGGACCCCTTGATCAGCTCCGGCTCGGACCATTTTTCCAGGGCCAGTCGGGCTTGGTCGCGGCGACCCCGGCTCTGGGCCAAAAAGTCCCGGAGTTCCTTTGCAGGAACGAGGAGGGCCTCAGCGGCGGCCGCGAGCAGATCCACCGCCTCCCTGGCGGTGGTCTCTAGGTCTTCACCCGCGTCCCCCACCGAGTCCCCGTCCTCCTCCGGGAGGTGGCCGCCAGCAGCCGGCCCATCGACCGCACAAGGTACGGCAAATGAACCGGCCGCTCCAACCGGCCCTGGCACTGCCCCGATCCTACCCCCAGGATCGTCGGCAGAGGAGTCCCCACTGGGCTCTTTTAAAAATGGTGCCGGGTCGGGAAATGACAGCGGAAGGGGTTCCCCCTCCGCCCCAGGAACCGGAGAACAAGGAGAGACCCGGCCATAGGAAATCCCCAGGCCCTCCAAGTGCTCCAGCTCCAAAGTAAGGGGCGAGGGTGGGTGTTCCTCCCCCTCCCCGCTGCCACCCCCCGGCCCAGCATCTACAGTATCATTAAAATCAATTGTTTCATTCTCTGCCGGGTCGAGCAAATCCCGGGGTAAGTTGTGTATTGGCTGGGCGGGCTCAGGTTCGGCCTTTTCGGCCCCGCCCGCCTCAGTCCCCGGGACGCTCGACCCGGCGGCTACGCATTCTTCCACTGGCCCCACGCCCCCCACGACAGGCAGATCTTCCACGCCCTCCCCAGGAGGCAGCGGCTGGGCAGCCTCGACTGCCTCACCCTCCCCGGGGAAAGACTCCTCGCGCCTGCAGCGCAATTTGGGGGCGCTGGTGGGGGACGCGGGACACGCGGCGGGCACCGCCTCCTCCGCGGAGGGATGTTGTTCCCCCTCCGCCTCATTGGGGCGGTGCCTCTTTTTGTTCCTGGGGGCGCGCGGAGTCAGGGAGACCTCCATGTCTGCCGAGGCCTCCCGCTCCGCCCCCCCCTTTTCCTTTTCTTGCCCGCGCCTGGGCCCCTCTGTGGTGTTATTCAAGGGCCCGGGCACGGGCTCGGGGCACCCCGCGCTCGCCGGTGACTGGGTTGGGCTGAGCGCGGTGGTCAGACTTTCCGGCGCACCGAGGGGACCCGCCTCTAGATGTTTTTCCTTCTTCCGCGCCTTCTTTCCGCTCGGACGCTCTCCCTCCCCCCCGCCGGAGGCCCTGAAAACAAAGGCCTCCGACGATGCCCGCGCACCCATGGCTCCCGGCACGCGGACGCAACTAGGGGGAGGGGTGGCGGCGGCGCCAGCTATGGCCGCCTTCGGTGGTTTGGCGGCCTTGGAGGCGGGGCAGTTCTTGCGAACATGCCCCACCTCCCTGCAGGCATGGCACCGCACGCCGTCCGACGTCCAGAAGACGCGGTAGGCAGTCCCCTCGTGCACCACATTAAAGTGCCCTTCTGTCAGGTCCTCCCGCGCCAGCCGGACAAAGAGCTGGCGGCGGAAGGAGAACACGTGGCGCAGGCTGTTCTCCCTGAGGCCGAGCGGTATGGGGTTGATCCCCGACCTTACCTCCCCCAGTTGGTGTAGGTGAGGGAGGAGGAGCTCAGCGGAAACAAAGGGCGGGACGTTTGACACGATGACCCTCTGCGCGGTGGCCTCGAGAGGGTCCACCGGCAGGAACGTCCCGCCCACCGTGAGCCCCTTTTCAAGGGCCAGGGACACCGCCCGCTCCGACCCCAGGAAGAACACGGCCTTCCCAGACATCTTGGAGGCTGCGACAATGGCCGAGGGGCCGACTACCCCAGCCATCGCCCGCACGCACTCCTCAATGCTCATTGTGGGGTGAGTGTAGCTCTTGACCCCGTGTTTCCTGGTTATAAGTCTGAATGGTGGCAGGGCAGCGGGTGGCGCAGGAGGTGCCGTGGATGTGGACACCGCCTGCGCATACGTCCTTGCTGGCCCTGCCACCGGCGTGGATGGGGTCGCCATCACGGGGTCCCTTTAAGGGCTACACCCACCCCAAAGTCACAGGCCTTAATGGTCTTTAATGGCCTCTTATGTTCACTGAGCAGAGGAGCCCTTAACGAGGCACCTCTCCCCTCGTTGACAATTGGGGAGAGGCCTTGCTCCCTCTGCTCAGTTGTCTTAATTGGTTTTTTTTTTATTAATTTGGAAGGAAAGGGTTCTCAGAGAGAGAGGGGAGAAACAGAGGGTAACGGAGAAAGAGAGAGGGGGGTGGGAAGGGGGGGGGCTGCGAGGGCAGGTCTCCCCTCGCAGCTGTGGGTGGGTGCACTCCCCAGATGGCAAAACACAAAAGTCTTTGAGGTGGTCTTCAGGTGGGGGGAGAAGATGTCTTCACCTGGGGTAGCTGGAGCCACCAGGCACTCCTAACGATCTTTAATTGGGTGATTGAGAACACTCTTCAGCCTGGTAGCTCCAGCTATCCCAGGCTAGGCAAATGTGGGGGGGGTGGGGGGGTTCCAATTGTGGGGGGGGCCTAGTTGTAAGCACAGCCCCCACGCACACTACCACACACACACACACCCCCCGCGATGTTCCGGCCCTCAGTGGTCTTCTTTCCTCCCCCCACCGATACAACAAAGTCTGTTTGGGGAAATGCACCCACACCCACCTGTAGAATTGTTGAGTCTCCCTCCTTCCACACTGGATGTTGGTTGTTGTGGTTTTTCCCCCTCTCTCCAACTCCTTGCAGGATGGTAAAGATGTTGCAAAGTTCTCTGCTTTCTCCTCCTCTCCCTCTGGATAAAAGTTGGTGTTGAAGCCCCTTCCTTCCTTCTCCTCCTGGGCTGGTCTCAGGGCTCTCCAGGCAGGAGCTCAAGTTGATGGCTGCTTCCCTCACTGCTCACAGCTCCAACTGAGCAGGACACGCCTCCACTGCTCTCCAATTGGTCCTTGTGCATGAATCCCAAAAAGTTAGTTTGCAGGTGCAGCAGGTAATCAGGAATGCAAATGGAATGTTGGCCTTCATTGCGAAAGGGATGGAGTACAAAAGCAGGGAGGTGTTGCTGCAACTGTATAAGGTATTGGTAAGGCCTCACCTGGAGTACTGCGTGCAGTTTTGGTCACCTTACTTAAGGAAGGATATACTAGCTTTGGAAGGGGTACAGAGACGATTCACTAGGCTGATTCGAGAAATGAGGGGGTTACCTTATGATGATAGATTGAGTAGACTGGGTCTTTACTCCTTGGAGTTCAGAAGGATGAGGGGTGATCTTATAGAAACATTTAAAATCATGAAAGGGATAGACAAGATAGAGGCAGAGAGGTTTTTTTCATTGGTGGGGGAGACTAGAACTAGGGGGCACAGCCTCAAAATACGGAGGAGTCAATTTAAAACCGAGTTGAGAAAGAATTTCTTCTCCCAGAGGGTTGTGAATCTGTGGAATTCTCTGCCCAAGGAAGCAGTTGAGGCTGGCTCATTGAATGTTTTCAAGTCAAAGATAGATAGATTTTTAAGCAATAAGGGCATTAAGGGTTACGGGGAGAGGGCGGGTAAGTGGAGCTGAGTCCACGACCAGATCAGCCATGATCTTATTGAATGGCGGAGCAGGCTCGAGGGACTAGATGGCCTACTCCTGTTCCTAATTCTTATGTTGTTATGTTCATACTGGCTGTCGGTTGTCTTCCTATCCCTCGACCAAGAGAAGGCGTTCGACAGGGTGGATCACGACTATCTGTTCGGAACTCTGTGCGCTTTCGGGTTCGGGACGCATTTAGTCGCCCGGATCCGACTTTTGTACGCCGCCGCGGAGTGTCTGATTAAGGTTAACGGGTCCTTGACGGCGCCCCTTCGCTTTAGGAGTGCGCCAGGGATGCCCCATGTCCGGCCAGTTATATGCCATCTGCGTGGAGCCTTTCCTGCGCCTCCTGCGGACGAGGTTGACGGACTGGCTCTGCAAGGGCCGGGCGTGGAGGTCGTCCTCTCGGCTTACGCCGATGACATGCTCCTCACGGTAGAGGATCCCGCTGACCTGCGGAGGATGCGTGAGTGCCAGGAGATTTACTCGGCCGCATCCTCCGCCAGGATCAACTGGGAGAAATGTTCCGGACTCCTGGTGGGTCAGTGGCGGGTGGACTCCCTGCCGGAGGAGCTCAGGCCTTTTGCCTGGAGCATGACCCATCACCTCTATCTGGGAGTCTACCTTAGCCCCGACAAGGAAGCCTGGCCGGCGAACTGGCAAGAGCTGGAGGCCAAGGTCGCCGCTCGCCTAGGGCGCTGGACAGGACTGCTCTGAGTGCTGTCCTACAGGGGTGGAGCGCTAGTCATAAACCAGCTGGTGGCCGCTGTGCTGTGGTACCGGCTGGTCACTTTGAACCCACCCCCTGCGTTTGTCACCAAGATACAGAAGAAGCTGGTGGACTTCTTCTGGAACAAAAGGAAGCACTGGGTCTCTGTCGCGGTCTTGAGTCTCCCGCTTGGGGAGGGCGGTCAGTCGTTGGTGTGCGTCAGCACCCAGCTCGCGACTTTCCGTCTTCAGACCCTGCAGAGATACCTTTACGTCGAGCCCCCTCCTAGGTGGCATGTGCTGGCGACGTATTTCTTCCGCCAGCAGCACGGCCTCAACTACGACACGCAGCTCCTGCTTGTGAGCATGGGGGGCGTCAGGACCGCCGTCCAAGAGCTGCCTGTCTTTTACAAGGAACTCACCAGGGTCTGGAACAAAGTCTCCACCAAGTGCAGCTCTCCACCGGCTAGAGTGGCGGCTGTCCTGCAGGAGCCGCTGTTGGGGAATCCGTACCTCCACGACCGAGGTTTTAGGTGGCAGTCGGACGAGAGGGCTGTGGCTGGTGAGGTGACCAGGGTCAGGGACCTGCTCGATGGCGGAGGAGCGGGCTGGATGGCGCCTGACACGCCGCGCGGCCGATGCCATCGAGTCGCTAAAACCAGCTCTGGGCCCTGACTCCGTTAGGTGTGTCGAGGATGCTCAAGCACGTGGGGAGATCCCGTCCGAACTGACCCCCGTCCGGACGGAATTCCTCATCGGCGCCAAACTCCGGAACCTCCCTCGGGAGCCGGCGCCTCACAACTTGAGCCACCTCGGGGAAATCCCCTCCGTGCCTTTCAGTTCTGCGCAGAGGGGTTTCCTGTACGGGCTGCTCCTGCACACTCTCAACTTTGCCATCCTCGTCTGCCATCCGGACATGCCATGGCGTACCATCTTTCCGTCCGGCGGAGGCGGGAGTCCCCGATGGAGGGCACTCTACACGGGAGTCCTCCCACTATTTATCGGGGACTTGGCCTGGAGGGTGGTGCACGGAGCAGTGCCGTGCAACAAATTTTTAAGTCGGTTCATGGGCTCCCAGGCCGCTTGCAATTTCTGCGGTCTGGAAGAGTCCGTGTTCCATGTTTTTATCGAATGTACGAGGTTGCAGCCCCTGTTCCATTACTTAAAGGGGCTGCTCCTCAATTTATGGTTGCACTTCAGTCCCACACTCCTGATCTTCGGGCACCCTGTGCGGAGGGGAGCGGGTAGGTCCGAAGGCCTCCTCGTAGGACTGCTCCTGGTCACGGCCAAGGGTGCCATCAGCCGGTCCAGGCAGCAGGCGGTCAAGGGGGTCGTTCGGCCCGACTGCCTGCCTCTCTTCCGCGTGTACATCTGTGCCAGGGTGTCCTTGGAGATGGAGCACGCGGTGTCCACCGGTACGCTCGCGGCCTTCCGCAAGAGGTGGGCGCCGGAGGGATTGGAGTGCATTGTTACCCCCCGGCAACCAAATTTTAATTTGATTTTATATGTTTTAAAGTCTAATTTATTTTAAATGCCGGTTTTAGTGTCCCCCTCCCCTTTTATAGGGGGCACTTGAAAAAGTATGATTTAATGCCCAAAAAAAACAAAAAAAACAAAAACAAAAAGAAAACACACAAAAAAGGGCCTCAAAAAATGTTTGGAGTGTCCCCTAGATCGGGGGGCACTTGATTTAATGTTTATTTTGTCTCCCCCCCCAAAAAGAGTTGTGGAGCTGTTGGAGGCGTGGCCTGTTCATTTGGAGCTTGGTGCAGTGAGGGAAGGAGCTCCCTGCTTTAGCTCCTGCCTGAGGCCTGGAAAACCCTGAGAAACACCTTAGGAAGAGGAGGACGGGGCTTACTACATTTCCTTCATACTGGCTCCTTCCAGCTCTTAAAGGGGAGGTTGTATCATTGTGCAGATCCTCATTTTCAGCATTGCTGGCTCTGAAGGCGACCTGTGAGCAATGGCTTATCCCACTCCCAGGGAGAGAGCTCGTCATTTCACAGACATGGCATTGGAGGAATTGGTGGCTGGAGTGGAGCGAAGATGGGCAGTGCTGTTCCTAGCCACTATAAGGAGGTCATTGCCCCTGGTCTTAAGGGCAATGTGGTGGGAAATGGTCCAGGAGGCCTTAGCTAGTAGTGTGGTGGAACACAGCCTGATACAGTGCCAGAAGAAATTCACGGGCCTCAATCAAGTGGTCAAGGTGAGTACATGTGACAACAGGTCGTACATACCCACATCTGAACATCAGTCAGTGCACACTATGCAAAGCACCACACCCTCAGCACTGACCCACCAAACATCTGCACCTACTCAAACTCACATCCACATCTCACGCCTTGCCTAGAATCACATGATGGTAGCCATTCCTGCCCCCCTGCCATCACCCTAATGCGAGTCTTGTGCCTTTATACTTTCAGATAATCAGCAACCAGATGAGCAGCTTGTCCCTGAGACCCCCACTGAGAGTGAGGAAGAGAAGAGGAGGAGGAACAAAGCACTGCGGCACTGCATCTCTCTCCCACAGGCACCATCTCAGATACTGACACGATGTGATCTTTAGAGGCAAGTTTAGTAGAGGGGTCTGCATTGATTGATGCACCGGCGATGAGCAGGCTGCAGCAAGGTCAGAGGGAAAGGGTAGCTCAGGAGCCAGAGAGCGAGTTCGCGGGCGAGTTCTGCTGCACAGGACTCAGATGAGAACCTCGATGGGGAGGTGTTCAAAAGAAGGGTAATGACCATGCACTCCGAGATGATAGGTGCAATGGCAAAGGGTGCCCGAGAGTCTCTCGGCAATGGTAAGGGGTGTGGAGAAGTCTGCCTCCCACATTGCACAGAGCTCTGCGCACACCATGAAACCCATCATTTCTATTCTGCAGAGGATGGTGGACTCCCAGAGAGACCGTGCAGATCTAGACCTCATGACGCATGTCATGGGCAATGTGGCAGCTTCCATTGCAGCACAGGTAGAAACGATGCAATGTCTTAGTGTTGTAATGCAGACAATGGTTGCTGGAATCGAATCTCAGACTGTTCATATGCAGTCTCAGCTGAATGTCACACAAGCTCTAACTGCTGCCATCGCCGCTGGCTCCAACACAGTCCATCGGGGATCTCATGATATCGCAGAAGGCCACCAATCTGTGCTCCAGCAGATTGCTGGGGATGCTGAGCTGCTGCCCCAGGGGGCTGACATTGGATCAGTGGAGCAGGAACCTGCTGTCCTCTCTCAGGATGACAGCATTCCTGATCCCACCACTGTCACTCCGCCATTGCACTTGTCGCTGCCTGTCATCCAGCCAGCCCAGATTGCCACCGCACAGCCTGGGGTGATGCAGTGTACAGCCAAGCCTTCCAGGCCCAGAGCTGGTTGAGGGCACCCTGAAAGGCCATCTGTAATCTCTGGCATCAACACTCAGCAGCTTTCCACCAGCCCTGCTGCAGCAACTGGAGAGACATTATGTAGGAGCAGTAGATTAGGAAAAGGGACTGTAAAGAGGGGAGGCAAGGGCTTGCACAAGAGTAATAAGTCAATATTGTTGTTGTATATATGTGGTTGATGGTTTTTGATAAATTTATTACTGGAATGTTGCAGATTTGGTGCTGTCTCTCATTTCAGTTTTGGGGCGTGATATGGAATGACAAATTGAAGGAATGATGGAGACATGCTCAGCAACCGGATGTCAAAATCATTGCAAAGAAAAACTGATGAGGCAGTCGCGGACCGATCTTCCAGAAGTCCAATTGATTGGCTTCCTCCTCTGTTGCTGCTTTTCATCCTCCTCTTCCTCCTCCTCGTCCTCATCTTCCTCGTCCTTATCTTCCTCCTCCTGAGGTAGTGGAGCTAAGCCTGGTGGCAATGGCTGCACCCTCATGATGGTCAAGCTGTGCAGCATGCAGCAGATGATGATGAAAAGGAACTCCCACTCAGCTGAGTACGGGAGGTTGTTGTAACGGCTATCTTGCTCTTTTTCGCTTCA
Organism: Pristiophorus japonicus; assembly: GCF_044704955.1. NCBI lineage: Eukaryota > Metazoa > Chordata > Chondrichthyes > Pristiophoridae > Pristiophorus > Pristiophorus japonicus. The sequence goes on along the minus strand of NC_091979.1, from coordinate 154,925,449 downwards.
TTGCTTTAAATGTCGAATTACGCACACACTCAGTTGTAGTTGTTATGTATGCAATACCTTGTGACCAATATTCTACCACCACCAGAGGGCGCATCTGTTGGAGTCCCAAGGGATCCCAGCATCCCTTGGGAGCACTGCATATAAGCAGGCCTCCAATGTTGTGCCAGCACTCTGGAGTCAGAATGAAGAGACTAAGGTCACACTTACTCAAGTCTACAGTACTCAGTTACACTGCTTTATTTGAGACATAACAACTGGCAACGAATAATAGATAACGAACCATCAAAAATGCAGAGAACTGTTGGTATCCTGGAGAAATTCTCAGAAGGTTACGATTGGGAAGCCTTCTTGGAGCGACTCGACCAATACTTCGTGGCCAACGAGCTGGAAGGGAATGAGAACACTGCCAAACGAAGGGCGATCCTCCTCACCGTCTGCGGGGCAACAACCTATGGCCTCATGAAAAATCTTCTTGCTCCAGTGAAACCAACAACCAAATCATAAGAAGAACTGTGTACGCTGGTCCGGGAGCACCTAAATCCGAAGGAGAGCATTCTGATGGCAAGGTATCGATTTTATACATGTCAACGGTCTGAAGGTCAGGAAGTGGAGAGCTACGTCGCCGAACTCAGGCGCCTTGCAGGACATTGCGAATTCGGTGGATTCCTGGAGCAAACGCTAAGAGACTTTTTTGTGTTTGGCATTGGCCGTGAGGTTATCCTTCGCAAACTATTGACTGTTGAAACACCAAACCTGAGCAAAGCCATAACGATAACCCAGGCATTTATGTCCATCAGCGATAACACTAAACAAATTTCGCAGCATAAAGATGCATCGGCAAGTACTGTACACAAAGTAACGTCGTTTTCAGGCAGGAATGTATATGGCAGAATGTACACGCCTGCAGCTGCACGACCTCAGATGACTCAAAGTCTGCCATCAAGTGTGAATGCGAGGCAATTAACACCTTGTTGGCGCTGCGGAGGTGATCATCGAGCCCATCAATGCCGCTTCAAACACTATGCGTGCAAAGGCTGTGGAACAATGGGCCACCTTCAGCGAATGTGCAGACGAGCTGCAAACCCTGCAAACCACCACGTTGCAGAGGAAGACCGATCCATGACGGATCAAATTGAACTAGAGACTCGAACCGAGGAGGCAGAAGTGTACGGGGTACATACCTTCACCATGAAAAGTCCACTGATCATGTTAAAAGTTGAACTGAACGGAATTCCAGTATCCATGGAATTGGACACAGGTGCAAGTCAGTCTATCATGAGCAAAAAGGACTTCGAGAGGCTGTGGTGCAACAAGGCACAAAGGCCCAAGCTGAGCCCTATTCATACCAAGCTGAGAACTTACACTAAAGAGCTGATCCCTGTATTTGGCAGCGCAGCAGTAAAAGTCTCCTATGATGGAGCGGTGCACGAACTACCACTATGGATTGTACCAGGAGATGGCCCCACACTGTTCGGCAGAAGGTGGCTGGGAAAAATTCGCTGGAGCTGGGACGACATCCGAGTGCTTTCATCCATCGATGGCGCCTTATGTGCCCAGGTTTTGAGCAAGATCACGTTGTTTGAGCCAGGCATCGGAAATTTCTCTGGGCGAAGGTGCAGATCCACTTGGTTCCCGATACACGACCCATCCACCACAAGGCACGTGCAGTGCCATACATGATGCGAGTGAAAGTGGAGATCGAGCTGGACAGGGAATCATTGTGCCGGTTGAGTTCAACGAGTGGGCCAGTCCAATTGTTCCGGTTCTCAAGGGCAATGGCACGGTCAGAATTTGTGGGGACTATAAAGTAACAATTAACTGTTTTTCGCTGCAGGACCAGTACCCACTACCCAAGGCAGACGGCCTATTTGCGACGCTGGCAGGAGAGAAAGCGTTCAACAAGTTGGACCCGACCCCGGCCTACATGACGCAGGAGCTGGCGGAATCTTCGAAAGGCCTCACCTCCATAAACGCACACAAATGTCTGTTCATCTACAATAGATGCTCGTTTGGGATTCGATCGGCCACGGTTATTTTTCAAAGGAACATGGAGAGTCTGCTAAAGTCGGTTTCGTGCACTGCGGTTTTCCAGGACAACATATTGATCACAGCTCAGGACACCATCGAACACTTGTAGAACCTGGAAGAGGTTCTAAGATCGCATGGGACTCAGGTTGAAACACTCAAAGTGTGTTTTCCTGGCGCCAGAGATCGAGTTCCTAGGGAGAAGAATTGCGGCAGACGGCATCAGACCCACCACTGCCAAGACGGAGGCCATCAAGAACGCGCCAAGACCACAGAACATGTGACTCCTCAATTATTTTGGTAATTTCCTACCTGGGTTAAGCACCTTGCTAGAACCTCTACACATGTTGCTAGGCAAGGGAGATGACTGGGTATGGGGGAAATCACAAGAGACTGCTTTTGAGAAAGCCAGAAATCTGTTATGTTCCAACAAACTGCTTGTTCTGTGTGACCCATATAAACGTTTAGTGCTAGCTTGTGATGCATCTTCATACGGGGTCGGGTGTGTGTTACAACAAGCAAATGAATCGGAAACATTGCAACCGGTCGCTTATGCGTCCAGAAGTATGTCCAAGGCCGAAAGGGCCTACAGCATGATTGAAAAAGAAGTTCTGGCATGTGTTTACGGGATGAAAAAATTGCACCAGTATCTGTTTGGGCTTAAGTTCGAGTTAGAAACAGACCACAAGCTGTTCATATCGCTATTCTCAGAAAGCAAAGATATTATGACCAATGCCTCTGCTTGCATCCAAAGATGGGCACTCATGCTGTCTACATATAACTATGTAATTTGCCACTGGCCAGGCACAGAGAACTGCGCTAATGCTCTCAGTTGGCTACCATTGCCCACCACCGTGGTGGAAATGGCACAGCCTGCAGACTTGCTCTTGGTGATGGATGCATTTGAAAACGAAAAGTCACCCGTTACAGCCCGCCAGATCAGGACCTGGACCAGCCAGGATACTTTACTGTCCTTTGTAAAAAAACTGTGTCCTCCATGGGAGTTGGTCCAGCATCCCAGTGGAGATGCATGAAGAGATCAAGCCATTCCAGCGGCGCAAAGACAAAATGTCCATACAGGCGGACTGTCTTTTTTGATGTAATCGCGTGGTTTTGCCGAAGAAAGGCAGGGAAACATTCATACGCGACTTGTACAGTATCTACCCAGGCATAGTAATGATGAAAGCTATAGCCAGATGCCATGTGTGGTGGCCTGGCATCAACTCAGATTTGGAGTCAGCGTGCGCCAATGCAACATTTGCTCTCAACTGAGCAATGTACCCAGGGAGGCACCGCTAAGTTTGTGGTCATGGCCCTCCAAACCGTGGTCCAGGATTCACGTTGACTTCGCTGGCCCGTTTCTAGGCAAAATGTTTTTGGTTGTTGTGGATGCTTATTCAAAATGGATTGAGTATGTAATAATGTCTGTAAGCACGTCCATTGCCACCATCGAAAGCCTACAAGCCATGTTTGCCATGCACGGCCTGGCTGATGTTCTTGTCAGCGACAATGGGCTGTGCTTCACCAGTGCTGAATTCAAGGAATTCCTGACCCGCAACGGGATCAAGCACGTCACATCTGTCCCATTCAAGCCCGCATCTAATGGCAGTCCAAACCATCAAGCAAAGCTTGAAATGTGTGTCGGAAGGCTCCCTGCAGATCCGCCTGTCCCGAGTCCTGCTCAACTACTGCACAAGACCCCACTCGCTCACCGGGGTTCCCCCAGCTGAGCTGCTCATGAAAAGGGCGCTCAAAACAAGGCTCTCTCTAGTTCACCCTGATCATGTCGAGTGCAGGCGGCATCAACAAAGCATGTACCATGATCGCGCAAATTTGTCACGCGATATTGAAGTCAATGACCCTGTATTTGTACTCAACTATGGACATGGTCCCAAATGGCTTGCTGGCACTGTCGTAGTCAAAGAAGGGAGTAGGGTGTTTGAGGTCAAACTTGCAAATGGACTAACTTGCAGAAAGCATTTGGACCAAACCAAACTGCGATTCACAGACAGCACGAGCAACCCGAAGAGGACACCACCAACTTCGACCCTCCGACACACACACACACAAGTGGTAACCGACATCACGGTTGACCACGAAGCTGAACTCATCATCCGCAGCAGCCCAGCGAAGGCCCAACCAACTCACCTGCACCTGTGTTTGTACCAAGACGATCGACGAAGGAGCGGAAAGCCCCAGATCGTCTCACCCTGTAAAGAAGTGTTTTATTGACTTGGCGGGGGGGGGGGGGCGGGGAGTGATGTTATGTATGCAACATTTTGTAACCAGCATTCTACCGCCACCAGAGGATCTCAGCATCCCTTGGGAGCACTGCATATAAGCAGGCCTCCCATGCTGTGCTGGCACTCTGGAGCCAGAATAAAGAGACGAAGGTCACACTTACTCAAGTCTACAGTACTCAGTCACATTGCTTTATTTGAGACATAACAGTCATAAAGGCAGGATCGGGTCTTTTATTTAGACATTGATACTAAACAAACTCTCTGCTTGCAAAGGCAGCTCTCCAAGCAGTGACACACCTTTCGAGATTCCAGTGTCACTGGTGTCCATGTGTGTGAGTGACAAAAGCCAGTTCCATCCCTTTATACCTAAAAAGCCTTTGAACTCTTACTTCTTTTCATTTAGACAATCACGGCTAACTGCTTTCTGAATTACTTTACATAAAACAGATTATAGTAACAATGTACACTCAAATACTTAACATCGTTTAATATACAGATGATGCCATCAAATAATAACAAGGTACTCAAATACTTAACATACAGACAATGACCAGCTACTCATTTCAATGGCTAAAAGGCACCATATCGTCCAGCAGCCTGTTTTAATCCAATCTTGAATCTTCCAACTTTTAACCCTTTCAATCTCCAGACCGCGCTGAAGCAAAGAGTTTCAGAAATGCAGGCTCGCGCTCCCACAGAGGGCTCCTCCCGAACAGTCAAGGCAACGGAACCGTTGCTTCAGCACTCCGATGGTCTGCTCAGTTATGTTCCTGGTGGCAGCATGGCTCTCATTATATGAATGCTCGGCACGAGTGCTTGTGTTGCAGAGGGGAGTCATTAACCAGGTGGAGAGCGGATAGCCCTTGTCTCCCAGCTGCAAGCGTGATGTGGTGGCTGTAAGAGAGCTGGCACAGGATGGAGGCATCGTGACTGCAGCTAGGACAACAGGCATTGACGGTGAGGAATCGCTGTGTGTGGTCGCACACCAACTGCACATTAAGTGAGTGATAGCCTTTGCAGTTACAGAATACCTCAGAATTGTTATGAGATGCCCGCAAAGCGACATGGGTGCACTCAATGGTGACCTGCACCATGGGGAAGCCCGCTATCCTGCCAAAGCCAAAGGCTCAAAGACTGGTGTGGGTGAAATGGGTTTTGGTTCGTAGGATACTGGCACCAGTACTGGGGTAAGAGGGAGCTATTCCGTTCAGACGAGCTCCACTTTGACCGTGCTGGGACAAGGGTCTTGGCGAATCAAATAACTAGGACTGTAGAGAGGGTTTTAAAGGACTAGACTTTCCACTTTTTTGCATGCTTAACACCTACTTAACAACCATTTTACCGCTGAAATGATGTATAATGCCCAGATATCGCCCACTTAGCCACAAAATGGAAACTGATGGCCATTTTTCGGAAACTTATTGCCGAGCATTACTTTCCCCATGTGCGTAATGCTGGGAATAAATAATACCGCCCGCCCACTTTTTTGGGGTGTAATCATCAGAATGGGTGAAATCAACACCCATAATATCGCCCAGCGTTACTTTCCGCATGGAATTAACGGCAAGATTCAATAATACTGCCCGCCCATTTTGTATTGTCGTAAAGATCACATTTGCCGAAACTAGCGGCCATGAGATCGCCCAGCGTCACTTTCACCACCTCGCACACATATCGCCCACAATATCATTTAAAAGGCTGCTGTGCTTCAACCTCGGGGGAGTTCGGATGTACTCTGGAGGTTGTTGGAGTTGACATCGGGACATTCATTGTTTGTGATGAATTGGTAGAAAACAGAAAGCTATTGCAATGGGGCCTGTCCTTTCTCACCCTCTCTTGATGACCAATTACATGCTGCAGACTTGAGATGGGCGAAGGAACGCTCCACAGCAATATGTGCCCAATGTAAGACGTGCCAGACTGATGAGGAGGACCAGACGTCACACCCCCCGCAAGTACAGGGACAATCGTTCTTACCTCGACTTGCCCGACATCTTCGGAGACTGCGCTTCCACAAAGAGGTTATCATTGAGATATGCCAGCTCATAAGGGCATATCTGCAGCCTGCCAGCACCATCAGTACTGTACTGTCCGTCGAGATCAAAGTCACCATGGCACTGTCATTCTACGAATCGGGTTCTTTTCAGGCCTCAGCTGGCGACATTTGCGGTCTGTCTCAGCATGCCACACATTGCTGCATTCGACAGATCACTGAAGTACTGTATGCACGCAGGAGGGACTTGATCAGCTTCCCTATAACCAGGGAGGCACAGAGTGAGAGGGCTCCAGGATTCTCCTGAATTGCAAACATCCCCAAGGTGCAGCGAGCAATAGACTGTACGCACATCGCGATGCGAGGACCTTTTCAGGATGCAGAGGTTTTCAGGAATGGCAAGGGATTCCACTCCCTGAATGTCCAACTCGTTGTTGACCACCAGCAAATTATAATGGCAGTGAATGCTAAATTTATGGGCAGCATCCATGATGCTCACATCCTGCGTGAGAGCCCTGTATCTGACTTGTTTAACAATCAGCCACAAGGTCAATGCTGGATGCTTGGTGACAAAGGATATGATCTCGCCACCTGGCTGATGGCCCCCCATATGATATCCACACCAAAGCCGAGAAGTGATACAACGAGAACCACAGAGCCACTCGCAATATTGTGGAGAAAACCATGGGAGTGTTTAAGCAGTCTTGACCACTCAGGAGGTGAGCTCCAATACCACCCTGAGCAGGTAGCTCAATTCGTGGTGGTGTGCTCCATGCTGCACAACTTGGCTATCAGGAGGGGACAAGAATTGCCAGAAGAGTCTGACAGTCCATCTCATCAGAGAGAGGTAGAGGAGGACGAGGAGGCAGACGCTGACATCGGCCCAGACAATCAGGCTGACGCTGAAGCCATGCCCCCGCCCCCTGTAGACTGCATGAAAGAGCCCATGGTGGCATGATAGCTGCAAGAGCCTTACGTCAGGAGCTCATCAATGAGCATTTTTCCTGAAAGAACGTTGGCATTATTTACAAGGCTGACACACTGCTGGTTGTGCAGGTCATACATCAATGGTGGGTGTCATGTATTCAACCAGCATTGTAACCCATGTATAAACTGACAAGTTGTACACTGTGAGAACAATGACTACTAGGTGGTAAACTTTTGGGAGATACTCCTAACCTGGACCTTCAGGTATAAAAGGGGAAGCTCCACCCACCTTCATCACTTAAGTGCTATGGAATAAAGGACAGGTCACAGACTGACCTTCTCTCAAGCATGGGCCTCGGGTGCATTTATACTGTATAGTAAGGACGTATCAGTGGGCATCACCTTGGTGACAGTTAAAGTTTAAGTTGATTGAAATTAAGTGTAATTATACCCTTTGAAGTTAAGGAATCACCAATGTGTAACGGTGCAGCTATCTGAGCCAATGCGCTACAAGGTTTTGTTAAATAAAAAACATTTAAACCGAACAGTCGTCTGAAATCATCAGTATTTCTGCAAAAAACAACCCTTCCCAACCCACACCACCCCCGCCCTCCGCTTCTCCTCCCCACCTCTGCCCCTTCCCCTTCCCCTCCTGACTCCAAGCCGCCTGGCCAAGGAGCAACTGAGGCGATGCTTCATTGCAGGGGCGGGGGAATGACGGCCGAACCGCTGCTTAGATGGATACGGGAGAGGACGTGCTACGAGGTGGGAACGTGCTACGAGCCAGAAGCAAGATGTTGCTCCTGGCTCTCATGCGCCAATGGAGGTGCGTCACTTTGGGGTGCAGTGCAGCGCTCTGGAGCCACTAGGAGCCCTCTGCCACCAGTGTTCCTGGCTACCAGAGACTCCACCATTCCTTCCATGTTATATCTTATTTGTTGGAAAAAAACTCGATGCCAACTATGTTCTTGGTGCTTAGTAGGCTTTTTGTTGCTGGTGAATCTCCCTCGTGCCTCCCAGAACAGCCAAACAAGCACACACCACAGCCACACACGCTTTCAGTCCCTCTCAGCTCCCTCTCTCTCTGTCTCCTCTTCTGCGCATGTCATGATGACCCTTGACCTCCTGAATCGCAGGAATCGAGCGTTGCCATGCCGTTGCTAAGGACGGCAACACTTTAGGCAGAAGGTCAGAGAGATTTAATGCTAACGCCCATTTCATATCGCCCGCGGTAACACCCAATTTCAAAAATGGAGACTAGAGAATGGGCGAGAAACCGGTGATCTGAAAACCCATTTTTACCACCCACACCAGAAATAATGCCCATTTTGGGGCGTTATGCACAAAAGTGTAAAATCTAGCCCTTAAACTAATTAGTGGGGGGGGGGGGAGATTTCAAGTGAGCAAAAATTTAAACAGTCAAAGAAGAAGGAGAAGGCAATAGAGCAGGGTAGCACTGGGGGAAATGAAAACCAGAGCATGCCAGGAAGGAACATAATGTATAAACATGAAGGTGAATCAGAAAGTGGGGGCAAAGCAGGAAAAAATGGTAAAAAAATTAATGAAAAACCTTTTTATCTGAATGCCCGTACCATTCGCAACAAAATAGATGAGTTGACGGCACAAATAGATACAAATGGGTATGATCTGATAGCGATTATAGAGGCGTGGTTGCAAGGCGTCCAGGACTGGGAACTAAATATTATGGGGCATTTGACAATTCAGAAGGATAGACTGAAAGGAAAAGGAGGTGGGGTACCACTGTTATAGGATGAGATCAGTGCATTAGTGAGAAACGATATTGGCTCAGAAGATCAAGATGTTGAATCAGTTTGGGTGGAGATAAGGAATAATAAGGGAAAAAAATTGCTGGGCATAGTCTATAGGACCCCAAACACTAGCCACACTGTTGGACGGAGTATAAATCAATAAATAATAGAGGCTTGTTGTTACACTCATAATAAATGGTGAGACTGAGTATTGTGTGCAATGCGCAAGTGTGACCTTAGCTCCTTCATTAAGGTTCCAGAGTGCAGGTACCTCGTGGGTGGCCTGCTTATATACGGTGCTCCCAAGGGATGCTGGGATCCCTTGGGACTCCAACAGGTAGGCCCTCTGGTGGTCAGGTGTAATGAAAGTTACAAAGGGTTAAATGCATAACAAGTCCCTGTGAAGTCAACAGTACACTTATTTACAAGGTGAGATGATCTGGGGCTTTGCGCTCCCTTATTGATCGTCTTGGTACAAATGCTGGTGTGGGTGGGTTAGTCAGTTCTTCATTGGGCTGTTGGGCAGCTGGCCTTGCTGGGCTGCTGGGGTTGATGATTTCGGTTTCATGGTCAACTATGATATAAGTTGCCACTAGTGTGTGTGTTGGAAGGTCAAAGTTGGTGGTGTCCTCTTCGGGTTGTTTATAACTGTTGGTGAACCGCAATTTGATTTGGTCCAAATGTTTTCTGTGCATTTGTCTATTGGTCAGTTTGACCTGAAACACCCTACTCCCCTCTTTGGCTGTGACCGTGCCAGTGAGCCATTTTGGACCATGTCCATAATTGAGCACAAATAGAGGATCATTGATCTCAATATCGCGTGACAAATTTGTGCGGTCATGGTACATACCTTATTGATGCCGCTTGCCCTCCATGTGATCATGGAGATCAGGGTGGACAAGAGAGAGTCTTGTTTTAAACGCCCTTTTCACGAGCAGCTCAGCTGGGGGATTCCCGGTGAGTGAATGGGGTCTGGTGCGGTAGCTGAGCAGCACTCGCGACAACCAGGTCTGCAGGGAGCCTTCCGCCACACGTTTCAAGTTTTGCTTGATGGTCTGAACTGCGCATTGGATGCGGGCTTGAACGGGGCAGATGTGACATGTTTGATCCCATTGCGTGTCATGAACTCCTTGAATTCAGCACTGGTGAAGCATGGCCCATTGTCGCTGACTAGGTCATCAGGCAAGCCGTGCGTGGCAAACATGGCACCTAGGCTTTCAATGGTGGCCGTGGATGTGCTTACACACATTATTGTACATTCAATCCATTTTGAGTAAGCATCCACGACAACTAAAAACATTTTGCCGAGGAATGGGCCCGCATAGTCTACATGGATCCTCGACCACGGTTTGGATGGCCATGACCACAAACTGAGCGGTGCCTCTCTGGGTATATTGCTAAACTGAAAGCAAGTGTTGCACTGGCGTACGCATGACTCTAAATCTGAGTCGATGCCAGGCCACCACACGTGAGACCTGCCTATGGCTTTCATCATTACGATGCCTGGGTGGGTGTTGTGCAGTTTGCAAATAAATGTGTCTCTGCCTTTCTTGGGCAAGACCATGTGATTGCCGCACAAAAGACAGTCCGCCTGCAAGGCCAACTCGTCTTTGTGTCTGTGGAACGGCTTAATCGCTTCCTGCATCTCCACTGGGACACTGGACCAGCTCCCATGGAGGACACAGTTTTTTACAAAGGACACTAAAGGATCCTGGTCTGGTGGACCGTAACGGGGGACTTCTCATTCTCAAATGCCTCTATGACCATGAGCAAGTCTGCTGGCTGTGCCATTTCCATCCTGGTGATGGGCAATGGTAGCCGACTGAGAGCATCTGCGCAGTTCTCTGTGCCCGGTTTGTGGCGAATTACATAGTTGTATGCCGACAGCGTGAGCGGCCACCTTTGGATGCGGGCAGAGGCATTGGTATTAATCCATTTGCTCTCAGAGAACAGCGATATGAGCGGATTGTGGTCAGTTTCAAGCTTGAACTTAAGGCCAAATACTGGTGCACTTTTTTTTACCCCGTAAACGCACACCAGAGCCTCTTTTTCAACCATGCTGTAGGCCCTATCAGCCTTGGACAAACTCCTGGATGCATATGCAACCAGTTGCAAAATCCCCGAATCATTAGCCTGTTGTAACACACACCTGACCCTGTATGACGACACATCGCAAGCTAACACTAATCGTTTACATAGATTATACAGGACAAGCAGTTTGTTCGAACACAATAAATTTCTGGCTTTCTTAAAGGCAGCCTCTTGTGAATTCCCCCATACCCAGCCGTCTCCCTTGCGCAGTAGCGCATGTAGAGGTTCTAGCAGGGTGCTTAACCCAGGTTGGAAATTACTGAAATAGTTAAGGAGTCCCAGGAACGACCGCAGCTCTGTCACGTTCTGTGGTCGTGGCGCGTTCTACTTGGCCTCTGTCTTGGCGTCGGTGGGTCTGATGCTGTCTGCTGTGATTCTCCTTCCTAAGAATTCTACATCCTGTGCCAGGAAAACACTCTTCAAGCGTTTCTACCTGAGCCCCACGCGATTTAACCGACTAAGAACCTCCTCCACATTCTTCAAGTGCTCCATGGTGTCTCGACCTGTAACCAATATGTCGTCCTGGAAGACCACTGTGCAAGGAACCGACTTTAGCAGGCTTTCCATGTTTCGCTGGAAGATCGCCGCTGCTGACCGATTTCCAAACGGGCACCTGTTGTAGATAAACAGACCTCTGTGGGTGTTGATGCAGGTGAGGCCATTTGGAGACTCTTCCAGCTCCTGCATCATGTAGGCCGAGGTCAGGTCCAGTTCGGTGAACGCTTTCCCTCCAGCCAGGGTCGCAAATAGGTCATCTGCCTTGGGTAGCGGGTACTGGTCCTGCAGCAAAAAACGTTTAATTGTTATTTTATAGTCCCCACAAATTCTAACGGTACCATCCTCCTTGAGTACCGGGACAATCGGACTGGCCCAGTCGTTGAATTCCACCAGCGCGATGATGCCATCACGTTGCAGCCTATCCAGCTCAATTTCCACTTTTTCACGCATCATGTACGGTACCGCCCGAGCCTTGTGGTGGATGGGTCACGTACCGGGAACCAAATGGATCTGCGCTTTCGCTCCCGAGAAGCTTCCAATGCCTGGCTTGAACAGATATGGGAGCTTGTTTAGAACCTGGGTAAATGAGGCATCGTTGACGGACAAAAGTGCTCGGATGTCGTCCCAGTTCCAGCGGATTTTCCCCAGCCAGCTTCTGCCAAATAACGTGGGGCCATCCCCTGGCACAATCCACAGTGGGAGTTCGTGTACTGCTCCATCATAGGAGGTTTTGACTTCTGCACTGCCAATTACAGGGATTAGTTCCTTGATGTAAGTCCTTAGTTTAGTGTGAATGGGGCTGAGCTTGGGCTGAGCTTTCCCCACAGCCTGTCGAAGGCCTTTTTACTCATTATGGACTGACTTGCCCCGTGTCCAGCTCCAAAGATACTCGAATGCCGTTCAGTTCAACTTTCAACATTATTGGTGGGCATTTCATCATGAATGTGTGTACCCCGTACACTTCTGCCTCCTCCGCATGAGTTTCCAACTCAGTCTGATCCACTGTGAATCGATCTTCCTCTGCAACATGGTGGTTTGCAGGGTTTGCAGCTCGCCTGCACATTCGTTGGAGGTGTCCCATTGTTCTGCAACCATTGCACGCATAGTGCTTAAAGCGGCATTGATGGGGCCGATGATCACCTCCGCAGCGCCAACAAGGTGTTGACTGCATCGCATTAATAGATGATGGCGGACTCTGGGTCAATTGAGGTCGGGCCACAGCAGCCGGCGTGTACGTTCTGCCATGTAGATTTCTGCTCAAAATCAACATTACTTTAAGCCCAGTGCTGCGCGAAACTTCTTTGTTCTGCGAAATCTGCTTGGTGTTGTCGTTGGAGAACATAAATGCCTGGGCCATCGTTATGGCTTTACTCAGATTCGGAGTTTCTACAGTCAACAGTTTGCGAAGGATTGTCTCATGTCCGATGCCCAGTACAAAAAAGTCTCTGAGCATTTGTTCTAGGAATCCCTCAAACTCACAATGTCCTGTGAGGCGCCTTAGTTCGGCGATGGAGCTCACCACTTCTTGGCCCTCCAATTGTTGACACCTCGCCATCAAAATGCTTTCCTTAGGATTTAGGTGCTCCCGGACCAGTGTACACAATTCTTCATAGGATTTCTCTGTTGGTTTTGCCGGGACCAGGAGATTCTTCATGAGGCCATAGGTTGTTGTCCCACAGACGGTAAGGAGGATCGTCCTTCGTTTGGTGGCGTTCTCGTCCCCTTCCAGCTCGTTGGCCACAAAGTATTGGTCGAGTCTCTCCACGAAAGCCTCCCAATCATCCCCTTCTGAGAACTTCTCCAGGATGCCAACTGTTCTTTGCATTTTTGCGCAGTTTGTTCATTACCTCATCGCCAATTGTTACACTCATAATAAATGGTGAGACTGAGTACTGCGTGTAATAAGCATTTGTGATCTTAGCTCCTTTATTAAGGTTCCAGAGTGCAGGTACCTTGTGGGTGGCCTGCTTATTTACTGTGCTCCCAAGGGATGTTGTGATCCCTTGGGACTCCAACAGGTGGGCCCTCTGGTGGTCAGGTGTAATGCAAGTTACAAAGGGTTAAGTACATAACACTTGTAATAAAGGAACAGCAATAATCATGGGCGATTTTAACCTTCATATTGATTGGACAAAGCAAATTGGAACGGATAACCTTGAACAAGAGTTCATAGAGTGTATCCGGGATAGTTTCCTTGAACAGTGCATTGCGGAACCAACCAGGGAGCAGGCTTTCTTAAATCTGATACTGTGTAATGTGATAGGATTCATAAATGATCTCGTAGTAAAGGATCCTTTTGGAATGAGTGACCATAACATGGTTGAATTTCAAATTCAGTTGGAGTGTAAGAAAGTTGGTTCTCAAACCAGGGTCCTAACCGTAAATAAAGGAGACTACAAAGGTATGAGGGCAGAGTTGGCTAAAATGGACTAGGAAAATAGATTAAAGTATGGGACGGTTGATGAGCAGTGGCAGACATTTAGGGAGATATTTCATAACTCGCAGCAAAAATATATCCCAATGAGAAGGAATGAATGTAAGAGAAGGGATAACCATTCATGGCTAACTAAGGAATAAAGGAAGGTATCAATTTGAAAACAAGGGCATACAATGTGGCCAAGGCTAGTGGGAGGCCAGAGGATTGGGAAACTTTTAAAAGCCAGCAAGGAACGACAAAATAAAGATAAAGAGAGGGAAGATAGATTATGAAAGTAAATTAGCACGAAATATAAAAACTGATAGTAAGAGTTTCTCCAGGTACATACAAAGGAAAGAGTGGCAAAAATAAATATTGTTCTCCTGGATGATGAGACTGGGGAATTAATAATGGCAAACAGGTAAATGACAGAGACTTTGAACAAATATTTTGTATCGGTCTTCACGGTAGAAGACAGTAAAAACATCGCAATAGTGGATACTCAAGGGGCTATAGGGAGGGAGGAACTTAATACAATCACTATCACTAATGAAGTAGTACTTGGTAAAATAATGGGACTAAAGGTGGACAAGTCCCCTGGACCTGATGGCTTACATCCTAGGGTCTTAAAAGAAGTCACTGCAGAGATAGTGGATGCATTGGTTGTAATCTACCAAAATCCCTGGATTCTGGGGCGGTCCCAGCGAATTGGAAAACCAAAAATATAACATCCCTATTTAAAAAGGAGGCAGACAAAAAGTAGGAAACTATAGACCGGTTAGCCCTAACATCTGTTGTTGGGAAAATGCTGGAGTCCATTATTAAGGAAGCAGTAGCGGGACATTTGAAAAGAATAATTCAATCAAGCAGAGTCAGCATGGTTTTATGAAAGGGAAATCATGTTTGACAAATTTGCTGGAGTTCTTTGAGGATGTAATGAGAAGGGTGGATAAGGGGGAACCAGTGGATATCCAGTGGCGTATTTGAATATCCAGAAGGCATTCGATAAGGCGCCACATAAAAGGTTACTGCACAAGATAAACGTTCACGGGGTTGGGGGTAATATATTAACATGGATAGAGGATTGGCTAACTAACAGAAAACAGAGAATGGGGATAAATGGGTCATTATGCGATTGGCAAACAGTGACCAGTGGGGTGCCGCAGGGATCGGTGCTGGGTCCTCAACTATTTACAATTATATTAATGACTTGGATGAAGGGACCAAGTGTAATGTAGCCAAGTTTGTTGATGATACAAAGATGGGTGGGAAACCAAATTGTGAGGAGGTCACACAAAATCTGTAAAGGGATATAGACAGGCTAAGTGAATGGGCAAACATTTGGCAGATGGAGTATAATGTGGGAAAGTGTGAGGTTATCCACTTTGGCAGAAAAAATAGAAAAGCAAATTATAATTTAAATGGAGAAAAATTACAAAGTGCTGCAGTACAGAGGCATCTGGGGGTCCTTGTGCATGAAACACAAAAAATGAGTGTGCAGGTACAGCAAGTAATCAGGATGGCAAATGGCATGTTGGGCTTTATTGCAAGGGGGATACAGTATAAAAGCAGAGAAGTCTTGTTACAACTGTACAGGGTATTGGTGAGGCCACACTTAGAGTACTGCATACAGTTTCTGTCTCTGTATTTAAGGAAGGATATATTTGCATTAGAGGCTGTTCAGAGAAGGTTCACTCGGTTGATTCTGGAGATGAAGGGGGTTGACTTATGAGGATAGGTTGAGTAAGTTGGGCCTATACACATTGGAGTTCAGAAGAATGAGAGGTGATCTTATTGAAACATGAGATAACGAGGGGCTTGACAAGGTGAATGCAGAGAGGATATTTCCACTCATAGGGGAAACTAAAACTAGTGGATATACTCTCAGAATAAGGGGCCGCCCATTTAAAACTGAGATGAAGAGGAAATTCTTCTCTCAGAGGGTTGTAAATCTGTGGAATTCTCTGCCCCAGTGAGCTGTGGAGGCTGGGTCATTGAATATATTTAAGGCGGAGATAGACAGATTTTTGAGCAATAAGAGAATAAAGGTATATGAGGAGCGGGCAGGGAAGTGGAGCTGAGTCCATGATCAGATTAGCCACGATCTTATTAAATGGCGGAGCAGGCTCGAGGGACCAGGTGACCTACTCCTGCTCATATTTCTTATGTTCTTATGTTCTAAAACCACCTGCACACCCATGATGCTTCTCTCTGGTTATGGGGAACAAAATGTAATCCCTTCTCCTTCTGCACAGAACATCTGTGACCTGGTGGATGGAGCATTGGACGGAAAACTGGGAGATGTTGGAGATGTCACCTGTTGCACACTGAAAGGATCTGCCAGTGTAGAAATTGAACGCGATGGTGACCTTGACAGCCACTTAGAGAGCTGTGGTAACCCTGGTCTGAGGCGCAAGGTGGGGCAGCAGGAGGTGGCAAAGCTCTGTGACCACATCTCCTTGTTGAAGCGGAGCCTTCAAACACAGTGTTCCGCAGTGAAATTCATGTAGGAGAACTGCTGCCGGAATACCCTGGGTGGGTAAGGCCTCCAGTTGAGAGCGTTGTTGTCCCTCCTACCTTGGCCACATTTTGCACTCTTTCTGTGCCTCAGTTGCCTCCAACATTGACGCTGGAAGGCGAGGTCCAGTCCCAGCAATAGCCCCCATGAAAGGATCCAAATATTGCCGTTTCAAATCTCCCCTCAATGAAACTCACGAATCGTTATGAACCAGAGCATTCGTTAAACTCCAATACGTTCAAACCGGTCAAATGGCCTGTTTGCCTATGTGAAAGTAACTAGACAGCATTGTTGGCTCACTAAAATTAAACCGATGTTGACGCCTAGAAATAGCGACTGAAAGCCGCCTCCTCTACCTGTCGTTGTTAACGGCACAAGCAGGGGACGAGAGGGAATTTTTCATCCGGAGCGCTATCGGAACGCTGCTCACGGCAATGACGTTATGATATCTGGGCACAGGAGATCAGGGCGTAACATCATACCACCGCCGCAAACCTCAAGCCGAATTTAGCGGGAGTTGCTGATTTCGCAATGCGGTCGCAAACCCATTTGCACCCTGTTATCGGCCCCTGGTTGCGCTAACGGGAGGCGCAATGGAGCTCA
The DNA here is from genome assembly GCF_044704955.1 of Pristiophorus japonicus. NCBI lineage: Eukaryota > Metazoa > Chordata > Chondrichthyes > Pristiophoridae > Pristiophorus > Pristiophorus japonicus. The sequence goes on along the minus strand of NC_091979.1, from coordinate 154,908,366 downwards.
ATTTCTCCCCCTTAGATTTGCTTTAGCAAAGAAGAAATAATAGTTATGATTTAATTGTGCCCTCAGTTACTACCATGTAAATGGAAGAAACAGGTAGAAGCAGTGTCACAGATGGGATAAACCATAACACAATGTACAAATGCAAAGTTATTATACTGGGGGGTATATTCTGGTACAAAATGTCACAACTTTGTCATAGAAAAATATTTTATGCTGGTTTACAATTTCTGTTACCCGCAATGCAGCAGCTTAAATTCAGCAGTGTGTAGAAAAGCGCAGCAGGATCACTAAAATGTTATTAGCTTAGATTTGGGCGTGTTATTTATCAAAACCAAGCAAATATTTAAGTTTGTTGAGTGTTTGGCTAAACACACATTACTGTTATTAACCATGTCCACTTTTTAACAGACTTGAGTAGTCCACCATATTTCAAGTTTTCATCCAGGTATTTTTCAGAGACATCAATCTCCCACATCATTAGTACAGAAACCAATAAAATGATTATCCTATAAACCTCATGCAGTAAAATTAGATTACAACCTATGAAGAACAGATTAATAATTGAGGAACTCTAAACTATCCGACATTAGCAGTTTGTTGCCATAGACAACAAAATGCTTACTGCCTGAAACCTTGGCAATGTTTTGTAAAGCATTATATCAAGGTGTACTTGCTTAACAATGGACTACGGCACTTATTTCCAAAAGGCAGTGATCAAAGTTCATTATAGGGCTTTTGTTAGAAGTATGCATGCCTTTGATCTCCATGTGCTGAAAACCAGAGACTGCGAGTTTGTATTTACGCCTCCAATAACACAACTTAAGTGTGTCACTTGGTTCATATATGCCAACCTCAAGGATCCTTTTATTAATGTACAACTGTCAGCTTCAGTTATTTTTTGCACAAAGTGGTAACCCAAGTTCATTTTGCAATTAATAAGTTTCAAATCTGTAGTCATTATGACAAGACCTTTATTTAAAATTGAAGATCCAGTCAGAAGTTGTGGTCATGCAAAATCAACAGAGGCTAAAGGCAGTGTTTGTGGAAGCTTTGATGATGTTTGTGCATACCATGGGTTTTTAAACCAACAGTTGATATAATACTAATGTTTATCAGTAGGCAAAAATGAATGTTACCAAACTGACAAAATGATTTATCTGGAAGCTATTATCAAAGACTTTAAGATAAACTTTATTTATTAAGCTGAATAAAATAATATGACTCATGTAATTGGAATTTCCCTCATTTACACAGAATAGCCAAATAATAAAAAGAAAGTCAACCACCATTGTTATCCCCCTCCCTTCTCATTAGTATTTGCTAAGATCCACATTCACAACCATATTTCTTTGCTCAGCATCTGGCCCCAGCTATGACTCAGCCCATGTGGATTTCAGCCAAAGTTTCAGATCCAGTCATGACTGCCAATACCTTTGAAATATTCAATGCTCCTCTGACTTCTGTCTTGGCATATCATGCAATCCACCCTCTCGACCAGGCACCTCCACCTGCACACTCCTGACTCTCTGACCAACAGTATTAACTGTCCTGATCCTCAGTTCCACATCATCCTTCATCTCATCCAGAACATCAGCAAAAAACATTTTTTCTTAATTTCAGATAGCAACCGGAAGCTTTAGCAACTTCTGGATGCGAGTGAAAACCCCAAAGCTTTTCCCCGTTTACTTTTTATTGACCTTATCTCAGTTATTGCTGGATTTTCACAATCCCCTTCTGAGCACCCGCCTTTTGACCCTAAACAATCTATCCTCAGCAAAGACCTTACTTTCATTGCCCTAATGCCTCACCTCATGAATTCCGGCCTCAACATGACACTGAGTTCCACCACCTCAATCTCCAAACAGGAGACTTTCCACCATGAATCTGACCCCTTCTTTTGTCCCAGCCTTGTTGACCCTCCTGCATCCCTCTGTTGGGCCTCTTGCTGTCTTTTGATTTTTTCAGTAAGAAGGCCACCATTACAAAGGCCATCTTAGCTTTTCTACTCCCCTTATCTCCCTCTAAGATTATAATGTCCGCTTTCTCTCAGTTCCAAATCAACATCGTCAAACCTACTGACAAACAGGGTGCTGTTGTATATGGCAGAACAATCTCTATCATGCTAAGGCTCAACGCCAACTTTCTGATGACTCCTGCTGTCTGTCTCTGGGCCATCATCATCATAGGCAGTCCCTCGAAATCGAGGAAGACTTGCTTCTACTCTAAAAGTGAGTTCTTAGGTGACTGAACAGTGCAGGTGGAACAGACAGTCGTTGAAGGAAAGGGTGGGTGGGACTGGTTTGCCACAAGCTCCTTCCACTGCCTGCACTTGTTTTCTGCATGCTCTCGGTGACAAAACTCAAGGTGCTCAGCGCCCTCCCGGATGCACTTCCTCCACTTAGGGCAGTCTTTGGCTAGGGGCTCTCAGGTGTTGTTGCATTTTATCAAGGAAGCTTTGAGGGTGTCCTTGAAACGTTTCTGTTATATGTGCAAGCACTCTAATAATGACTCCACGAGGTAAGGGTATAGTACTTGAACAGTAGTGACCTTAGTCCTTTATTGCAGCTCCTAGATTGAGGACACCAAGAGGTGAGCTCCCTTTTATATTTGGTTACCTGCAGTGTACAGGTGACCCTTAGGTCTCCAGCAGCAGCACCCTCTGGTGGTACAGGTATGGTGTATACAGGGTGAAGGTACATTCAGTGGTCAGGAGCTACAGTACATACATTAATATGCATACATAACAACACTCCCCCCCAAGCCTTTCCCAAGTCCTTATTGCCATGACATGGGGAGGCGATCAGTAGTGGATGGTGGGGGGGTTGTGGTGAGGATTGTGTGGGTGCCGGGTGTGATCCATGTATTTGTGGCTACATACATCCATTTCCCCCCCCGGCCCATACATAGACCATGTGGGTGTCACTTTGGGGGGTTCTGCAGTGGTGGAGAAAGTGCATGTTGTTATGGGTAAGGTACATATATTGTTGAATGGGTAGCTGGCAGCGTTTAGTGGTGGGAAGGGCCACAGGGTGGTGTGGCCTCCTTGTCCTCCATTGGTGGTGGAAGTCTGGTCATCCCAGGTTCTTCCGGGAAAGCTAGAGGGTACTGGCCTATAGCTCCTGGTACTGGCCCTGATGGCCAGGGGGGTACAGCCGATCTGGGGCAGGTTGCCAGCGGTGGTGGCTGTGCTCCCCATTGACCGCTGTCCCTGCAGTGGGTATGCTCCCACTGGGTGTGTGTGAACCCTTCCTGGAGCATCACATTGGCCCCGGAAGCGCAGGCTACATGATCAGGTAGCCCGCTGGACCTGGGTGTTTCCCACGGGAGGTTACCTTTGGCATTGTCATTATACATGTAGAACCCGGTATCATTTCTCATTTTATCATTAGCATACATGATATATTGGCTCCAATCGCAACTAGCCAACTCGACATTGTTATATCTGTTTGCACTTTCACATTTGTCACTTACAATGCTTTTTTGTGTGCTATCAGTATCTCTGTACAGGGTTACATTTGGATACCTGCCTTTGTTGGTTACATTTGTCACGTTAGCATTACTGGCATCACTGTTCAACAGTACAAACTTGTCACTTACATCACTTTTTAAAGCATTCATCCCATTAGCATTGCCGGCATCACCATTCAACAGTACATTTATATACCTGCATTCATTGATTACATTTTTATCTTTAATATCACTGACATTGCTGTGCCAAGAGTGGGACTGTTCCTTTAATTGTTTTGGGTTGCCAGTCTCCTTTAAGAGGGCCTTGCAATCTTTACCCCAATCCGGTTCGCCGCTCAGTAACACGTGTTGCTCCCTCAACGCTGCCCCTCGTGGTCTGGTCATGGCCATCTTGATTCCAGGTGCTTCGCCTCATGGTGCGGGCACCATCTTCTCTCTCTCCACGAGGTAGGCTGCGGTGATCCTTCTCTCCCCAGGTTCTGCCACGGTGGCTGGGAATCTACCTTCCGCGCTGATCTTCTTCCCTCGGAGTCCTGCCACTGGAGCCCGGAGGGTGAGGTCTGGTCGTTCAGGTTGGATCATCTCACGGTTGAGTTGTGCAGTCTGTGTCGTTGCCACGCAGTCGAGTCAGACGGTAGGATTTTCAGGTGCTGTGATGTATCCAAGTTTGGGGCGGCATAGGATGTCGAGCGCCGGGGCCCGGAGGCCTTTGTCGCTCCGACAGATTTGGACTTGCTTCATCCAACTTCTTCCCAGCAGCATTGGACCATCACCAGCAACGATCCACAAGGGAAGCTTGTGCATCGCGCCGCCATGGAATACCTGGACCTCCACGCTGCTAATGACTGGGATGGTGCCTTTTTTGTAGGTGAGCAGCTTCGCCTGGATTGGGGACATTTTGGGTCATTTGGCGGTGTTGTTCCAGAGTTTCTCAAAGGCCATCTGATTCATCAATGGCTGGCTCTTCCCTGTGTCGATCTCCATCGAGACTAGAACCCCGTTGATTTCCACTTCCATTTTCCACGGGGAACTCTCGGTGGAGCAGCTATATCTTCCGTACTCCTCTTCCAGGGGCTGAGCAACTTCATCTTCATCAGTGTCGGAGCCCAGGTGATCGGCCAACTCTTTAGCGACTCGGTGAGTAAAACTTCTTCTACACATTCACTGAAGGTGACCTTTAGTGTTGCAGCCTTTACAGGTATAGTCTTTGTATCAGCACTGGTGGGCCCTGTGGTTTCCTCCACAGCGCCAGCATGGGGCTAGCCAGTTGGCCCCATTTGGCCGACTCAGGGTTGCGGGACTCGGGGCAGCAGCCTTGCCTTTGAAAGTCGCCATTCGGTTCACTGTACTCGTCGGGTTAGAGTCCGGGGTGTGGGTCATCATCCGTTTGGAGTCGCAGACCAAAATCATGAAGGCCTGGCTCACTTTCATTGTCTTCTGCAGGGTGACCATAGTGTCCACAGAGAGCAGTTGATGGAGGAGGCCCTCGTGGCCGATTGCAATAATGAAGATGTCCCTCAGTGCTTCGATGAGCTGGTCGCCAAAATCATACGGTGCAGCCAATCTTCTCAGATTTGCAGCATATTTAGCAATTTCTTGGCCTTCAGGCCGCCGGTGGGTGTAGAACCCGTGTCTGGCTGTGAGGATGCTCTCTTTGGGTTTGAGTTGTTCTTGTATTAAAGTTACAAGCTCCGCATAGGTCTTGGTTGTCATCTTCGCTGGGACTAGCAGGTCCCTGATGAGGCCGTGGAAATTGGGCCCACAACTGCTGAGCAGGATGGCTCAGCGCTTGTTCGCCAGCGAGGCTGGTGAGTCCCAAGCCAGGTTGTTCGCGATGAAAAAGTGTTCTAGCCTTTCCACAAAGGCATCCCAATCTTCCCCATCAGCGAATTGTTGGAAGTTGCTTAGGTTAGACATATTGTGCGTGGAAATTCATAAACTCGTCGCCAGTTGTTATATGTTATATCTAATAATGACTCCACAAGGTAAGGGTATAGTACTTGAACAGTAGTGACCCTAGTCCTTTATTGCAGCTCCTCGAGTGAGGACACCAAGAGATGAGCTCCCTTTTATGCTTGGTTACCTGCAGTGTACAGGTGACCCTAAGGTCTCCAGCAGCAGCACCCTCTAGTGGTACAGGTATAGTGTATACAGGGTGAAGGTACATTCAGTGGTCAGGTGTTACAGTACATACATTAACATGCATACATAACAGTTTCCTCTGCTCACCTTGGGCTTGCTTGCCGTGTAGGAGTTCTGCTTGCTTTGGGAGTCTTGTGTCAGGCATGTGAACAATGTGGCCCGCCCAACGGAACTGATCGAGTGTTGTCAGTGTTTCAATGCTGGGGATGTTGGCCTGGTCGAGGATGCTAACGTTGGTGCATCTGTCCTCCCAGGGGATTTGCAGGATCTTGCGGAGACATCATTGCTTGTATTTCTCCAGCGATTTGAGGTGTCTTCTGTATATGGTCCACGTCTTTGAGCCATACAGGAGAGCGGGTATCACTACAGCCCTGTAGACCATGAGCTTGGTGGCAGATTTGAGGGCCTGATCTTCGAACATTCTTTTCCTCAGGTGGCCGAAGGCTGCACTGGCGCACTGGAGGTGGTGTTGGACCTCGTTTTCGATGTCTATCCTTGCTGATAATAGGCTCCCGAGGTATGGAAAGTAGTCCACATTGTCCAGGGCCACACCGTGGCCAAAACTCCACTATTGAAAATCATTTCTCAGACTGTTCCCAATTTCAACTTTTTTAGAGATCACTCTTATGCCTTCACAAGAACATAAGAACATAAGAATTAGGAACAGGAGTAGACCATCTAGCCCCTCGGGCTTGCTCCGCTATTCAACAAGATCATGGCTGATCTGACCGTGAACTCAGCTCCACTTACCCACCCGCTCCCCATAACCCTTAATTCCCTTATTGGTTAAAAATCTATTTATCTGTGATTTGAATACATTCAATGAGCTAGCCTCAACTGCTTCCTTGGGCAGAGAATTCCACAGATTCACAACCCTCTGGGAGAAGAAATTCTTTCTCAACTAGGTTTTAAATGGGCTCCCCCGTATTTTGAGGCTGTGCCCCCTAGTTCTAGCCTCCCCGACTAGTGGAAATGACCTCTCTGCCTCTATCTTGTCTATCCCTTTCATTATTTTGAATGTTTCTATAAGATCACCCCTCATCCTTCTGAACTCCAACGAGCAAAGACCCAGTCTACTCAATCTATCATCATAAGGTAACCCCCTCATCTCTGGAATCAGCCTAGTGAATCGTCTCTGTACCCCCTCCAAAGCTAGTATATCCTTCCTTAAGTAAGGTGACCAAAACTGCATGCAGTACTCCAGGTGCGGCCTCACCAATACCCTGTACAGTTGCAGCAGGACCTCCCTGCTTTTGTACTCCATCCCTCCCGCAATGAAGGCGAACATTCCATTCGCCTTCCTGATTACCTGCTGCGCCTGCAAACTAACTTTTTGGGATTCATGCACAAGGATCCCCAGGTCCCTCTGCACTGCAGAATGTTGTAATTTCTCCCCATTCAAATAATATTCCTTTTTACTGTTTATTTTTCCAAGGATGGATGACGTCACATTTTCCGACATTGTATTCCATCTGCCAAATCTTAGCCCATTCGCTTAACCTATCTAAATCTCTTTGCAGCCTCTCTGTGTCCTCGACACAACCCGCTTTCCCACTAATCTTTGTGTCATCTGCAAATTTTGTTACACTACACTCTGTCCCCTCTTCCAGGTCATCTATGTATATTGTAAACAGTTGTGGTCCCAGCACCGATCCCTGTAGCACACCACTAACCACCGATTTCCAATCCAAAAAGGACCCATTTATCCCGACTCCCTGCTTTCTGTTAGCCAGCCAATTCTCGATCCATGCTAATACATTTCCCCTGACTCCGCGTACCTTTATCTTCTGCAGTAACCTTTTGTGTGCCACCTTACCGAATGCCTTTTGGAAATCTAAATACACCACATCCATCGGTACACCTCTATCCACCATGCTCGTTAAATCCTCAAAGAATTCCAGTAAATTAGTTAAACATGATTTCCCCTTCATGAATCCATGTTGCGTCTGCTTGATTGCACTATTCCTATCCAGATGTCCCACTATTTCTTCCTTTATGATAGCTTCAAGCATTTTCCCCACTACAGATGTTAAACTAACTGGCCTATAGTTACCTGCCTTTTGTCTGCCCCTTTTTTTAAACAGAGGCATTACATTAGCTGCTTTCCAATCCGCTGGTACCTCCCCAGAGTCCAGAGAATTTTGATAGATTATAACGAATGCATCTGCTATAACTTCCGCCATCTCTTTTAATACCCTGGGATGCATTTCATCCGGACCAGGGGACTTGTCTACCTTGAGTCCCATTAGCCTGTCCAGCACTACCTCCCTAGTGATAGTGATTGTCTCAAGGTCCTCCTTTCCCATATTCCTGTGACCAGCAATTTTTGGCATGGTTTTTGTGTCTTCCACTGTGAAGACTGAAGCAAAATAATTGTTTAAGGTCTCAGCCATTTCCACATTTCCCATTATTAAATCCCCCTTCTCATCTTCTAAGGGGCCAACATTTACTTTAGTCACTCTTTTCCGTTTTATATATCGGTAAAAGCTTTTACTATCTGTTTTTATGTTTTGCGCAAGTTTACTTTCGTAATCTATCTTTCCTTTCTTTATTGCTTTCTTAGTCATTCTTTGCTGTCGTTTAAAATTTTCCCAATCTTCTAGTTTCCCACTAACCTTGGCCACCTTATACGCATTGGTTTTTAATTTGATACTCTCCTTTATTTACTTGGTTATCCACGGCTGGTTATCCCTTCTCTTACCGCCCTTCTTTTTCACTGGAATATATTTTTGTTGAGCACGATGAAAGAGCTCCTTAAAAGTCCTCCACTGTTCCTCAATTGTGCCGCCGTTTAGTCTGTGTTCCCAGTCTACTTTAGCCAACTCTGTCCTCATCCCACTGTAGTCCCCTTTGTTTAAGTATAGTACGCTCGTTTGAGACACTACTTCCTCACCCTCAATCTGTATTACAAATTCAACCATACTGTGATCACACATTCAGAGAGGATCTTTTACTAGGAGATCGTTTATTATTCCTGTCTCATTACACAGGACCAGATCTAAGATAGCTTGCTCCCTTGTAGGTTCTGTAACATACTGTTCTAAGAAACAATCCCGTATGCATTCTTTGAATTCCTCCTCCAGGCTACCCCGTGCGATTTGATTTGACCAATCGATATGTAGGTTAAAATCCCCCATGATTACTGCCGTTCCTTTTTCACATGCTTCCATTATTCCCTTGATTATTGTCCGCCCCACTGTGAAGTTATTATTTGGGGGTCTATAAACTACGCCCACCAGTGACTTTTTCCCCTTACTATCTCTAATCTGCACCCACAATGATTCAACATTTTGTTCATTAGAGCCAATATCGTCTCTCGCAACTGCCCTGATATCATCCTTTATTAACAGAGCTACCCCACCTCCTTTCCCTTCTTGTCTATCTTTCCGAATTGTCAGATACCCCTGTATGTTTAATTCCCAGTCTTGGCCACCCTGCAACCAAGTTTCTGTAATGGCCACCAAATCATACCCATTTGTAATGATTTGTGACGTCAACTCATTTACTTTATTTCGAATGCTGCGTGCGTTTAGGTAGAGTGTTTTAATACTAGTTTTTAAACCATGATTTTTAGTTTTGACCCCTCCTGCAGCCCCTTTATATTCATACATATTGTCCCTTCCTATCACCTTGTAGTTTACACTTACCCCAGTGCTACTCTGCTCTGTTGCCTCCTGCCTTTTGCATTCTTTCTTGGGGTCCTGTTCATCTGAGCTCTCACCCACTCTAACTAGCTCAGAGCCCTCTCCTGGGTTCCCAATACTCCTCGCATTGAGGCACAGAGCTTTCAGGCTTGCCTTTTTATTACACTTTGACCTTTTAGAATTTTGCTGTACAGTGGCCCTTTTTGTTTTTTGCCTTGGGTTTCTCTGTCCTCCACTTTTCCTCATCTCCTTTCTGTCTTTTGCTTCTGTCTCCATTTTGTTTCCCTCTGTCTCCCTGCATTGGTTCCCATCCCCCTGCCATATTAGTTTCACTCCTCCCCAACAGCACTAGCAAACACTCCCCCTCGGACATTGGTTCCGGTCCTGCCTAGGTGCAGACCGTCCGGTTCATCCTCATTTTTCTTTAATCTAATGGAGCCCATTTCTCAACTTCTCCTCAAGATACAGTGGTGCAGTGAGGAGAGGAGGGGGCTGTGTCTGCAGTATTGAATTGTTTTTCTGTTTTTAGGATTGGCAGACTCCAGTCAGCATTTTCTGTTTTCATTTCAGACCTCCTGCTTTTGCAGGTTTTTTTTACTCTTTCTCTAATTTCCCACATTTTTTCAGCTTTTTGTTTAGGTTTACCTTCTTAATTATTCCCATGTCTGTTTGTTCTTTTACTGTTTTTTCCATTGTCTCAGAGTGGGGGTGTGGTGTTTCAATCGCTGGTGCCTGATTCTCAACTGGAAAACAGGCAAGTGATTGAGGACATTGTGCTGGGGACCTTTAACATCTATTTCCCACCAATTCAATTTTCAGACAGATCAAAACAGGCAGGAAGCAGTTTAAATATGTAAGTCGGACACCGATTACTGGTTACATGAAGAAATGGCCGGAGCGTGCACAATGTACGCCAGTTGCAGTTTCTTCAGGTTGTTCAGAAAAGGTAGAATTTTTAAAAAAGATGTTCTGTGGGCCCTGGAGGAGTATTCATGATTTGCATTTCCAATTACCTCCCTCTCTGTGGCTGGAGTATCTGTAGTTTTCCACCTCTGCCCCTTTTCTCTACTTTTTCCAATCTGACTAAAATGTTTACTGATCTTTTAACCTTCAGTTCTGATGAAGGGTACACATCCAAAACTGCAACTTACATTTTCTTTTTACAGATTCTAACTGATCTGCTGTATATTTCTCGTATTTTCTGTCCTTATTGTAGCAAAGATATTTTCGTTTTGACAGCAATGCAGCCAATCTTTCTTGTCAATAAGTATAATTTTCTAATTTCATTGTATTGAATTGATCAGACACTTGGGACATGAGGTAAAGTACATTTGAGTTATGCAGGGTGTGATATGTTCAGTGTATGATATTGATGTGACCAAACCAACCACAAGCTGACAAGCTCTATAAATTCCACCCTTGCCTATCAGAGAAACTTGCCATAGAATTTGATCTCAAGGGCACATTATTCTGTCAGCTGTGGCTCAGTGGTTAGCACACTTGATTCTGAGTCAGAAGGTTCTGGGTTCAAGTCCCACTCCAGGAACTTGAGCACTCCAGTGCTGAGGGAGTGCTGCATTGTCAGAGGTGCCGTCTTTCGGATAAGACATTAAATTGAGAACCTCTCAGGAGGACATAAAAGATCCCATAGCACTACAGGTACAGCATCAAGAATCCGGAACCCTCAGGACCGAGTCCGTTCCGGATTCCGGGTATTTTCAGACTTCTGAATGCCTTGCTGATGTCATGAATCTGGAAATACCTGAGCCGCCGAGGAGGTATTCGGGCGGGCAGGCCCCACCGAGGAGAACATAAGAAATAGGAACAGGAGTAGGCCATATGGTACCTCGAGCCTGCTCCGCCTTTTAATACATAGATGACCTGGAAGAGGGGACAGAGTGTAGTGTAACAAAATTTGCAGATGGCACAAAGATTAGTGGGAAAGAGGGTTGTGTAGAGGACACAGAAAGGCTGCAAAGAGATTTAGATAGGTTAAGCGAATGGGCTAAGGTTTAGCAGATGGAATACAATGTCGGAAAGTGTGAGTTCATTCACCTTGGGAAAAAAAACAGTAAAAGGGAATATTATTTGAATGGGGAGAAATTACAACATGCTGTGGTGCAGAGGGACCTGGGGGTCCTTGTGCATGAATCCCAAAAAGTTAGTTTGCAGGTGCAGCAGGTAATCAGGAAGGCGAATGGAATGTTGGCCTTCATTGCGGGAGGGATGGAGTACAAAAGCAGGGAGGTCCTTCTGCAACTGTATAGGCTATTGGTGAGGCCGCACCTGGAGTACTGCGTGCAGTTTTGGTCACCTTACTTAAGGAAGGATATACTAGCTTTGGAGGGGGTACAGAGACGATTCATGAGGCTGATTCCGGAGATGAGAGGGTTACCTTATGATGATAGATTGAGTAAACTGGGTCTTTACTCGTAGTTCAGAAGGATGAGGGGTGATCTTATAGAAACATTTAAAATAATGAAAGGGATAGACAAGATAGAGACAGAGAGGTTGTTTCCACTGGTCAGGGAGACTAGAACGAGGGGGCACAGCCTCAAAATATGGGGGAGCCAATTTAAAACCGAGTTGAGAAGGAATTTCTTCTCCCAGAGGGTTGTGAATCTGTGAAATTCTCTGCCCAAGGAAGCAGTTGAGGCTAGCTCATTGAATGTATTCAAGTCTCAGATAGATAGATTTTTAACCAATAAGGGAATTAAGGGTTACGGGGAGCGGGCGGGTAAGTGGAGCTGAATCTACGGCCAGATCAGCCATGATCTTGTTGAATGGCGGAGCAGGCCCGAGGGGCTAGATGGCCTACTCCTGTTCCTAATTCTTATGTTCTTATGTTCTTAATACAATTATGGCTGATCCGAACATGGACTCAGATCCACTTCCCTACCTACTCCCCATAACCCCTTCTTCCCTTATAGGTTAAGAACTGTCTATTTCTGTCTTAAATTTATTCAATGACCCAGCTTCCACAGCTCTCTGAGGCAGCAAATTCCACAGATTCACAATCCTCTGAGAGAAGAAATTCTTCCTCATCTCAGTTTTAAATGGGCGGCCCCTTATTCTAAGATCATGCCCCTAGTTCTAGTCTCGCCTATGAGTGGAAACATCCTCTCTACATCCACCTGTCAAGTCCCCTCATAATCTTATACGTTTCGATAAGATCATCTCTCATTCTTCTGAATTCCAATGAGTAGAGGCCCAACCTGCTCAACTTTTCCTCATAAGTCAACCCCCTCATCTCCGGAATCAACCTTGTGAACCTTCTCTGAACTGCCTCCAAAGCAAGTATATCCTTTCTTAAATATGGAAACCAAAACAGTACGCAGTATTCTAGGTGTGGCCTCACCAATACCCTGTATAACTGCAGCAAGACTTCCCTGCTTTTATACTCCAACCCCTTTGCAATAAAGGCCAAGGTTCCATTGGCCTACCTGATCACTTGCTGTACCTGCATCGAACCTTTTGTGTTTCATGCACCAGGACCCCCAGGTCCCACTGTACTGCAGCACTATGCAATCTTTCTCCAATTAAATAATAACTTGCTCCTCAATTTTTTTCTGGCAAAGTGCATAACCTCACATTTTCCAACATTATACTCCATCTGTCAAATGTTTGCTCACTCACCTAGCTTGCCTATGTCCTTTTGCAGGTTTTTTGTGTGTCTCCTCACACATTGCTTTTCTCCCATCGTTGTATCATCAGCAAACTTGGCTACGTTACATTCGGTCCCTTCATTCAAGTCGTTAATAGAGATTGTAAATAGTTAGAGTCCCAGCACTGATCCCTGTGGCACATCGCTAGTTACTGATTGCTAACCCGAGAATGAACCATTTATCCCGACTCTCTGTTTTCTGTTAGTTAGCCAATCCTCTATCCATGCTAATATATTACCCCCAGCCCTGTAAACTTTTATCTTGTGCAGTAACCTTTTATGTGGCACCTTGTCAAGTGCCTTCTGGAAGTCCAAATACACCACATCCACTGGTTCCCCTTTATCCACCCTGTTTGTTACACTCTCAAAGAATTTCAGCAAATTTGTCAAACATAACTTCCCCTTCATAAATCCATGCTGCCTCTGCCTGACTGAATTTTGCTTTTCCAAATGTCCTGTTTCTGCTTCTTTAATAATGGACTCCATCATTTTCCCAACCACAGATGTTAGGCTAACTGGTCTATAGTTTCCTGCTTTTTGTCTGCCTCCTTTTTTAAATAGGGGCATTACATTTGCAGTTTTCCAATCTGCTGGGACCTCCCCAGAATCCAGGGAATTTTGGTAAATTACAACCAATGCATCCACAATCCCTGCCGCTATTTCTCTTAAGACCCTAGGATGCAAGCCATCAGGTCCAAGGGATTTATCTGCCTTTAGTCCCATTATCTTACTGAGTACCACCTCCTTAGTGATTGTGAATGTGTTGTTTCTCGCCCCCCATAGCCCCTTGACAATCCACTGTTGGGATATTGTTAGTGTCCTCTACCGTAAAGACTGATACAAAATATTTGTTCAGCGTTTCTGCCATCTCCATGTTCCCTATTACTAATTCCCCAGTTTCATCCTCTAAGGGACCAACATTTACTTTAGCCACTCTTTTCCTTTTTATATACCTATAGAAACTCTTGCTATCTATTTTTATATTTCGTGCTCGTCTATCTTTCCTTTCTTAATCATTTTTTTAGTCATTCTTTGCTGGCTTTTAAAAGCTTCCCAGTCTTCTGTCCTCCCACTAGTTTTAGCCACTTTGTATGCCCTTGTTTTTAATTGAATCTGTCTTTTATTTCTTTAGTTAGCCACGGATGCTTATCTTTTCTTTTACACCCTTTCCTCCTCACTGGAATATATTTTTCTTGAGAGTTGTGAAATATCTCCTTAAATGTACACCACTGTTCATCAGCCGTCCTACACTTTAATCTATTTTCCCAGTCCACTTTTGCCAGCTCTGCCCTCATACCTTTTTAGTCTCCTTTATTTAAGCTTAGTACGCTGGTTAGAGATCCAACTTTCTCACCCTCCATCTGAATTTGAAATTCAACCATGCTCTGATCACTCATTCCAAGGGGATCCTTTACTGGGAGATTGTTTATTAATCCTGCCTCATTACACAGGACCAGATCGAAAATAGCCTGCCCCCTGGTTGGTTCCGTTACATACTGCTCAAGGAACCCATCCCTTATGCACTCTATGAACTCTTCCTCAAGGCTATCCTGACCAATTTGATTTGTCCAATCAATGTGGAGGTTAAAATCATCCATGATTATTGCTGTTCCCTTTTTACAAACCCCCACTATTTCCTGGTTTATACTCCAACCAACGGAGTTGCTACTGTTAGGAGGCCTATAGACGACGCCACCAGTGACTTTTTCCCCTTATTAATCCTTATTTTCACCCAAATTGTTTCAATATCCTGATCATTTGATCCAATATCATTTTTCATCATCATCATAGGCAGTCCCTCAGAATCGAGGAAGACTTGCTTCCACTCTAAAAATGAGTCCTTAGGTGGCTGAACAGTCCAATACGAGAACCACAGTCTCTGTCACAGGTGGGACAGATAGTCGTTGAGGGAAAGGGTGGGTGGGACTGGTTTGCCGCATGCTCTTTCTGCTGCCTGCGCTTGATTTCTACATGCTCTCGGCGCTGAGACTCGAGGTGCTCAGCACCCTCCCGAATGCACTTCCTCTACTTAGGGCGGTCTTTGGCTAGGAACTCCCAGATGTCGGTGGGGATGTTGCACTTTGTCAGGGAGTCTTTGAGGGTGTTCTTGTAACGTTTCCTCTGCCCACCTTTGGCTTGGTTGCCGTGAAGGAGTTCCAAGTAGAGCGCTTGCTTTGGGAGCCTCGTGTCTGGCATGCGAACGATGTGGCCTGCCCAGCGGAGCTGATCAAGTGAGGTCAGTGCTTCAATGCTGGGGATGTTGGCCTGGTCAAGGACGTTAACATTGGTGTATCTGTCCTCCCAGGGGATTTGTAGGATCTTGCGGAAACATTGTTTGTGGTATTTCTCCAGCGACTTGAGGTGTCTACTGTACATGGTTCATGTCTCTGAGCCATACAGGAGGGCGGATATTAGTATAGCCCTGTAGACCATGAGCTTGGTGGTGGACTTGTGGGCTTGATCTTCAAATACTTTTTTCCTCAGGCGGCTGAAGGCTGTGCTGGTGCACTAGAGGTCATGTTGAATCTCGTCGTCAAGCTTGAGATGGCCGCCGGGGTGGCAGCTCCCTCGGGAGCTCCCCTGCCAAACACAAATCTTCTGCCACCCGTCAACTTTCCACCCTTAACCTCCCCCCTCCCACTGTCTAAACACCCCACAGCCCTAATAGACCCAAATAGGGGGTGCATTCACTTAATTATTAACGTAAACCCAACCCAATCCAATCCCACAAGTTCGGGCCTACCTCAGGCTTCCCACCACACCACTCATCGGCGATGATGACCAGACTACCAATGACAACCGAGCCTCCTGCAGCAGCCACCTGGACCTGGACCTCTTCCCCGCCCTTTGGGATCATTTCTCACTATTGCAGTGATTCCATCCTTTATCAACAAATTACCGCACCTCCTTTTCCTTTCTGTCTGTCCTCCAGGATTGTCAAGTACCCTGAATATTTTGTTCCCAGTCCTGGTCACCTTGCAACCACATCTCTGTAATAGCTATCAGATCATGCCTATTTGTATCTATTTGTGCCATCAACTCATCTATTTTGATACGAATGCTACGTGCATTTAGACAAAGAGCCTTTAAATTTGTTTTTTTTACCCTTTTTTCCTGCTTGTTTCCTCTCTTCTTCAAACTCACTTTCTTTATTTTTGATTTCTAATTCCAGCTTTACTCCCCTCCCTACTGAATCTATTTTCAGGTTCCCATCCCCCTGTCAAGCTAGTTTAAACCCTCCCCATTGGCACGAGCAAACCCCCCCGCGAGGATATTGGTCCCGGCTCTGTTGAGGTGCAACCTGTCCGGCTTGTACAGGTCCCACCTCCCCCAGAAGCGGTCCCAATGCCTCAGGAAACTAAAGCCCTCCCGCCTGCACCATCTCTCCAGCCATGTATTCATTTGCTCTATCCTGCTATTTCTGTACTCACTAGCTCGTGGCACTGGGAGTAATCCGGAGATTACTATCTTTGAGGTCCTGCTTTTTAATTTATCTCCTAGCTCTCTAAACCCTGCCTGCAGGACCTCATCCCTCTTTCTATCCATGTCATTGGTACTGATGTGGACCATGACCTCTGGCTGTTCACTCTCTCTCCCCAAAATGTCCTGCAGCCGCTCAGTGACATCCTTGACCCTGGCACCAGGGAGGCAACATATCATCCTGGCGTTACGTCAGCGGCTGCAGAAACGCCTGTCTGCTCCCCTAACTATCGAATCCCCTACCACTATAGCTCTTCCATTCTTCCTCCTCCCCCCTCCCTCCCCCCCGTGCAGCTGAGCCACCCATGGTGCCGTGGACTTGGCTCTGGCTGCACTCCCCAGAGCTACCATCGCCCTCACCAGTACTCAGAACAGAGTACCGGTTGGAGACCGAGATGGACTCAGGGGACTCCAGCACTACCTGCCTAGTCCTCCTCTTCTGTCCGGTGGTTATCCAATCCCTCTCCGGCTGCACACTCTTAAGCTGCAGGGTGACCACCTCTAGACACATGCTATTCACATGCAGTGACTCCAGCCGCCGCTCAAGCTCCAAAACACGGAGCTCAAGTTGATGCAGCTTGAGATACCTCCTGCACACATGGTCATCCAGGCTGTGCAAAGCATCCAGGACTTCACACATGCCACAGGATGTGCAATCCATGGGACTGCGCTGCCCTGCCATCCCTCTAGTTACACTCACAACTATCAAGTAGAACTAAACTCTAAACCTTAGCAAAACACATCTAGTCACTACTCAACAAACAGCTGATTTAATTCATTAATTTTCCTTAGATAATAAAGATCACTTATCTATTTAATTTATATCAATGCCCAAGGCTTTTTAAAGGAAAGAAGAATACTCACCAATCTGCCAGCCAATCATTTACCTGCTTGGCTGTGACGTCACACTTCGATTTCGATTCTTTTTACTTTTTGTCCCTTACTGTTGTCGCTGCTGCAGCTAGCTCCTCCCGATCTGCTGCTCCTCCGAACTGCCGCCACGCTTTGTAGTCCCGCGCCCGCTCAAATCTCGCAATGCTGGCCGCTCCTCGCGATCTCCCATGAGTCGGGAGATGGCTTCTGCATGCATGGTGCAAGCCCCTGACCCCACACCCTCAAGGCACACAGGATTTGCAGGAGATCCCGGCGTTGTCACCGAAACGCACACGTCTACACACATCCCGCTGCCCTCATGCACAACCTCCTGAACCAGAGGCAGTGAGGGGCAGGGGAAGGCCACTCCATCATGTAGGCATGGGGAGGAAGAGGAGAGCGGGCATGGCTGCAAGGGGTGGGGAAAGAGAGGTGGTGATGCCGGGTAGAGGGGTGGGTGTTGCTTCCTCATCTAAATGTATGTACATGTGATAATATTATGTAACGTTTGCCATTGTGCACTTGTAAATACACTCACGTTGTTGACCCTCTGTTTGTGCGTGTGTCATTTTAACATCATATGTATTGTGTTCCAAACAGAGATGAGGCTGCACACAAGGAGATTAAAGTAACAGTGACCTCAGTCTTTATTAAAACACTCCAGAGTGTGGAACAGGCCTTAGGGGCCGGCTTATAGACAGTACTCACAAGGGATGCTGGGATCCCTTGGGACTTCAGGGGATGAGCTCCCTGGTGGCGGAACATGGGAGTGCATGCTTTACAGATACACAACATCACTCCCCCCAAAGTCAAAGTGAAAACTATTTACAAGGTGAGGCAGTCGAGAGCCTTTCTTTCCCTGGTGGACTGCCTCGGTACAATGTCTGTTCTGGTGTGTTGGCTGTGCCCTTGCTGGGCTGGCGTGTTGTTGGCCCTGCAGGGCTGCTGGGTGAGCCTGGCCTTGCTGGGCTGTTGGGCGTGATGGGTTCGATTTCCTGGTCCGGGGTGGTGTCGTTGATCCAATGGGTGTGTGTTGTGGGCTCGAAAAAGGTGATGTCTGCTGTGGGTTGTTCAGGGCAGTCTGTGAACCGCAGCCTCGTTTGGTCCAGGTGCTTTCAGCAAATCTGTCCATTGTCTAGTTTGACTACAAATACCCTACTCCCTTCTTTAGCGATCACCGTGCCCGCAATCCACTTGGGACCATGTCCAAAGTTTAGCACATACACAGGATCATTCAGATAAATTTCCTGTGACACAGTGGCGCGACCATCGTTTACATTTTGTTGCTACTGCCTGCTATCTATTGGTCATGCTGGTTCGGGTGAACCAGCGAGAGTCTGGTTTTAAGTGTCCTTTTCATGAGTAGCTCAGCCGGGGGCACGCCTGTGACCGAGTGGAGACTCATGCGGTAGCTGAGCAGTACTCGGGACAGGCGGGTTTGGAGTGAGCCTTCTGTGACTCGTTTAAGGCTCTGTTTGATTGTTTGCACTGCCCGCTCTGCCTGCCCATTGGAGGCTGGTTTAAACGGGGCCGAGGTGACATGTTTGACCCCATTGCGGGTCATGAATTCTTTAAATTCGGCATTGGTGAACCATGGCCCGTTGTCACTGACCAGTATGTCAGGCAGGCCGTGGGTGGCAAACATGGCCCTCAGGCTTTCAATGGTGGCGGTGGCGGTGCTTCCCGACATTATTTCACATTCAATCCATTTTCAAAAAGCATCCACCACCACCAGGAACATTTTACCAAGAAACGGGCCCGCATAGTCGACATGGATCCTCGACCATGGTCTGGAGGGCCAGGACCACAAACTTAGTGGTGCCTCTCTGGGCGCGTTGTTCAACTGAGCACACACGCTGCATTGCCGTACACAGGACTCTAAGTCAGATTCGATACCGGGCCACCACACGTGGGACCTGGCTATCGCTTTCATCATTACTATACCCGGGTGTGTGCTATGGAGATCCGAGATGAATGTCTCCCTGCCCTTTTTGGGTAGCACTACGTGGTTACCCCACAACAGGCAGTCTGCCTGAATGGATAGCTCGTCCTTTCGCCGCTGGAATGGTTTGATTAGCTCTTGCATTTCAACGGGGTTGCTGGCCCAGCTCCCATGCAGTACACAGTTTTTTACTAGGGACAGCAGAGGATCTTGGCTGCTCCATGTCCTAATCTGGCAGGCCGTGACAGGTGATTTATCATTTTCAAACGCTTCCATGACTATCAACAAGTCTGCGGGCTGCGCCACCATCAACAAGTTTGCAGGCTGCGCCATTTCCACCCCTGTGGTGGGCAATGGTAGCCGACTGAGAGCACATTTCTCGGTGCCTGGCCTGTGGCGGATGGTATAGTTATACGCTGATAGTGCGAGTGCCCACCTCTGTATGTGGGCTGAGGCATTAGTACTTATCCCCTTGTTTTCAGCGAACAGGGATATGAGGGCCTTGTGATAGGTTTCCAGCTCAAATTTGAGGCCAAACAGATACTGATGCATTTTCTTTACGCCGAACACACAGGCTAATGCCTCTTTCTCAATCATGCTATAGGCCCTCTCAGCCTTAGACAAGCTCCTGGAGGCATATGCGACAGGTTGCAACTTCCCCGCAACGTTAGCTTGTTATAATACACACCCCACTCCGTACGACGACGCATCACATGCTAGCACAAGTCTTTTACACGGGTTATACAATACAAGCAGCTTGTTGGAGCATAAAATGTTTCTGGCTTTCTCAAAAGCAATTATTTGTTTTTTTTCCCATACCCAGTTCTCACCTTTACGCAATAACACATGTCGGGGCTCTAAGAGGGTGCTTAACCCCGGTAGGAAGTTACCAAAATAGTTGAGGAGTCCTAGGAACAACTGCAGCTCCTTGATGTTCTGTGGCCTGGGCGCGTTCCTGGTAGCCTCTGTCATGGCGTCTGTGGACCGAATGCCATCCGCCGCGATCTTTCTCCCCAAAAACTCCACTTGTGTTGCCATGAAGACGCATTTTGACCTCTTCAGCCGCAGCCCTACGCGATCCAGTCGCTGGAGGTCCTCCTCCAGGTATCCCGACCCGTGACCAATATGTCGTCCTGAAAAACCACCATGTGTGGTACTGACTTGAGTAGGCTCTCCATGTTTCTCTGGAAGATCGCTGCAGCCGACCGAATTCCAAACGGGCATCTGTTGTAGATGAACAGTCCCTTGTGTGTGTTGATGCAGGTGAGGCCCTTCAAAGACTCCTCCAGCTCCTGCGTCATGTAGGCCGAAGTCAGGTCGAGCTTGATGAGCGTTTTGCCTCCTGCCAGCGTCGCAAAAAGTCATCTGCCTTAGGTAGCGGGTATTGGTCCTGCAGCGAGAAACGATTAATAGTTATGTTATAATCGCCGCAAATCCTGACCGTGCCATCACTTTTGAGTACTGGAACAATTGGGCTGGCCCACTCGCTGAATTCCACTGGGGAGATGATGCCCTCGCGTTTCAGCTCGATTACCACTCTCTCCCTCATCATGTGAAGTATCGCTCGCGCATTGTGGTGAATGGGTCATGCCTCTGGGACCAAGTGGATCCGCACTTTCGCCCTGGAAAAGTTTCCAATGCCTGGCTCAAAAAGGGAAGGAAATTTGTTAAGAACCTGGGTACATGAGGCCTCATCAACATCTGATAGTGCTCGGATGTCATCGCAGTCCCAGCGGATTTTGCCCAGCCAGCTCCTTCCAAGCAGTGTAGGGCCATCGTTCGGGACAATCCAGAGTGGCAGTTCGTGCACCGTGCCCTCGTAGGTGAACTTGACCATGGTGTTGCCCAGGACAGTGATGAGCTCTTTGGTGTATGTTCTCAGTTTCGTGTGGATGGGGCTCAGGGCTGGTCTGAGTGCCTTGTTGCACCACAGTCTCTCAAACATCTTTTTACTCATGATGGATTGGCTAGCGCCAGTGTCCAGTTCCATGGCTACGGGTAAGCCATTCAATTTTACGTTTAGCATTATAGGTGGACATTTCATCGAAAATGTGTGCACCCAGTGTACTTCAGCATCTGCCTCCTCTCTCTGAGGCTCAAAATTGTTTTGAACCACCATGGACCGATCTTCCTCTGCCACGTGGTGGTTAGCAGGTTTTGCAGAGCTTGCAGCTCGTCTGAAAACTCGTTGGAGGTGTCCCATTGTTCCACAGCTCTTGCAAACATACCCTTTGAATAGGCTGAATGGAAGTCTCCACAACACCAACAAGGTGTGAATTGCCTTGCATTCATCCTTTGTTGCAGACTCTGAGTCATCTGGGTCACCTGAAGCCTGCTGGCAGTTGCAGACTCATGGTTTCTGCCCTGTACATTTCTGCTCGCAAACACAGTTCCAGTTAATTTATGAACATTGCTAGCACTTGTGTGCTGAGAGATTTGTTTGGTGTTATCACTGTTGGACATAAACACCTGTGCTATTGCAATGGCCTTACTGAGGGTCGGTGTCTCTACAGTCAAAAGTTTTCATAGGATGATCTCGTGGCCAGTGCCCAGTACAAAAAAGTCTCTGAGCATCTGCTCCAGGTAGCCATCAAACTCATATTGTCCTGCAAGTCGCCTTAGCTCGGCGACATAGCTCGCCGCTTCCTGACCTTCAGATCACTGGCACGTGTAGAACCGATACCTCGCCATCAGCACGCTCTCCCTCGGGTTAAGATGCTCCTGAACCAGTGTACATAGCTCCTCATACGACTTATCTGTGGGTTTCACCGGAGCCAGAAGATTCTTCATGAGGCTGTAGGTCGGTGCCCCGCAGACCGTGAGGAGGACCGCTCTCCTTTTTGCAGCGCTTCCTTCTCCGTCCAGCTCATTGGCTACAAAGTACTGGTCTAGCCATTCAACATAGGCTTCCCAGTCCTCACCCTCCGAGAACTTCTCCAGGATGCCCACAGTTTGCTGCATCTCTGCGTTGGATTTGTGTACTCGTCGCCAGTTGTTGTGTTCCTAACACAGATGAGACTGCACACAGGGAGGTTAAAGTAACAGTGACCTCAGTCTTTATTAAGACACTCCAGAGTGAGGAACAGGCCTTAGCGGCTGGCCTATGTACAGTGCTCCCAAGTGATGCTGGGATCCCTTGGGACTTCATGGATGCGCTCCCTGGTGGCGGAACATGGGAGTGCATGCTTTACAGATACACAATAATGTGTGTGGTGCATTACATCAATCACACATCTGTCCCTCAGGTCATCTGCTTCATCAGGAATATCTTCCCATCCACATCTGACTGCAGTGTATAATGGGTCCTGTCATCAGACAAGACAACAATGAATGCAGGAAGGCTGCCATTCAATTACTCTAGTTTACCAAGTTGCAGGGCAGACCTTAAGGCTTGCACTTCAACCCTCTTTTTGCGAGGCCAAAGATGGAGGAGTGCCACCCCTGAGATGACATGGTCATCAGTTACATTGCAGTACATTGTGCGAGACAATTAATGAATCAGCTTGGATGTACAACATGTGAGCACTGAACACGTGTCAGACACTCATTTTAAATTTGCCTTTGCCATTGGCATTCTCAATGAAGGACTTTCAACAAGGTGCTACGAAAAAGCCTCCATTAGCTTACACACATTTCAGTCGGTTTTATCACATCCAATTTAAACATCACCATTAGCAAGAAAGTAATGCAACATTGACCTAACTTCTTTCCAGCAGTCCCACTGATATGGTGCAGAATCTGACTGGCTGCCATGATGTGATGGCCACCAGCACTCCCACCCAGCCGATGTGCCAGAGCTGCCCCAATGCACTCCATCTCTCCCTCCCTCCCTTCCACACATCCGATGTGCGATTGCTGCCCGCTCACACTGTTGCCTCCCTTCTTCCTTCCCTCCCAATTGACCCCACTCACACTGCTGCCTCCCTCCCTCCCGATTGACGTCGCTCACAATGCTGCCTCCCTCCCGCCCTCACGATTTCCCGATTCAAGCCACTCACAATGCTGCCTCCCACCCGATGTGCGATTGCTGGTCCATTGCCAACCAGCTCAGACCTGCTTTTCCAGAGTGTTCCTTCTGGCGGGAGGCAGGTCGACGGGAGTGCAGCAAAAGTGATCAAAATGGGGATTATCTGACATCTGGCATGGGCGGGTGGGACACTGCGATGTGGGTGGAACCCTTCCCCACCAATCTTCCGCCGGGCGGATCCTTGACGGCAGATGGGTGGTTCCAGAGGAACCAGGCAGAAAATGGCCATTTCTGGCGGAACTTCAGTGGCAGCGGGTGGGACATCAATGAATTTCGGGCCCTATGTCCCCTAGTTCTAGATTCTCCTCCAAGGGGAAGCATCCTCTCTGCATCTACCCTGCCAAGCCCCCTCAGAACCTTATACGTTTCAATAAGATCACCGCTCATTCTTCTAAACTCCAATGAATACAGGCCCAACCTGCTCAACCTTTCTTCATAAGACAACCCACTCATCTCAGGAATCAACCTCGTGAACCTTCTCTGAATTGCCTCCAATGCAAGTATATCCCTCCTTAAATAAGAAGACCAAAACTGCACGCAGTATTTCAGGTGTGGTCTCACCAATGCCGTGTACAGTTGTAACAAGACTTCCCTACTTTTATACTCCATCCCCCTTGCAATAAAGGCCAACATTCCATTTGTCTTTCTAATTACTGTACCTGCATGCTAACTTTTTATGTTTCATGGACAAGGACCCGCAGATCCCTCTGTACCTTAGCATTTTGTAATCTCTCCCCATTTAAATAATAATTTGCTTTTTTATTTTTCCTACCAAAGTGCATAAGCTCACATTTTCCACATTATACGCCACCTGCCAATTTTTTTCCCACTCACTTAGCCTATAGATATAGCCTATATATATCCCTTTGCAGATTATTTGCGTCCTCCTCACAACTATCTTTGTAGCATCAGAAAATTTGGCTACATTACACTCGGTCCCTTCCTCCAAGTCATTAATGTAGATTGTAAATAGTTGAGGTCCCAGCACTGATCCCTGCAGCACCCCATTAGTTACAGTTTGCCAACCTGAAAATGACCCATTTATCTCAACTCTCTGTTTTCAGTTGGTTAGCAAATCCTCTCCATGCTAATATATTACCCCCAACCCCGTGAGCTCTTATCTTGTGCAGTAAGTTTTTATGCGGCACCTTATCGAATGCCTTCTGGAAATCCAAATACACAACATCTACTGATTCCCCTTTATCCACCCTGCTCATTACATCCTCAAAGAACTCCAGCAAATTTGTCAAACATGATTTGTCATTCATAAAACCATGCTGACTCTGCTTGACTGTATTATGATTTTCTAAATGTCCTACTATTACTTCCTTAATAATGGACTCCAGCAATTTCCCAATGACAGATGTTAGGTTAACTGGTCCATAGTTTCCTGCTTTCTGCCTCCCTCCTTTCTTAAATAGGGGTGTTACATTTACGGTTTTCCAATCTGCTGGAACCTCTCCAGAATTCAAGGAATTTTGGTAGATTGCAACCAATGCATCCACTATCTCTGCAGCCACTTCTTTTAAGACTAATATGCAGGCCATCAGGTCCAGGAGACTTGTCCACCTTTAGTTCCATTAGTTTGCCTAATACTTTTTCTCTAGTGATAGTGATTGTTTTAAGTTCCCCCCTCCCAATAGCTCCATTGATAATCAATTATTGGGATGCTTTTCATGTTTTCTACTGTGGAGACCGATATAAAATATTTTTTCAAAGTTTCTGCCATTTCCCTGTTTTCCATTGTTAATTCCTGACTCTCATCCTTTAAGGGATCAACATTTACTTTAGCTACTCTCTTCCTTTTTATATACCTGTATTAGTAGTTCCATCAGGTCAATTTTCCTGTAGATCATGAAGCTCCATTATCCTGTTCCCAGAACTGGTGGGAAAGCTGGAGAAAACACTCATGATGCTGCTTTCCCTCGAGACAGCAGTACCTTGAGACAATCCTCAGTATCTAAACAATCCTTCTCCAGATGCCTTCACAAGTGAAACAAACAGACCTGAGCTAGACTGTGGATGAGCCAATGAGAATGCCTCAGCGTGTCACAGATTCATATCAGGACTAAGGGTTGCGAATAATGGGCCACCTCTGTCCCAGGAGGCTCGGGACCCTGTATTACAGTAGATATTGGGAAAAGTAGAGAAGTCAGCAGGGGTGGGCATGGCACTAAATCTTAATACTACAAAATCAACAACTTGCATTTATATAGCACCTTTAACAGAGAATAATGTCCCAAGGCACCTCACAGAAGTATAATCAGATAGAAATGACTGCCAAGAAAAATAAGAAGATATTATGAGGATGCCTGGTCAAAGAAATAGGTTTTACGAAGGGCCTTAAAGGAGAAGAGGGAGGTGGTGAGGTTTAGGGAGGAAATTCCAGAGTGTGGTTCTGAGACAGCCAAATGCGTGGCCGCTTATGGTGGGGTGAAGGCAGGGGTGATGCATAAATGGCTAGATTAGGAAGAATGGAGAGTTTGAGGAAGGGATTGTATGGCTGGAGGAGGCTACAGATATAGGGCCATGAAGAGACTTAAATGAGAAGAAAAAGTTTACAGTCATGGCAGTCAAAGACTGGTTCTACACATACTAGAAATGATGAGATCTCCATTGGAAATTCCATTTCGCTTCTGTTATATATGTAAACCTGTAAATACAATGTTTAACCACCAGAAGGCTCATCCCCTGGAGTCCCAAGGGATCCCACAATCCCTTGGGAGCACAGGTACATAAGGAGGCCTCACACGCTGGAGAGGCATTCTGGAGACCTGCAATAAAGGACTACAGTCACACACTACTTTGAGCTTACAGTATCTGGTCAGATTCTTTATTCAATACATAACAACTGGCAACGAGATACAGATGTCGAACCCCAACGCAACAATGCAGAGAACCGTGGGCATCCTGAAGAAATTTTCAGAGGGAGATGATTGGGAAACCTTTGTGGAGTGACTCATCCAATACTTCGTGGCCACCAAGCTGGAAGGAGAAGTGAACGCTGCCAAACGAAGGGCGATTCTCCTCACCGTTTGCGGGGCACCAATGTATGGCCTCATGAAAAATCTGCTTGCTCCAGCGAAACCCACAGAGAAGTCTTATGATGATTTGTGCACGCTGGTCCGGGAGCATCTAAACCCGAAGGAAAGCATTCTGATGGCAATGTACCAGTTCTACACGTACAAGAGGTCTGAAGGCCAGGAAGTGGTGAGCTACGTCACCGATCTAAGCCGCCTTGCAGGACATTGCCAATTTGAAGGACACTTGGAGCACATGCTCAGGGACTTCTTTGTACTTGGCATTGCCCATGCAGTAATACTTCACAAACTTTTGACTGTAGAGACCCCAACCTTGAGTAAAACCATAGCGATAGCCCAGGCATTCATCGCCACCAGTGACAATACCAAACAAATCTCTCAGCACACGAGTGCTGTTGCAAGTACTGTGAACAAAGTAACGTTGTTTTCGAATTGTAACATACAGGGCAGGACTCACATGCCTGCAGCTGCACGTCCGCAGATGTCTCAGAGTCCACCATCAAGGGTGGTGAATGCTAGGCCATTAAAACCTTGTTGGCGCTGCGGAGCTGATCATCACTTCCATTCATACTGCTTCAAAGGATACGTTTGCAAGGGCTGTGGAACAATGGGACACCTTCAACGTATGTGCAGGCAAGCTGCAAACCCTGCTAATCCTGCAAACCACCATGTTGCAGAGGACAGATCCACGGTGGATCACAACGAACCAGAGCCTCAGACTGAGTAGGCAGAGGTATATGGGGTGCACACATTTACCACAAAGTGTCCCCCGATAATGCTGAAGGTTGAATTAAATGGACTCCCGGTGTCAATGGAGCTGGACACGGGCGCGAGCCAGTCCATAATAAGCAAAAAGACTTTCGATAAACTGTGGTGCAGCAAGACCTCAAGGCCAGACCTGACTCCAATTCGTACTAAACTGAGAACATATACAAAGGAACTGATTCCCGTAATCGGCAGTAGTACCGTAAAGGTCTCCTACAATGGAGCGGTGCACAAGCTACCATTCTAGGTGGTACCGGGCGATGGTCCCATGCTATTCGTCAGGAGCTGGCTGGGAAAGATACGCTGGAACTGGGACGACGTCCGAGCACTCTCGTCCATTGACGACACTTCGTGTGCCCAGGTCTTAAACAAGTTCGCCTCACTGTTCGAACCGGGCATCGGGAAGTTCCAAGGAGCAAAAGTGCAGATCTATTTGATTCCGGGGGCACGACCCATCCATCACAAGGTGAGAGTGGTACCATACATGATGAGAGAGAGGGTAGAGATCGAGCTGGAGCAGCTGCAACGAGAGGGCATCATTTTGCCGATCGAATTCAACAAGTGGGCCAGTCCGATTGTTCCAGTCCTCAAGGAAGACGGCACCGTCAGAATCTATGGCGATTACAAAGTAATTATCAATGGTTTCTCCCTGCAGGATCAATACCCGTTACCAAAGGCAGACGACCTATTTGCGACGCTGGCAGGAGGAAAAACGTTCCCGAAGCTGGACTTGCCTTTGGTCTACATGACGCAGGAGCTGGAGGAATCATTGAAGGGCCTCACCTGCATCAACACGCACAAAGGTCTCTTCATTTACAACAGATGCCTGTTTGGGATTCGATCAGCCACGGTGATATTCCAAAGGAACCTGGAAAGCTTGCTGAATTCAGTCCCGCGCACCGTGGTTTTCCAGGGCGACATCTTGGTTACAGGCCGGGACACCGTCGAGCACCTGCAGAACCTGGAGAAGGTTCTTAGCCGGCTTAATCATGCGGGGCTCAGGTTAAAATGCTCGAAGTGTGTTTTCCTGGCACCTGAAGTGGAGTTCCTGCGGAGAAGAATCACAGCCCACCGATTCGAAGATGAAGAGAATCAAGAACGTACCGAGACCACAGAACGCGACGGAGCTGCGGTCATTTCTTGGACTCCTGAACTACTTTGGTAACTTTTTACCAGGTCTAAGCACACTGTTAGAACCCCTGCACTCTTTATTGCGTAAAGGAGATGAATGGGTATGGGGTAAAAGCCAAGAAAATGCCTTTGAGAAAGCTAGAAAACTGTTACTCTCAAACAAATTGCTTGTGTTGTATGATCCATGTAAGCGTTTGGTACTAGCATGTGATGCGTCGTCATACGGTGTCGGGTGTGTATTGCAACAAGTTAATGAATCTAGGAAATTGCAAACGCTTGCTTATGTATCCAGAAGTCTGTCTAAGGCTGAGAGGGCCTACAGCATGATCGAAAAAGAAGCGTTAGTGTGTGTTTATGGAGTAAAGAAAATGCATCAATATCTGTTTGGGCTCAAATTTGAATTGGAAACTGACCATAAGCCACTTATATCCCTCTTCTCTGAAAGTAAGGGGATGAATACGAATGCATCGGCTCGCGTCCAGAGATGGGCACTCACATTGTCCGCATACAACTACGCCATCCGCCACAGGCCAGGCACAGAAAACTGTGCCGATGCTCTCAGTAGGCTGCCATTGCCCACCACAGGGGTGGAGATGGCGCAGCCTGTAGACTTAGTCATGGTAATGGAAGCATTCGAGAGTGAGCAATTACCTGTTACCGCCTGACAGATTACAACCTGGATGAGCCAGGACCCCTTACTGTCCTTAGTAAAAAACTGTGTGCTCCACGGGAGTTGGTCTCGTGTCCCGTTAGAGATGCAGGAAGAAATAAAACCGTACCAATGACACAGAGATGAAATGTCCATACAGGCAGACTGCCTCCTGTGGGGTAGTGGTGCCTAAAAAGGGCAGGGACACTTTCATTCATGACCTCCACAGTACCCACCCAGGCATTGTAATGATGAAAGCGATAGCCAGATCCCACGTGTAGTGGCCCGGTATCTTTGAAGACTTAGAGTCCTGCGTGCAAAAATGTAACACATGTTCCCAGTTAAGCAATGCACCCAGGGATGCGCCACTAAGTTTATGGTCCTGGCCCTCAAAACCATGGTCCAGCGTTCATGTCGACTATGCAGGCTCATTCTTGGGAAAAATGTTCCTTTTGGTTGTAGATGCCTATTCCAAGTGGATTGAATGTGAGATAATGTCGGCAAGCACATCCGCTGCCACCATTGAAAGCCTGCGGGCCATGTTTGCCACGCACGGCCTGCCTGATGTCCTTGTAAGTGACAATGGGCCGTGCTTCACCAGTGCCGAGTTCAAAGAGTTCATGACCTGCAATGGGATCAAACATGTCACTTCGGCCCCATTCAAACCAACGTCCAATGGTCAGGCAGAGCGAGCAGTACAAACAATCAAGCAGAGCTTGAAGAGGGAAACTGAAGGCTCACTGCAAACTCGCCTAACCCGTGTCCTGCTTAGTTATCGCACAAGACCCCACTCGCCCACTCGGGATCCCCCTGCTGAACTGCTCATGAAAAGGACACTAAAGACAAGACTCTCGTTAGTCCACCCTGATCTACACGAACAGGTAGAGAGCTGGCGGCTTCAACAGAATACCTATCATGATCGCGCAAATGTGTCACGCGAGATTAAGATTAATGATCCTGTATTTGTTAAACTATGGACAAGGTCCCAAGTGGCTTCCCGGCACTGTCGTGGCCAAAGAGGGAAGTAGGGTGTTTCAGGTCAAACTTTCAAATGGACTCACCTGCAGGAAACACTTGAACCAAATCAAACTAAGATTCACGGACTATCCAGAACAACCCACAATAGACTCTACCTTTTTTGACCCCCCCAACACACACGTAAGTGGCAACCGACTCAGCGGTTGACCATGAAGCCGAACCCAGCACCTGCAGCAGCCTAGCAGGACTCACCACACCCAGCAGCCCTACAAGGCCAGCTGCGCAGCGGCCCAGCGAGGGCCCAACAAACGATTCACTAAAACCAGCATTTGCACCAAGACGATAAACCAGGGAAAGGAGGCCCCAGATCAACTCACATTGTAAATAGTTACACTATTGACTTTTGGTGGGGGGGAGTGTTGTTATATATGTAAACCTGTAAATACAATGTATAACCACCAGAGGGCTTATCTCCTAGAGTCCCTAGGGATCCCACAATCCCTTGGGAGCACAGGTACATAAGGAGGCCTCACAGGCTGGAGAGGCACTCTGGAGACCTGCAATAAAGGATTACGGTCACACACTACTTTGAGCTTACAGTATCTGGTCAGACCCTTTATTCAATATGTAACAGCTTCCTTCACAGATTATATGACAATCTTCAGGAGAGCCTGTATTTGAAGCTGAAGGCACAAATAGAAAGGAAAAAAATAATTTTCCTAAAAGTTCCAAGTAAAGCAAAGTAGCAGGCAAAAATTCTCTCCTAACTCAAAACTGTTGCAGTATCCCTTTAAGACACGGCTAACTCATCTATCATCGGATCCTTGGAGAAATGACTGCTTTTTACAGACACTTCTTAGATGGGCAAAGTTCAGGGCAGAACTTAGGACAAATTACAGAATTTAGGGCCAGTGACTTCATCTCATCAAAAATGCATCATTTACTTGTTGCAGTTCTTATTAGGCAGATGCTTCTTCCTCCCACATGTAATGTATTTGCTTCATGGGCTCTTTGCTTAAGAATTCAAAGCAACGCATTGCTATTAAGAACTAATTGGTTTATTAACAAAGGGTTAACAATCACATTACACATTACCAGTTCATCCACTAGGCTCACAACTGCATACCTCATCGTGGATGACCTAGACTCAACTGACTGGGGTTTTATTGAGTCTTGTGAACATCACATGACTGGCTAAGCCACTCACACTGCAACAGTTCTACAAACCTGTAAGCTTACTCACATTACACCACCCTTACATCCCGGACATGAGGGATATGATTTACATGGGGCGGGAATCTGGTGCATGCAGAAACAACTACCAATGCACCCTCCCAGAGCCCAGGAATTTCGGAGCTCTAGTGTTCACAAGGGATGCAATGAGCTCTGTAGTCCCCAAGGCTTCTGACCTGTACCTTTCTGGCAAAGTTCTCACTAGTCAAAGCAAGAAGGTCTATCCCCCACTTTGTGCTTTTTCACAACAATAATGTATGGCCATGCCTGGAGATGGAAAAGGAGGAAGTTCCTTAAAGATCCACATCCACAACCTCCGGGAGTTTGCCTGACCCAAGTCTAAATTGACATGCTAGTTCAAAGGAGTAATGTTCTGCTTCCACCTAAGGCTGAAGTAGCAACAATCTAGTATGTTTTACGTTTAGAAATTTCATAATTTGTTTTGTTGTAGTAACAATCTAGTCCCATTACTGAATGGCCCTGTGTAGACTACAAGGCCCTCTTTATGCACAGTATCATACTCCTATAAAAATGCAAGCTGACATGAAAGCAAAGGCAACAATACACTTTCTATGACCTAAGCAAACACATTCCTGCAGGAGATAGGGTAACCCTGTCTGCTTCTTCCCAGCTCTCACCCTCTATTACTCCCCCATCATCATCATCATAGGCAGTCCCTCGGAATCGAGGAAGACTTGCTTCCACTCTTAACATGAGTTCTTTGGTGGCTGTACAGTCCAATACGAGAACCACAGTCTCTGTCACAGGTGAGGCAGATAGTCGTTGAGGGTAAGGGAGGGTGGGACAGATTTGCCGCACGCTCTTTCTGCTGCCTGCGCTTGATTTCTGCATGCTCTCGGTGACAAGACTTGAGGTGCTCAGCGGCCTCCTGGATGCGCCTCCTCCACTTAGGGCGGTCTTTGGCCAGGGACTCCCAGGTATCAGTGGGGATGTTGCACTTTATCAAGGAGGCTTTGAGGGTGTCGTTGTAACGTTTCCTCTGCCCACCTTTGGCTCATTTGCCATGAACGAGTTCCGAGTAAAGCGCTTGCTTTGGGAGTCTCGTGTCTGGTATGCGAACTATGTGGTCTGCCCAGTGGAGCTGATCAAGTGTGGTCAGTGCTTCGATGTTGGGGATGTTGGCCTGGTCGAGGACACTATTGTTGGTGCATCTGTCCTCCCAGGGATTTGTAGGATCTTGCGGAGACATCGTTGAAAATATTTCTCCAGCGACTTGAGGTGTCTACTGTACATGGTCTATGTTCCTGAGCCATACAGGAGGGCGGGTATTACTACAGCCTTGTAGACCATGAGCTTGGTGGGAGTGTTAAGGGCCTGGTCTTCAAATATTCTTTTCCTCAGGCGGCCAAAGGCTGCACACGCACTGGAGGTTGTGTTGGGTCTCGTCGTCAATGCCCGCTCTTGTTGATAGGAGGCTCCCGAGATGTGGAAAGTGGTCCACGTTGTCCAGGGCCGCGCTGTGGATCTTGATGACTGGGGGACTGTGCTGTTCAATGAGGATAGACTGGTGGCGGACCTTTGTCTTTCTGATGTTTAGCGTAAGGCGCATGCTTTCATACGCCTCAGTAAATATATTGACTAGTTCCTGGAGTTCAGCCTCTGTATCTGCACAGACGCAGGCGTCATCAACATACTGTAGCTCGATGACAGAGGTTGGGGTGGTCTTGGACCTGGCCTGGAGACGGCGAAGTTTGAACAGGTTCCCACTGGTTCTGTAGTTTAGTTCCACTCCAGCGGGGAGCTTGTCGACTGTGAGGTGGAGCATGGCAGGGAGGAAGATTGAGAAGAGGGTTGGAGCGATGACGCAGCCCTGTTTGACTCTTGTCCGGATGTGGATTGGGTCTGTAATGGATCCATTGGTAAGGATCACAGCCTGCATGTCATTGTGGAGCAGGCGGAGGATGGTGCCGAACTTTTTGGGGCATCCGAAACGGAGGAGTACGCTCCATAGACCCTCGCGGTTGACAGCGTCAAAGGTCGAAGAAGGCCATGTATAAGGACTGGTGCTGTTCCCTGCATTGTTCCTGCAGCTGTCGCTCTGCAAACATCATGTCCGTTATGCACCGCGAAGGATGAAATCCGCACTGTGACTCTGAGAGGAGTTCCTCAGCCACGGGGAGAAGACGGTTGAGGAGGACTCTAGCGACGATTTTCCCAGTGGCTGATAACAGGGAGATTCCTCTGTAGTTTCCGCAGTCGGACTTGTCCCCTTTTTTAAAGATGGTCACGATAACTGCATCTCTGAGTTCTCCCGGCATGCTCTCCTCCCTCCAGATGAGAGAGATGAGGTCATGTATTCACACCAGTAGTGCCTCTCCACCATACTTCAGTGCCTTAGCAGGGATTCCATCCGCTCCCGAAGCCTTTTTGTTCTTAAGCTGTCTTATGGCTTTTTCTACCTCATGCAGTGTTGGGGTTTTACTGAGATGGTGGCAAGTAGCATGCTGTGGGATGGAGTCGAGAAAACTCGAGTCAAAGGCAGATTCTCGGTTGAGGAGATTTTTGAAGTGCTCCTTCCAGCGGGTCCTGACAGCCTTGGTGTCCTTGATGAGTGTTTCCCTGTCCTTGGCCAGCAGTGGGGTGGGGCCTTGAGAGTTTGGACCATAGGTGGCTTTGCCTGCGATGAAGAATCCTCGCACATCATGGCTGTCGGCAAGCTGCTTTATCGCCTGTGCTTTCTCCATCCACCATCTATTCTTTAGGTCCCAGGTTTTTTGTTGGACGTCAGCCTTGAGGCGTCTGTAATGCTGCTTTGCTGCTCCGGAGTTGGGTTGTTGCTTGAGGCTTAGAAATGCCCTGCGCTTGCGATCTATGAACTCTTGGATCTCCTGATCATTCTCATTAAACCAGTCCTGGTGTTTCCTGGTCGAGTGACCGAGTATCTCTTTGCAGGCACCGGTTATGGAGGCCTGGAGAGCAGAGCAAGCGCTGTGGGCATTCTGCATCTCGGGGTCACCAAGGCACGCCAGGTTAGCTGTAGAGGGCTCTCTTAGCTGGGTCTTTGAGTGCCCCGGCATTGACTTTTTTGCGGCACTGCTTCTGCTGCCCCCTCCGCTTTGGGGCTATGTTGATGTCAATGACGCATCGGATTAGGCAGTAGTCCATCCAGCAATCGTCAGCTCCTGTCATGGCGCGGGTGATGCGCACATCCTTGTGATCCCTGGCTAAGATGATGACATAGTCAAGTAGGTGCCAGTGTTTGGAGCGAGGGTGTTGCCACGATGCCTTATATTTGTCCCTCTGGCGGAACAAGGTGTTGGTGATGACAAGTTCATGTTCTAGACATTTTGTCAGGAGTAGGGTACCGCTGGAGTTGTCTTTCCCTACACCCTCTCTGACAATCACGCCTCTCCAGAGGGCTGTGTTCTTGCGGACCCTGGCGTTGAAGTCACCGAGGAGGATCAGTTTGTCAACCGCGGGGACGAGGGCCAGGGATTTTTCGAGGTTGGAGTAGAAACCCTCTTTGGTCTCATCTGTTGCATCGAGTGTTGGGGCATACGCACTGATGTGGAGGTGGCATTCTTCCTCTGGTTTCCCTTTCCAGAAGAAGGTGTAACCTCCACCTTGTTCCTTGAGCTGGCCTTCTCTTGCCCGCCGGGTCTCACTTAGGGTAGCGATGTCGCTATCAAAGCGTCGAAATTCCAGGGCAACTATGGCGGTGCGGCATTCCGGCCTGTCACTGTTGGGGTTATTCATGAGGGTCCTGACATTCCAGGTCCAGAACTTCATGTTAGAGGATTGGAAGATGCCTGAGCATGAGTTCTTTTAACGTGGAGTGGCCATTGCACACCGGCTACTACACAGGCTTAGCTGAGAAAGGTCTTGATCCAGTAGCAAGGGGGTCCAAGACGATTGGAGACCAGGCACTGCTATATTACTATACTAGCACTGTGTACTCCTGATAATTTGAAGTTGTTTTGAACTAACAGATCATTCAAATTAAGTGACTGAACTAAGAGGAGCAGATAGAATAACAACAACAACTTGTATTTGTACAGTGCCATTAACATAATGAAATGTCCCAAGGAGCTTCACAGGAGTATTATGAGACAAATTTGACAACAACTGATACAATGTACTACTAAAGTACTCATTTTATCACTACATGTATCAGTGCATTGACACAATCACTTTAAATGCTTTGAAAGCCAACGTACAACTAAAATAATATGTAATTGTAAATCAGTGTAAAATTCTGAAATAATAAAAAGGAAAAAATATATGAAAATGGCTTAAATAATTTGCCTGAAATAATATTTAGAAATCCATTCCATTTTTTTCATTTATAGAAGCTGAGAAATGATGCTGTAGCATTTTCCAGAGTTCAAAATCCCGATTGTTACTCACCCAATGACATGCAAATTATCCTTATTGAGAGATAGAATATAAAGGGCTTACCATTGTTTATCTGAAAAACCTGCACTTCCATGTTCCGCCACCAGGGACTGCATCCCCTGAAGTCCCAAGGGATCCCAGCATCCCTTGGGAGCACTGTATATAAGCTGGCCCCTAAGGCCTGTTCCTCACTCTGGAGTGTTTTAATAAAGACTGAGGTCGCTGTTACTTTAACCTTCCTGTGTGTAGTCACATCTGTGTTAGGAACACAATAACTGGTGACGAGTATACGAATCCAACGCAGAGATGCAGCAAACTGTGGGCATCCTGGAGAAGTTCTGGGAGGGTGAGGACTGGGAAGCCTATGTCAAATGGCTAGACCAGTACTTTGGAGCCAACGA
Organism: Pristiophorus japonicus; assembly: GCF_044704955.1. Lineage (NCBI taxonomy): Eukaryota > Metazoa > Chordata > Chondrichthyes > Pristiophoridae > Pristiophorus > Pristiophorus japonicus. The sequence goes on along the minus strand of NC_091979.1, from coordinate 154,872,572 downwards.
GCTGGACGGAGAAGGAAGCGCTGCAAAAAGGAGAGTGGTCCTCCTCACGGTCTGCGGGGCACCGACCTACAGCCTCATGAAGAATCTTCTGGTTCCGGTGAAACCCACAGATAAGTCGTATGAGGAGCTATGTACACTGGTTCGGGAGCATCTTAACCCGAGGGAGAGCGTGCTGATGGCGAGGTATCGGTTCAACACGTGCCAGCGATCTGAAGGTCAGGAAGTGGCGAGCTACGTCGCCGAGCTAAGGCGACTTGCAGGACAATGTGAGTTTGATGGCTGGCTGAAGCAAATGCTCAGAGACTTTTTAGTACTGGGCATTGGTCACGAGACCATCCTACGAAAACTTTTGACTGTAGAGACACCAACCCTCAGTAAGGCCATTGTGATTGCACAGGCGGTTATGTCCACCAGTGATAACACCAAACAAATCTCTCAGCACACAAGTGCTAGCAATGTTCATAAATTAACTGGAACTGTGTTTGCGAGCAGAAATGTACAGGGCAGAACCCATGAGTCTGCAACTGCCAGCAGGCCACAGGTGACCCAGATGACTCAGAGTCCGCAACAAAGGATGAATGCAAGGCAATTCACACCTTGTTGGCATTGTGGAGGCTTCCATTCAGCCTATTCATGCCGCTTCAAAGGGTATGTTTACAAGAGCTGTGGAACAATGGGGCACCTCCAACGAGTTTGCAGACGAGCTGCAAGCTCTGCAAAACCTGCTAACCACCACGTGGCAGAGGAAGATTGGTCCATGGTGGATCAAAGCAATTTCGAGCCTCAGAGAGAGGAGTCAGAGGCTGAAGTACATGGGGTGCACACATTTTCGATGAAATGTCCACCTATAATGCTAAATGTAAAGTTGAATGCCTTACCCGTAGCCATGGAACTGGACACTGGCGCTAGCCAATCCATCATGAGTAAAAAGATGTTTGAGAGACTGTGGTGCAACAAGGCACTCAGACCAGCCCTGAGCCCCATGCACACAAAACTGAGAAGGTACACCAAAGAGCTCATCACTGTCCTGGGCAGCGCCATGGTCAAGGTCACCTATGAGGGCACGGTGCACGAACTACCACTCTAGATTCCTACCGGGGTTAAGCACCCTCTTAGAACCCCTACATGTGTTATTGCGTAAAGGTAAGAACTGGATATGGGGAAAAAAACAAGTAATTGCTTTTGAGATAGCCAGAAACAGTTTATGCTCCAACAAGCTGCTTGTATTGTATAACCCGTGTAAAAGACTTGTGCTAGCATGTGATGCGTCGTCGTACGGAGTCGGGTGTGTATTATAACAAGCTAACATTGCGGGGAAGTTGCAACCTGTCGCCTATGCCTCCAGGAGCTTGTCTAAGGCCGAGAGGGCTTACAGCATGATTGAGAAAGAGGCATTAGCGTATGTGTTCGGGTAGGTAAAGAAAATGCATCAGTACCTGTTTGGCCTCAAATTTGAGCTGGAAACCTATCACAAGCCCCTCATATCCCTACTCGCTGAAAACAAGGGGATAAATACTAATGCCTCAGCCTGCATACAAAGGTGGGCACTCCCGCTATCAGCGTATAACTATACCATCCGCCACAGGCCAGCCACCGAGAACTGTGCGGATGCTCTCAGTCGGCTACCATTGCCCACCACGGGGGTGGAAATGGCGCAGCCTGCAAACTTGTTGATGGTGGCGCAGCCCGCAGATTTGTTGATGGTCATGGAAGCATTTGAAAATGATAAATCACCTGTCACGGCCCGCTAGATTAGGACTTGGACCAGCCAAGATCCTCTGCTGTTCCTAGTAAAAAACTGTGTGCTGCAAGGGAGCTGGGCCAGCATCCCCGTTGAAATGCAAGAGCTAATCAAGCCGTTCCAGCGGCGAAAGGACGAGCTGTCCATTCAGGCAGAATGCTTGGGGTAACCGCATAGTGCTACCCAAAAAGGGCAGGGAGACGTTCATCTCGGATCTCCACAGCACACACCCGATTATAGTAATGATGAAAGCGATAGCCAGATCCCATGTGTGGTGGCCCGGTATCGACTCTGACTTAGAGTCCTGTGTATGGCAATGCAGCGTGTGTGCTCAGTTGAGCAACGCGCCCAGAGAGGCACCACTAAGTTTGTGGTCCTGGCCCTCCAGACCATGGTCAAAGATCCATGTTGACTATGTGGGCCCGTTTCTCGGTAAAGTGTTCCTGGTGATGGTGGATGCTTTTTCAAAATGGATTGAATGTGAAATAATGTCAGGAAGCACCGCTACTGCCACCATTGAAAGCCTGAGGGCCATGTTTGCCACCCAGGGCCTGCCTGACATACTGGTCAGTGACAACGGGCCATGTTTCACCAGTGCCGAATTTAAAGAATTCATGACCCGCAATCAATGGGATCAAACATGTCACCTCGGCCCCATTTAAACCAGCCTCCAATGAGCGGGCAGAGCGGGCAGTACAAACAATCAAACAGAGCCTTAAACAGTCACAGAAGGCTCACTCCAAACCCGCCTGCCCCGAGTACTGCTCAGCTACCGCACAAGACCCCGCACGCTCACAGGGGTGCCCCCGGCTGAGCTACTCATGAAAAGCACACTTAAAACCAGACTCTCGCTGGTTCACCCCAACCTGCATGATCAGGTAGCGAGCAGGCGGCAGCAACAAAATGTAAACGATGATCGCGCCACTGTGTCACGGGAAATTGATCTGAATGACCCAGTGTATGTGCTAAACTATGGACATGGTCCCAAGTGGATCGTGGGCACGGTGATAGCTAAAGAAGGGAGTAGGGTGTTTGTAGTCAAACTAGACAATGGACAAATTTACAGAAAGCACCTGGACCAAACGAGGCTGCGGTTCACAGACTGCCCTGAACAACCACAGCAGACACCACCTTTTTCGAGCCCACAACACACACCTAAAGGATCAACCACACCACCCCGGACCAGGAAATCGAACCCATCATGCCCAACAGCCCAGCAAGGCCAGGCTCACCCAGCAGCCCTGCAGGGCCAACAACATGCTAGCCCAGCGAGGGCACAGCCAACACACCAGAAGAGACAGTTGTACCAAGGCAGTCCACCAGGGAAAGAAAGGCTCCCGATCGCCTCACCTTGTAAATAGTTTTCACTTGGACTTTGGGGAGGAGTGATGTTGTGTATCTGTAAAGCATGCACTCCCATGTTCCGCCACCAGGGAGCGCATCCCCTGAAGTCCCAAGGGATCCCAGCATCCCTTGGGAGCACTGTATATAAGTCGGCCCCTAAGGTCTGTTCCTCACTCTGGAGTGTCTTAATAAAGACTGAGGTCACTTTTACTTTAACCTCCCTGTGTGCAGTCTCATCTGTGTTAGGAACACAATACCTACCAAGATACATTGCAGCTGCCTGGAATTTGTTTTTTTCTTAGCAGAAGTCTTGTAATTAATCCAGGCTGGTTAGAGGTATTAGGATATTGGAATATGCAGTCAGGTCTAATGTACCAAGCAAACGTTTGCACACAAGTGAAATTGTAAACTTCTCAATCTGGTAGTGTTAATTTCTGGTTTTACAATTCAGCATTGTTCCCTCTCCATCTCCAGTGAGCGACAATAAAGTACTATTAATAGAGCCTTTTCCCTCATGTTGCATTTATTATAACTCCTAATCGTGTTATCCTTTTCCACTTTTATAGAGATGGAAGAGGAGAGGCAGCAGTACTGAATCGTGGCATCAACTAATGGCGCTGACAGCTAGGCTGACTGCACATTGAAGCTGACGCACAGAAGGTGGGCTGGAACAGAAGCACAGAAGGTAGGTGAAGCAGACATTTTTTACCTGTATATATGTGGGACTAGCATGTAAACAATTTGCTACAGGGTAACACATTATTGAAATTGTATTCTTTTTGTTGGAACTTCTTTGGAATCTAAAACAGGTGCATACTAGTAGACCTGACCAAAAATAAAAACAAACACAAAATAGAAACATAGAAACATAGAAAATAGGTGCAGGAGTAGGCCGTTCGGCCCTTCGAGCCTGCACCGCCATTCAATATGATCATGGCTGATCATGCAACTTCAGTACCCCATTCCTGCTTTCTCTCCATACCCCTTGATCCCTTTAGCCGTAAGGGCCACATCTAACTCTTTTTTGAATATATCTAATGAACTGGCCTCAACAACTCTCTGCGATAAAGAATTCCACAGGTTCACAATTCTCTGAGTGAAGAAGTTTCTCCTCATCTCGGTCCTAAATGGCTTATCCCTTATCCTTAGACTGTGTCCCCTGGTTCTGGACCTCCCCAACATCGGGAACATTCTTCCTGCATCTAACCGGTCCAATCCCGTCAGGATTTTATATGTTTCTATGAGATCCCCTCTTATTCTTCTAAATTCCAGTGAATATAAGCCTAGTCTATCCAGTCTTTCTTCATATGTCAGTCCTGCCATCCCGGGAATCAGTCTGGTGAACCTTCGCTGCACTCCCTCAATAGCAAGAATGTTCTTTCTCAAATTAGGAGACCAAAACTGCACACAATACTCAAGGTGTGGTCTCACCAAGGCCCTGTACTACTGCAGTAAGATCACCCTGCTCCTATACTCAAATCCCCTTGCTATGAAGGCCAGCATGCTATTTGCTTTCTTTACTGCTTGCTGTACCTGCATGCCTACTTTCAACGACTGATGTACCATGACACCCAGGTCTCGTTGCACCTCCCCTTTTATTAATTTGTCACCATTCAGATAATAATCTGCCATCCTGTTTTCACCACCAAAGTGGATAACCTCACACTTATCCACATTATACTGCATCTGCCATGCATTTGCCCATTCACCTAACCTGTCCAAGTCCCCCTGCAGCCTCTGAGCATCCTCCTCGCAGCCCGCACTGCCACTCAGCTTAGTGTCATCTGCAAACTTGAAGATATTACATTCAATTCCTTCGTCTAAATCATTAATGTATACTGCAAATAGCTGGGGTCCCAGCACTGAACCCTGCGGCACCCCATTAGTCACTGCCTGCCATTCTGAAAAGGACCCATTTATTCCCATTCTTTGCTTCTTGTCTGCCAACCAGTTCTCTATCCACATCAATGCATTACCCTCAATACCATGTGCCTTAATTTTGCACACTAATCTCTTGTTTGGGACCTTGTCAAAAGTCTTTTGAAAGTCCAAATACACCACATCCACTGGTTCTCCCTTATCCACTCTACTAGTTACATCCTCAAAAAACTCTAAAAGATTTGTCAAGTATGATTTCCCTTTCATAAGTCCATGCTGACTTGGACCAATCCTGTCACTGCTTTCCAAATGCGCTGCTATTACATCTTTAATAATTGATTCCAGCATTTCCCCCACCAACGATGTCAGGCTAACTGGTCTATAATTCCATGTTTTCTCACTCCTTCCTTTTTTAAAAAGTGGGTTACATTAGCTACCCTCCAATCCATGGGAACTGGACCAGAGTCCATGGAATGTTGGAAAATGACCACCAATGCATCTACCAGTTCTAGGGCCATTTCCTTAAGTACTCTGGGATGCAGACTATCAGGCCCTAGGGATTTATCGGCCTTCAGTCCCTTCAATTTCCCTAACATCATTTCCTGACTAATAAGGATTTCCCTCAGTTCCCCCCTCTCGCTAGACTCTCAATCCCATCGTATTTTCGGGAGGTTATTCGTGTCATCCTTAGTGAAGACAGAACCAAAGTATTTGTTCAATTGGTCTGCCATTTTCTTGTTCCTCATTATGAATTCCCCTGATTCTGACTGCAAGGGACCTACATTAGTCTTCATTAATCTTTTTCTCTTCACATATCTATAGAAGCTTTTGCAGTCAGTTTTTATGTTCCCTGCAAGCTTAGTTTCATACTCCATTTTCCCCCTCCTAATTAAATCCTTAGTCCTCCTCTGCTGAATTCTAAATTTCTCCCAGTCCTCAGGTTTGCTGCTTTTTCTGGCCAATTTATATGCCTCTTCCTTGGATTTAACACTTTCACTAATTTCCCTTTTTAGCCACGGTTGAGCCACCTTCCCTTTTTTTGTTCTTACGCCACACAGGGATGTACAATTGTTGTAGTTCATCCATGTGATATTTAAATGTCTGCCATTGCCTATCCACCGTCAACCCTTTAAGTATCATTCTCCAGTCTATCCTAGCCAATTCATGTCTCATACCGTCGAAGTTTCCTTTCTTTAAGTTCAGGACCCAAGTCTCTGATTTAACCGTGTCACTCTCCATCTTAATGAAGAATACTACCATATTATGGTTACTCTTCCCCAAGGGGCCCAGCACGACCAGATTGCTAATTAATCCTCTCTTGTTACTCAAGACCCTGGCCTTCTCTCTAGTTGGTTCCTCGACATATTGATCTAGAAAACCATCCCTTATACACTCCAGGAAATCCTCTTCCAAAGTATTGCTACCAGTTTGGTTAGCCCAATCGATATGTAGATTAAAGTCACCCATGATTACTGCTGTACTCTTACTGCACGCGTCCCTAATTTCCTGTTTGATGCTGTCCCCAACCTCCCTACTACCGTTTGGTGGTCTGTACACAACTCCCACTAACGTTTTCTGCCCTTTGGTGTTTTGCAGCTCTACCAATATAGATTCCACATCATACACGCTAATGTCCTTCCTTACTATTGCGTTATTCCAATATTCCAATAGCTATATTTATGGCCCATCCCCAGTTGCCTTTGAGAGAGTGATGTTGTATCTTCTTCTTGAACCACTGCATTGAAGCTGTTGGATGTTAAGCCATTTCAAAGAGCAACTGAGAATCAACCACATTGGTGTGGAACTTGACTCACATATAGTCCACACTGGGTAAGGACAGCAGGCTTCCTCCCAGGAGGACGGTAGAGAATCAGTCAGCTTCATAGGCATTTAAAAAAAATTTTAAACTGAACTCAAATTCTTAAACTTCCCTCATGGGATTTGTCATGTATCTCACATTACTGTATATAACTGTATCTTACCATGCTATACATGACAGTAACTGGATATGACCTGTAACAATAAGCATACCTTACCACCAGGGGTGCACTTGCAGGAGACACTCCATACCTGTCCCACTGAGGTATATAAAGGGAGGTCTCAGGTAAGTGCGGCACTGGAGAGCTGGAATTAAAGGTGCAGGTCCTGAGTGTCCCTGACTTCAGCATGTGTCTCGTGTAAATCAGTACATTAGAATCAGGACTTAACAATGGCGACGAGTTACGGGATCACAGAATCCACAGAATGGCTACCAACAGCTCAGATGAGAAATACAATGCTGGAGACAATTGGGATGACTGTATAGAAAGGCTCCAGTAAAGCTTTGTGACCAAAGACTGGCTGGGCGACGATAAGGCAGACAAGAGAAGAGCCCAACTCTTGACCAGCTGTGGCTCGAAAACATATGCTTTAATGAAAGACCTGCTGGCACCCGAGAAACCAGCAAGCAAGTCGTTTGAGGAGTTGAGCATACTGGTGAGAGACCACCTGAAGCCAGTGAGCAGCCTACACATGGCCAGACACAGGTTCTACAACTACAGACGCTGTGTGGGCCAAAGCATACCCGACTTCATGGCAGAACTTTGGAGGCTGGCTAGTTCAAGTGAGTTCCCTGATGAACTAAGGAGAGAAGTACTGAGAGACTTTTTTATTGAAGGAATAGGCCACGCAAGCATATTCTGAAAGCTTATAGAGACTAAGAACTTGACTCTAGAGGCAGCAGCACTGGTCGCACAGACGGTATTGGCAGGCGAAGAAGAAACGAGGCTGATCTATACTTCAGGTACGACAACCAACAAGGCATCGGAACAAGGGGTTCACATTGTGAAACAAACCGCTACCCCCATACACAGACAAAGGCAGGAGAGCAGGCCTTCAACAGCAGACAGTGGCGCCAGAAGCCATCAAAATCAAGGGCCACATGAACGGCCGATCTCACCTCATCAACCCACAATGCGAGCAATCAACAACAGATTGAGAGAAGCTCAAGGGAGATCAGCCAGACGCAGTTCATCCTTCGGAAACAATGGAAACGGTCTGTGTTGGAGATGTGGGGGAAGGCACTCAACCAGGGTGTGTCGATTTCAGCATGCCGTTTGCAGAAACTGTAACTACACAGGGCATGTGCAGAAAAACAGCAGTTCGGCTGGTATACGAATCGGAAGGGTCGGAAAGCGGACCAGAAGACGGTTGGAACAGTGCACGGGACGCCGAGGTACAGCGGGTTGACACAATCAATGTCAACTGTTCTTACACCAAGACGCCTCCAATTATGATGAGGGTTCTACTCAGTGGGATACCCGTCAACATGGAACTGGACACGGGGGCCAGTCAATCCCTCATGAGCGTTCAACTATTTGAACAGCTGTGGCCGCACAAAAGCAACAGACCAAAACTCACAAAGATCGACACCAAACTAAGGACCTATACTAAAAAAATCGTCCCAGTCCTTGCCAGCGCCATGCTCTCAGTCACACACAAAGGGATGGTACACCGACTTTCCCTGTGGATTGTCCCCGGGGATCTCCCAGCCCTGTTGGGGAGAAGCTGGCTAGCAGAACTTAATTGGAAATGGGATGATGTTCACGTCATGTCGTCAGAGGAACGGACCTCCTGCTCAACAGTTCTAAGCCGTTTTGAACATCTCTTTCAGCCAGGTGTGGGCACCCTCAAAGGGACTAAAGTTAGAATCTACATCACACAGAATGCCAGACCGGTCCATCACAAGGCTAGAGCTGTGCCTTATGTGATGAGGGAAAAGATTGAAAACGAACTGGACCGGCTTCTGCGGGAAGGCATAATTTCTCCCGTGGAATTCAGCACTGGGCAAGCCCCATCGTCCCCGTCATGAAGCCTGATGGATCCGTGCGAATCTGTGGGGATTACAAGTCTACCATAAACAGAGTCTCCCTACAGGACCAATACCCGCTGCCCAGAGCGGAGGACCTATTTGCCACGTTGGCTGGAGGAAAACTTTTATCGAAATTTGACCTCACATCTGCGTATATGACGCAAGAACTGACCGAAGAGTCTAAGCTACTCACCACCATCAACACACATCGAGGCCTTTTTGTGTACAGTCGATGCCCATTCGGCATCAGGTCAGCAGCTACTCTATTCCAGCACAACATGGAAAGTCTGCTCAAGTCCATCCCGGGGACGGTTGTGTTTCAAGATGACATATTCATCACTGCCAGGGACACCGACTTTCATCTCCGCAATCTTGAGGAAGTACTAAGTCGATTGGATTGGGTAGGCCTAAGAGTTAAGAAATCCAAGTGGCTGTTTGTCGCGCCTGAGATTGAATTTTTGGGCAGAAGGATTGCCGCTTATGGAATCCGCCCAACCGAATCCAAAACCGAAGCGATTCGCCTGGCACCCAGGCCCCGGAATGTCTCGGAACTGCGCGCCTTTCTCGGGCTACTCAATTACTTTGGGAACTTTATGCAGAACTTGAGCACGCTGCTGGAGCCTCTCTACGTGCTACTCAGAAAGGGGTGCGATTGGTTTTGGGGGGACGCCCAAGAACGCGCCTTCAATAAGGCACACAACCTTCTATGTTCCAAGAGTGTTTTAGCCTTTTTTGACCCAGGTAAAAAGTTAGTCCTTACGTGTGATGCGTCAGCGTACGGGGTCGGGTGCGTTTTACAGCACGTCAATGATGCGGGTAAATTGCAGCCCGTTGATTTTGCCTCCAGGTCACTTTAGCAGGCGGAGCTCGGGTACAGTACGGTTGAGAAGGAGGCGCTCGCGTGCGTGTACGGTGTCATAAAGATGCACCAATACCTTTTCGGGGCGAAGTTTGCGTTAGAAACCGACCACAAACCCCTCACGTCCCTACTATCCGAGTGCAAGGCAATCAACGCCAACGCCTCATGTCTGGTGGCCTGGCATTGACGTGGACTTGGAGCTCTGCGTCCGTCGGTGCACCATTTGTGCCCAACTCAGTTATGCTGGCGGCTTACGACTACACGATAAGGCACAAGCCAGGCACAGACAACTGTGCCGACGCGCTTAGCAGGCTACCACTGGCGACTACAGAAGGGTCCGACGAACAGGACTGTGAGATGGTCATGGCAATCAATGCCTTTGAATCCACAGGTTCGCCCATGACGGCTCGCCAAATCAGAGCCTGGACGACCAGCGACCCCACATTATCTCTAGTTATAAGATGCGTTTTAACCGGTGACTGGGCAGAGGCTCATTATGCCTGCCCCATGGAGGTCAAACCCTTCCATTGGCGCATGCATGAACTCTCACTACAGACAGGCTACAGCAGAGTAGTTATGCCCTTATGAGGCAGGGAGGTGTTTGTCCGCAAGCTCCATTGCGAGCACCCGAGGATCGTCCTTATGAAGGCCATAGTCAGATCTCATGTCTGGTGGCCTGGCATTGACGCAGACTTGGAGCTCTGCGTCCGTCGGTGCACCATTTGTGCCCAACTCAGTTATGCCCCCAGGGAGGACCCCCTAAGCCCCTGGCCCTGGCCCACCAAACCGTGGTCGCGGGTACATGTAGACTATGCGGGCCCATTCATGGGCAAAATGTTCCTCGTAGTCGTTGATGCATTTTCAAAATGGATCGAGTGCACCATTTTAAATTCGAGCACCACCTCCACCACTGTGGAGAGCCTTAGAACCATGTTTGCAACGCACGGCATTCCTGAAATATTGGTCAGTGATAATGGTCGTGCTTCACCAGCGCAGAATTTCACGATTTTATAGTTGACCACGGTATAAATCACGTTAAGACGGCACCTTTCAAGCCGGCCTCCAATGGCCAGGCGGAGCGAGCAGTGCAGATTATTAAACAAGGCATGCTCAGAATCCAAGGTCTGGCATACAGATCTTGTCTGCATTCGTTGACTGGGGATCCCCCCCGCGCAATTGTTGATGAAACAAACCTTAAAGACCAGGCTCTCGTTAATCCTCCCAGACATGCATGAAATTGTTGAGGCTAAGCGTCAAAAGCTAACTGAGTACCATGACCGAAATTCCAGGGGGAGGTAGAATGAGATAGGGGACAAAGTGTTTGTGCTAAACTATGGCCGGGGTCCCAAATGGCTTGCAGGGACAGTAACAGACAAAGAGGGAAACAGGCTACTGGTAGTACAAATGAACAATGGCCAAACCTGCCTGAGGCATGTAGACCAAGTAAAAAGTAATTCACTGATAACACTGAAGAACCAGAAGCAGACTACATTGTGGAACTCACACCACACCTGGTGGACAGACAGGTGGAACAACCTGAGGAAAGGGCAGTCTCAACAGACAGCCCAGGTGAGATACCAGCAATCACACCGAACGAAACAGACAGCCCAGGCGAGATACCAGCAATCGCACCGAACGAAAAACAGGCACCAAGGCAAACAACTGAACCACAACTAAGACGCTCCATGCGAGAGCACAGACCACCCAAGAGACTGAATCTATAAAGGCAATAAGACCTTGGGGGAGGGTGATGTCATGTATCTCACATTACTGTATATAACTGTATCTTACCATACTATACATGACTGTAACTGGATATGACCTGTAACAATAAGCATACCTTACCACCAGGGGTGCACTTGCAGGAGACACTCCATACCTGTCCCACTGTGGTATATAAAGGGAGGTCTCAGGCAAGTGCAGCACTGGAGAGCTGGAATTAAAGGTGCAGGTCCTGAGTGTCCCTGACTTCAGCATGTGTCTCGTGTAAGTCAGTACATTAGAGTCAGGAATTAACAGGATTCAAATTCATGCTCTGTGGATTATTCATCCACATCTGTGAATTACTAGTTCAGTAACATAATCACTTCACTACTGCACCCTATCCTATCAAAAGCATGGTTGAAAAGATAGAATCATAGAGATTTACAGCACAGAAGGAGGCTATTCAGTCCATCTTGTCTGTGCCAGCCATAAAAAGAACTACCCAGCCTAATCCCACTTTCCAGCTCTTGGTCCATAGCTCTGTAGGTTACAGAATTTCTGTTATGTATGCAATAAAGGTTCAAACTGAGTACTGTTTAACTAAGCCAAGTACAACCTTGGCTCTGCTTTATTTAGGCCCAAAGTGTCTGACTCTCAAAATGGCTGGCCTTCTATACCTGAGCAGCACCATGTACGTGCTGCTCAGTGGCCTCCAACAATGACACCATCTGGTGGCTACAAACAGAATGTACGTACATGACAATACCCCCTCTGAGATCTTATCATAGTCTTTCACATGTTGAGACAGTCCAGTGCTTTGCGCTTCCAGGTTGACCATCTCAGTTCGCTTCCAGTCTTGGGTGAGTGTGCGGGGTCTTTTGTGGCTGATGGCTGGATGACTGATTTATTGCAGGTGGCAGTGGCCATGTCAGGAATTGCAAGTCCATTTTAATTAAACATGTGATGGAAATTCTGGTTTCACTGATGACCCTTGAGTCCTCTAAAGATTGCTGGTAGGTTGGTTGATCGTCAACGGTTTCTTCATCCGACTGTTCTGGCTCGTCTGTGTGCCAATCACAATCACTGAGGAGGTGGTGCTCAGTTAGATAATGGGACTAAAGGCAGAAAATTCTCCTGGACCTGATGACTTGCTTCCTAGGGTCTTAAGAGAAGTAGCATCAGGGATTGTGAATGCATTGGTTGTAATTTACCAAAATTCCCTGGATTCTGGGGAGGTCCCAGTAGATTGGAAAACTGCAAATGTGACGCATCTATTTAAAAAAGAAGGGAGACGAAAAGCAGGAAACTATAAACCAATTAGCATAACATCTGTGGTTGGGAAAATGTTGGAGTCCATTATTAAAGAAGCAGTAGCAGGACATTTGGAAAAGCAAAATTCGGTCAGGCAGAGTTAGCATGAATTTATGAAGGGGAAGTCACGTTTGACAAATTTGCTGAAGTTCTTTGAAGATGTAATGAACAGGGTCGATAAAGGGGAACCAGTGGATGTGGTGTATTTGGACTTCCAGAAGGCATTTGACAAAGTGCCACATAAAAAGTTACTGCACAAGATAAAAGTTCATAGGGTTGGGGATAATATATTAGCATGGATAGAGGATTGGCTAACTAACAGAAAACAGAGAGTTGGGATAAATGGTTCATTCTCTGGTTGGCAACCAGTAACTAGTGGGGTGCCGCAGGGATCAGTGCTGGGACCGCAACTATTTATAATCTATATTAACGACTTCGAAGAAGGGACTGAGTGTAACGTAGCCAAGTTTGCTGATGATACAAGGATGGGAGGAAAAGCAATGTGTGAGGAGGACACAAAAAATCTGCAAAAGGACATAGGCAGGCTAAGTGAGTGGGCAAAAAATTGGCAGATGGAGTATAATGTTGGAAAGTGTGAGGTCATGCACTTTGGCAGAAAAAAAATCAAAGAGCAAGTTATTATTTAAATGGAGAAAGATTGCAAAGTGCCGCATTACAGCGGGACCTGGGGGTATTTGTGCATGAAGCACAAAAGGATAGCATGTAGGTATAGCAAGTGATCAGGAAGGCCAATGGTATCTTGGCCTTTATTGCAAAGGGGATGGAGTATAAAAGCAGGGAAGTCTTGCTACAGCTATATAAGGTGTTGGTGAGGCCACACCTGGAATACTGTGTTCAATTTTGGTTTCCATATTTACGAAAGGATATATTTGCTTTGGAAGCAGTTCAGAGAAGTTTCACTAGGTTGATTCTGGGGATGAGGGGGTTGACTTATGAGGAAAGGTTGAGTAGGTTGGGCCTCTACTCATTGGAATTCAGAAGAATGAGAGGTGATCTTATTGAAACCTTTAAGATTATAAGGGGGCTTGACAAGGTGGATGCAGAGAGGATGTTTCCACTGATGGGGGAGAGTAGAACTAGAGGGTATGATCTTAGAATAAGGGCCCACCCATTTAAAACAGAGATGAGAATAAATTTCTTCTCTCAGAGGGTTGTTAATCTGTGGAATTTGCTGCCTCAGAGAGGTGTGTAAGCTGGGACATTGAATAAATTTAAGACAGAAATAGACAGTTTATTAAACGATAAGGGGATAAGGAGTTATGGGGAGTGGGCAGGGAAATGGAGCTGAATCCATGATCAGATCAGCCATGATCTTATGAAATGGCAGAGTAGGCTCGAGGGGCCGTATGACCTATTCTTGCTCTTATTTCTTATGTTCTTATGTTCTTATGTGTTTCCTGCAAGTTTGCCCATTCTTGAGCTTAATAACGAATACTCTATTGCCCTCCTTGGCCAGGACCGATAATTTGTACTGCACGTTCAGCTTGGCCCGTTGGACGCAGGCTTGAACGGTGCTGACCTTACGTGTTTTATGCATTCTATCCACTTCGAATAAGCGTCCTGTTATGCGCCAGCAATTCATCAAGAATGCACCTAAGCCGCAGAATGTGACGGAGCTATGTTCATTCCTGGGTCTATTGAATTACTTTGGTAACTTCCTACCTAAATTGAGCACCTTACTAGAACCACTGCACATGCTATTGAGAAAAGGCAACAACTGGGTGTGAGGCGCATCGCAAGACAGAGCTTTTGAGAAAGCCACCAATCTGCTTTGCTCGAACAAGCTGCTGGTACATTATGACCCATGTAAATGTTTAGTTTTGGCCTGTGACACATCGTCATATGGAATTGGTTGCGTACTCCAACAGCCAATGAGTCGGGGAAACTTCAACCTGTCGAGTATGCATCCAAAAGTTTGTCTAAAGCCGAAAGAGCCTACAGAAAAAGAAGCCTTAGCGTGTGTGTATGGTGTTAAAAAGATGCATCAATACCTGTTCGGTCTGAGGTTCGAATTCGAGACTGATCACAAGCCGCTCATTTCATTGTTTTCTGAGAGCAAAGGTATCAATACCAACGCTTCATCCCACATCCAAAGGTGGACGCTGACATTATCTTCCTATGTTTATGTCATTCGCCACAGACCTGGCACAGAAAATTGTGCCAATGCTTTGAGCCGGGTGCCACTGCCCACACCAGAGGTGGAAACGCCACAACCAGCGGATCTAATGTTAATCATGGATGCTTTTGAGAGTGAAGGAACCCTCATCACGGCCCAACAAGTTAAGACCTGGACCAGCCAGGACCTGATTTTATCGTTGGTAAAGGGTTGCATCCTCAAATGGGATTGGTCTGCCATATCTAAGCAAACGTGCGAGGAGGCCAAACCGTACATTCATCGCAAGGATGAACTGTCTATTCAAGCAGATTGCATATTGTGGGGCAATCGCGGTGTAATGCCCAAAAAAGGGAGAGAGAAGTTCGTGTGTGAGTTACACAGCACACATCCAGGTATAGTGATGATGAAGGCCATCGCCAGGTCCCATGTATGGTGGCCAGGAATTGATTCTGAGCTGGAAGCATATGTGCATCAGTGCAACACTTGCATGCAGCTCAGCAAAGCACCAGCGGAATCGCCGCTGAGTCTGTGGTCGTGGCCATCCAAACCTTGGTCCAGGATCCATATAGATTTTGCAGGTCCCTTCCTGGGCAAGATGTTTTTAGTAGTGGTGGACGCTTATTCGAAGTGGATAGAATGCATAATCATGTCATCCAGCACGTCCACGGCAACCATAGAGAATCTCAATGTCATGTTCGCGACACATGGTCTGCCTGACATAGTGATGAGCGACAATGGGTCGTGCTTCACCAGTCAGGATTTTCAGGAGTTTGTGAAACTTAATGGCATAAAACATGTAAGGTCCGCACCATTCACGCCTGTGTCCAACGGGCAAGCTGAACGTGCAGTACAAATGATCAAGCAAAGCATGAGGAGAGTAACCCAAGGGTCACTGCAGACCCGTTTGTCCTGCATACTGCTGAGTTACAGGACAAGACCCCACACACTCACAGGGGTCTCGCCTGCTGAACTCATGATGAAAAGAGGTCTTAAGACCAAGCTATCTCTGGTACACCCGGATTTAAATAATCGTGTTGAATACAGAAGACAAAGTCATCAAGGGTACCACGATCGCGCAACTGTATCATGTGAGATTTCTGTTAATGATCTGATATATGTGTTGAACTATGGTCAGGGTCCCAAATGTTATGTATGCAATAAAGGTTCAAACTGAGTACTGTTTAACAAAGCAAGGTACAACCTTGACTCTGCTTTATTTAGCCTCAAAGTGCCTGACTCTCAAAATGATTGGCCTTTTATACCTGAGCAGCACCATGTGCGTGCTGCTCAGTGGCCTCCAACAATGACGCTATCTGGTGGCTACAAACAGAATGTACATACATGACAACTTCAAGTGCATATCCAAGTGCGATGAGGGATTCTGCCTCTACCACCCTTTCAGGCCATGAGTTTCAGACCCCACCTCCTCAACTCCCCTCTAATGCTTCTATCAATTATGTTAAATCTATGTCCCCTGGTTATTAACCACTCTGCAAAGGGAAATAGGTCCTTCCTATCCACTCTATCTAGGCCCCTCATAATTTTATGCACCTCAATTAAGTCTTCCCTCAGCCTTCTCTGTTCCAAAGAAAACAACTCCAGTCTATCTAATCTTTCCACATAGCTAAAATTCTCCAGTGCTGGCAACATCTTTGTAAATCTCCCCTGTGCGCTCCCAAGTGCGTTCAGATCTTTCCTGTTATGTGGTGACCAGAACTGTATGCAACACTCCAGCTGTGGCCTAAATAGTGTTTTATTCAGTTCAAGAATAACCTCCCTTCTCTTATATTCTATGGACTCAATTTTGCCCAAAGCCGTTTTTTGGCGCATTGCGAGAGTTCCGCCATTTTTCTAGGCCCAACTACTCCAAAAATAAATGAGCTAAGTTTCCCCGCTGTATTTTTCAAAATTGGCACCATGCAGCCTGTCTAGTAGTCTCGGGGGGTGGACTGTCTGCACCGAAAAAACGATGCCACCCCTTCTGCACATGCGCGAAAAAAAAGGACATTTTTGACGTGATTCCTATGGGCGTGCATGCGCAGTACAGCTCCCAGTCTGCAATTGGCCATTTTTAAAGAACCAGTTGTGTGTGTTAGAACATCGAGTGCTGTGTGAGAACTGTAATTATCATTCAAAAAATCAGAGCTGCAGTACAAGATGCAACGCAATGCCAGGACCAAGAATTTCTTACAGGATGAAGTGGAGGCACGAGTTACTGTGATTGAGGGCAGGTGGCAGGAGCTCGACGTGAGCAGAGGTCCAATAAAAGTTCCACATAAAGAAATTAAGTAATGCTGGAACCAAGTTGCAGAAGATTACTGTGCAATGGTGACCACCCCGAGATCTGGAGGCCAGTGCAAAAAGAAGTGACAGGACCTTGGTCAAGTAGTTAGTGAAAGTAATATTTTAATTTTGCAATGGAATTGCAATTATAAATGTGACCATCTGTATATGTCCCACCCAACAGAAAGACACCCTCTCTAAAATGTTATATGTTCATCTTTGCAGAGGAAAGTGGCACACAACAAACAAGAAAGAACTCGAACAGGAGGAGGCCCGGCAAATCTGCAGCCACTGACACACTTGGAAGAGAGGGTCGCTGCCTTGATGGGTCCTGCCTGGAGAAAAGCAACCACCACTGCACAAGCTGGGCCCACACTCGAGGGAGAGGGTACGTCCTGCAAATTCCACAGTCTGGCTTTGCTGAATGGTAATTATTGCGTGGGCTAGCCATACTTCAGTTCCTGGGGATGTCTCCGGCAGCTGCGCTTCGGTTGATGCAATGTGCTATCATTCATCGTGGTTCTTCAAATCAGCCTGCTGCCTGCGCTGTGTGAGCCTACTCATGCCATCCACCCTGCCCCCCTCCTCTGCTGCTAACCATTTGTCTGTTCTGTTATACTTTGCAGAACTTGAGGCCAACCCTGATGATGCAGAAGAAGATTCCGATGAGGATGAGCCTGAAGAGGAGAACATCTTCCAATCCCACCTTCCAGACCAAGAGCATGGGGGTGAGGGAGAGTGGGAGGGGATGGATGAAGCCCGCACTGTTTTACTGACTTTGGTGGAGGTACAGGTGCCGCCCATTGAGGTGCCAGCCCTTTCCCTCACTAGTGGTTTGAGTGTTGGTGAGACATTCCATGGTTTCCCACCGTCCGAGGCTGGGGAGTCCAGTGGGATGCAGCGAGACACATCCAGGGCCCCACTGTCCAAGGCTGCGGGTCCCAGTGGTGGCCTGCAGCAAGGCACACCCAGGACCCCACTATCCGAGACTGCGGATCCCATTGGGATGCTGCGAGCCACACCCAGGGTGAGGAGGGGAAGGTGATCTCGACCGCGCTCTCCTGAGGTGCAGCATCTAACAGATATGGTTCACATGATGGTATTGAGTGGGAAGAGCATTGACCTTATGCGATCACTCCTGGACACCATCAGTGGGGTGGGTGATGAGGTATCGGGACCGTCGGGAGAAGTAACAACACTCTCACAAGAAATAGAAATACTGTCCAGGAGCGTGAGGGAGGGAATATCTCAGTCAGCTGAAACCATGTCGGTGAACATGAGGGAGGGAATGTTGTAGGTAGTTGACACACTTTTCCTCAACATGAGGGAGGGCATGTCACAGGTAGGTGAGACACTATTGGCGAACATGAGGGAGGAAATGTTGGAGATAGCTGAGACACTGTCAGGACCCATGAGGGAGGGGATTTTGGAGTTAGCTGCTGCAAAAAGGGAACACGCCCAGATCCCACGTCCATTGACAGAATCACTCACACTCCAATCCCCAGACCGAGTCCTCCACATTGCCACCTGCTCCCGTCCCCATCAACAGGTGCACATTACCCAAGATGTGCGAAAGAATAGGCTTGGTATCTGTTATGTACTTAAGCCTTTGTAACTTGCATCACACCTGTCCACCAGAGGGCCTACCTGTTGGAGTCCCAAGGGATCCCAGCATCCCTTGGGAGCGCAGTATATAAGCAGGCCACCCACGAGGTACCTGCACTCTGGAACCTTAATAAAGGAGCTAAGGTCACACTTGCTCATTACACACAGTACTCAGTCTCACCATATATTATGAGTATAACAATTGGCGACGAGGTAATGAACAACCGTGTGAAAATGCAAAGAACAGTCGGCATCCTGGAGAAGTTCTCAGAAGGGGACGATTGGGAGGCTTTTGTGAGGAGACTTGACCAATACTTTGTGGCCAACGAGCTGGAAGGGGACGAGA
Organism: Pristiophorus japonicus; assembly: GCF_044704955.1. Taxonomy (NCBI): domain Eukaryota; kingdom Metazoa; phylum Chordata; class Chondrichthyes; family Pristiophoridae; genus Pristiophorus; species Pristiophorus japonicus. Next base: position 154,853,514 of record NC_091979.1, on the reverse strand, counting down.
ACGCCACCAAACAAAGGGCGATCCTACTAACTGTCTGTGGGGCAACAACCTATGGTCTCATGAAGAATCTTCTGGCCCCGGCAAAACCAACAGAGAAATCTTATGAAGAATTGTGTACGCTGGTCCGGGAGCACCTAAATCCTAAGGAAAGCGTTTTGATGGCGAGATATCGATTCTACACGTGTCAACAATCGGAGGACCAGGAAGTGGCGAGCTACGTCGCCGAAATAAGGACATTGTGAGTTTGAGGGATTCCCAGAACACATGCTCAGAGACCTTTTTGTACTGGGCATTAGACATGAGACAATCCTTTGCAAACTGTTGACTGTAAAAACTTCAAATCTGAGTAAAGCCATAACGATAGACCAGGCATTTATGTCCACCAGCGACAACACCAAGCAGATTTCGCAGAACAAAGAAGTTTCGGCCAGTACTGTGCATAAAGTAACGTCGGTTTTGAGCAGAAACGTACATGGCAGAACGTACACGCCGGCTGCTGTGGCTCAACCTCAATTGACCAAGAGTCCGCCATCATCTGATAATGCGATGCAGTCAACACCCTGTTGGCGTTGCGGTGGTGATCATCGGCCCCATCAATGCCGCTTTAAGCACTTTGCATGCAATGGTTGCAGAACAATGGGACACCTCCAACGAATGTGCAGGTGAGCTGCAAACCCTGCAAACCCTGCAAACCACCATGTTGCAGAGGAAGATCAATCCACAGTGGATCAGACTAAGTTGGAAACTCGTACGGAGGAGGCAGAAGTATACAGGGTAGACATGTTCATGACGAAATGCCCACCAATAATGTTGAAAGTTGAACTGAACGGCATTCCACTATCTATGGAGCTGGACACGGGGGCAAGTCAGTCCATAATGAGTAAAAAGGCCTTCGGCAGGCTGTGGGGAAAAAAGGCACACAGGCCCAAGCTCAGCCCCATTCACACTAAACTAAGGACTTATACCAAGGAACTAATCCCTGTAATTGACAGTGCAGAAGTCCTATGATGGAGCAGTACACAAACTCCCGCTGTGATTGTACCAGGGGATGGCCCCACGTTATTTGGCAGAAGCTGGCTGGGGAAAATCTGTTGGAACTGGGACGACATCTGAGTCCTTTCGGTCCGTTGACGACGCCTAATGTACCCAGGTTCTAAGCAAGTTCCCATTGTTATTCAAGCCAGGCATTGGAAGCTTCTCGGGGGCGAAAGTGCAGATCCAATTGGTTCCCGGTACACGACCCATCCACCACAAGGCTCAGACGGTGCCGTACATGATGCGTGAAAAAGTGGAAATTGAGCTGGACAGGTTGCAACGTGAAGACATCATTGCGTCGGTGGAATTCAATGACTGGGCCAATCCAATTGTCCCGGTACTCAAGGAGGACGGTATGGTTAGAATTTGCGGGGACTATAAAGTAACAATTAACCGTTTTTCGCTGCAGGACCACTACCCGCTACCCAAGGCAGACGACCTATTTGCAACCCTGGCTGGAGGGAAGACATTCACCAAGCTGGACCTAACCTTGGTCTACATGACGCAGGAGCTGGAGGAGTCTTCGATAGGCCTCACCAGCATCAACACGCACATATCTACAACCGGTGCCCGTTCGGGATTCGGTCAGCCGCAGCGATCTTCCAATGGAACATGGAGAGCCTGCTAAAGTCGGTTCCATGCACAGTGGTCATCCAGAACAACATATTGGTTACAGGTCGGGACACCATGGAACACTTGAAGAATCTGGAGGAGGCTCTTAGTCGGTTGGATCGCGTGGGGCTCAGGTTGAAACGCTCAAAGTGTGTTTTCCTGGCACAGGACGTAGAATTCTTAGGAAGGAGAATCTCAGCAGACAGCATCAGACCCACCGACACCAAGACGGAGGCCATCAAGAACGCGCCGTGACCACAGAACGTGATGGAGCTGCGGTTGTTCCTGGGACTCCTTAACTATTTCGGTAATTTCCAACCTGGGTTAAGCACCCTGCTAGAACCCCTACATGCGCTACTGCGCAAGGGAGATGACTGGGTATGGGGGAATTCACAAGAGGCTGCCTTTAAGAAAGCCAGAAATTTATTGTGTTCTAACAAACTGCTTGTCCTGTATAATCCATGTAAACGATTAGTGTTAGCTTGCAATGCGTTGTCATGCGGGGTCGGGTGTGTGTTACAACAGGCTAATGATTCGGGGATTTTGCAACTGGCTGAGTATGCATCAAGGAGTTTGTCCAAGGCCAAAAGGGCCTACAGCATGGTTCAAAAAGAGGCTGTGGCATGCAGTTACGGGGTAAAAAAAATGCACTCGAACTTATTTGGCCTCAAGTTCGAGCTTGAAACTGACCACAAGCCACTCATCTCACTGTTCTCTGAGAACAAAGGGATTAATAGCAATGCCTCTGCCCGCATCCAAAGTTGGCCGCTCACGCTGTCAGCATACAACTATGTAATGCGCCACAGACCGGGCACAGAGAACTGCGCAGATGCTCTCAGTCGGCTACCATTACCCATCACTGGGGTGGAAATGGCACAGCTAGCGGACTTGCTCATGGTCATGGAGGCATTTGAGAACAAGAAGTCCCCCATTACGGCCCGCCAGATCAGGACCTCGACCAGCCAGGATCCTTTACTGTCCTTGGTAAAAAACTGTGTCCTCCATGGGAGCTGGTCCAGTGTCCCAGTGGAGGTGCAGGAAGCGATTAAGCCATTCCACAGATGCAAAGACGAGTTGTCCCTGCAGGTGGACTGTCTTTTGTGGGTCAATCGCGTGGTTTTTCCCAAGAAAGGCAGAGACACATTTATTTGCGAACTGCACAACACCCACCCAGGCATCATAATGATGAAAGTCATAGCTAGATCTCATGTGTGGTGGCCTGGCATCGACTCAGATTTAAAGTCATGTGTGCGCCAGTGCAACACTTGCTCTCAGTTGAGCAATGCACCCAGAGAGGCACCGCTACATTTGTGGTCGTGGCCATCCAAACCCGTGGTCGAGAATCCATGTAGATTATGCGGGCCCATTCCTAGGCAAAATGTTTTTGGTTGTCATGGACGCTTACTCAAAATGGATTGAATGTGCAATAATGTGTGTAAGCACATCCACGGCCACCATTGAAAGCCTAGGTGCCATGTTTGCCACGCACGGCTTGCCTGATGACCTAGTCAGTGACAATGGGCCATGCTTCACCAGTGCTGAATTCAAGGAGTTCATGACACGCAATGGGATCAAACATGTCACATCTGTCCCATTCAAGCCCGCATCCAACGGCCAGGCAGAACGGGCAGTTCAGACCATCAAGCAAATCTTGAAACATGTGTCAGAAGGCTCCCTGCAGACCCGATTGTCCCGACCAGACCCCACTCACTCATCAGGATTCCCCCAGCTGAGCTACTCATGAAAAGGGCGCTTAAAACAAGGCTCTCTCTTGTCCACCCTGATCTCCATGATCACGTGGAGAGCAAGCGGCATCAACAAAGTATGTAACATGTTTGCGCCAATTTGTCACGCGATATTGAGATCAATGATCCTGCGTTTGTGCGCAATTATGGAAATGGTCCCAAATGGCTCGCTGGCACGGTCACAGCCAAAGAGGGGAGTAGGGTGTTTCAGGTCAAACTGACCAATGGACAAACACACAGAAAACATTTGGACCAAATCAAATTGCGGTTCACCAACAGCTACGAACAACCCGAAGAGGACACCACCAACTTTGACCTTCCAACACACACACAAGTGGCAACTGACATCATAGTTGACCATGAAACCGAACTCATCATCCCCAGCAGCCCGGCAAGGCTGGCTGCCCAACAGCCCAGTGAAGAACTGACCAACCCACCCACACCAGCATTTGTACCGAGACGATCGACAAGGGAGTGTAAAGCCCCGGATCGTCTCACCTTGTAAATAAGTGTACTGTTGACTTCACAGGGGAGTGATGTTATGTATTTAACCCTTTGTAACTTGCATTACACCTGACCACCAGAGGGCCCACCTGTTGGAGTCCCAAGGGATCCCAGCATCCCTTGGGAGCACAGTTTATAAGCAGGCCACCCACGAGATACCTGCACTGTGGAACCTTAATAAAGGAGCTAAAGCCACACTTGCTCATTACACATAGTACTCAGTCTCACCATTTATTATGAGTATAACAGTATCAACCCAAGAAAAACTGCGGCAGTACATGCGGGCAGGGGTGGTAGAATCACTAAGACCAAGCGCGGCGGACGGTCTTAGAATAAGACGGAGGAGAGATGGGTGCAGCCTTTCTTTGCTGTTGTTGTTGTTATTATTGTTGTTACTGCTGTTGTTCTCAAATTAAAAGTTTTTTGTAAGTTATGTAAATTTACGAGTTTAAAAGTTAGTAAGTGATCTTAAAATTTTTAAGTGATCTTAGAGTTTATAAGTGATCTTAACTGAAAACTTTAACGTTTGATACAATAATATTTTTACTAAAGTTAAGTTAAGTACAAAGAAATGTTTGTTAAACTTTGAATAAAATAAATGTTAAATTATAATTGAATCATTGACATTGTTGATAACTGTGAGGTTATCCACTTTGGTGTCAAAAATAGGAAAGCAGAATATTATCTGAATGGTGACAGATTAGGAAAAGGGGAGGTGCAACGAGACCTTGGTGTCATGGTACATCAGTCATTGAAAGTTGGCATGCAAGTACAGCAGGCGGTGAAGAAGGCAAATGGCATGTTGGCCTTCATAGCGAGAGGAATTGAGTTTAGGAGCAGGGAGGTCTTATTGCAGTTGTACAGGGCCTTAGTGAGGCCACACCTTGAATATTGTGTACAGTTTTGGTCTCCTAATCTGAGGAAGGACATTCTTGCTATTGAGGGAGTGCAGCGAAGGTTCACTAGACTGATTCCCGGGATGGCAGGACTGACATATGAAGAAAGACTGGATAGACTAGGCTTATATTCACTGGAATTTAGAAGAATGAGAGGGGATCACATAGAAACATATAACATTCTGACTGGATTGGACAGGTTAGATGCAGGAAGAATCTTCCCGATGTTGGGAAGTCCAGAACCAGCGGTCACAGTATTAAGGATAAGGGGTAAGCCATTTAGGACCGAGATGAGGAAAAACTTCTTCACTCAGAGAATTGTGAACCTGTGGAATTCTCTAACACAGAAAATTGTTGAGGCCAGTTCATTAGATATATTCAAAAGGGAGTTAGATGTGGCCCTTACAGCTAAAGGGATCAAGAGGTATGGAGAGAAAGCAGGAATGGGGTACTGAAGTTGCATGATCAGCCATGATCATATTGAATGGTGGTGCAGGCTCGAAGGGCCGAATGGCCTACTCCTGCACCTATTTTCTATGTTTCTATGTTTTTATTATTTGTTCCATTATTAGCACAACTTTTGGAACTCAAGAAGAATCATTTCCATTATTTGTTCCATTATTAACACAACTTTTGAAGTAAACAAGAATCATTTCCATCATTTGTTCCATTAACACAACACATTACGGAACAGGTCCAAACAGTAAAGATGGTCCATATGGAATAGTTGCCACTGAGCCTTTACGCAGCAAAGCGTTCATGGATGAGCTGCTGGTGCAAGGCTCGAGCAATCGTTAAAGGGGCACGGTGGCCCACCCTTCACCGCCGTCGTGCATGTGTTCAGGTCGTTGGATGGCTTCCTCGTCCCCGTCCTCCTCCTCCTCATCATCATCTGCATCTTTCACATCATTATCATCAGCCACTCTCACCGCAGGTGTGTCCTCTGCTGCTGCCTCATGATGGATAATTTATGCAGTATACAGCACACAACAGTGAACTGACCAACAATCTCAGGGGAGTATAGCAAGTAGCCTATGGAATGGTCCAGGCATCAGAAATACTGTTTCAAGATGCCAACGGTCCTCTCCATTTTGCTGTACGTCGCAATGTGCGACATGTTGTATTGACGGTCAGCTTCCGTCAGGGTTACGCTTAGGAGCGTCATGAGCCAGGTGGCGAGGCCGTAACCTTTGTCTCCCGGTAACCAGCTCTGCCCTTCGGATTATTGCTGAAACATGGCAGATATAATGCTCTTGCATAGGATGAACGCATCATGGGTGCTCCCAGGATATCTTGCATCAATTGACATGATGCGATGCATGTCATCGCACACGAGCTGCACGTTAATGGAGTGGAAGTCTTTTCTGTTCCTGTACATCTCGGAAACCTCCAAAGTTGCTCGCAAGGTGATGTGGGTACAATCAATGCAGCCCTGTACTTTTGGGAAGCCAGCAATCTCGGAGAAGCCCACAGCCCTGTCACGCATTGCCTGGGCGGTCATGGGGAACTTTATGTAGTCATTCCTCCGGGCATATAGTGCAGCAGTCAACTGCCGAATGCAGACATATGTTGCATGTTGAGAAGTGGTGCACACATCCCAGTTGTATCTTGGAAGGATCCGGATGCATAGAATGAAAGTGCAGCTGGAACCTTCACTTCAACTGATAAAGCAGTCCTCCTGACGCTTCTCGGTTGCAGGTCTGCTTTCACTAACTCACAGATCTCAGTTACAACTTCTTTGCGGAAACGCAGCCTTCTGACACAGTCTGCTTCACTCAGATTTACCCGACGTGGGTAAGGCCTCCTACCCATCACCCTACGGGCTCTGAGGTTCCTTATGCGATGACGTCAAATCAATTGTCTCCTCCACAGCACCATGATGCAAAAGGGCTTGCACAAGGTATGGCATTGTCAGTATTGCCCCCATGCTTAAATTTTACCTTTGCAAGAAGCTCAAAACGGCACTCAGGCAGGACAAGGTTCTTTGTTCTCTCTCCCCACAGGTCTGTATGGACCACACCCAGGTCTGAGCAGGCATAGTGATCGGGAACCCCCAGCCACGCCCGCACCCCCACCTCCTCCACACCCAACCCCCCCCCCAACCCCCCCAATCCCTCGGAAGGCATTCAAGGAGGAGATAGTGAGGGTTCAGTGCAAGTATGTTCCCTTAAAGAAAAAGGGTGGCACTACCAAATACAAAGCCCCCGTGATGTCAAGGGGCATACAGGGTAGGATAAAAAAAAAGTGAAGCGTATGACAGATACTGAGGGCTTAATACTGCAGAAACCCTAGGAGAGTATAGAAAGTGCAGGGTGAAATTAAAAAGGAAATTAGGAAGGCAAAGAGAGGGTATGAAAAAATAGTGGCAAGTAAAATCATGGAAAACCCAAAGATGTTTTATAAATACATTAAGAGCAAGAGGATAACTAAAGAAAGAGTAGGGATTAGGAACCATAAAGGTAACTTGAGTGTGGAAGAGGAAGATGTGGGAATGGTTCTCAATGAATACTTTGTGTCTGTTTTCACAAAAGAGAGGGACGCTGCAGACATTGCAATCAGGGAAGAGGAGTGTGAAATATTAGATGAAGTAAAAAAAGTGTGAGTGGAAGTATTAAGGGGTTTAGCATCTTTGAAAGTGGATAAATCCCCAGGCCCGGATGAAATGTATCCCAGGCTGTTAAGAGGACCAAGAGAGGAAATATCAGAGGCTTTGACCATCATTTGCCAATCTTCTCTGGCTACAGGTGTGGTGCCGGAGGCTGCGAACATTGTACTATTGTTTAAAAAGGGAGAAAGGGCTAGACCAAGTAAATACAGGCTAGTCAGCCGAACCTCAGTGATGGGAAAACTATTGGAAAACATTCTGAGGGACAAGATAAATCTTCATTTAGAAAGACACAGATTAATCAAGGACAGTCAGCACGGATTTGTTATGGGAAGGTCGTGTCTGACTAACTTGATTGAATCTTTTGAGGAGGTAACAAGGAGGGTCGATGAGGTTAATGCATTTGACGTAGTGTATATGGATTTTAGCAAGGTTTTTGATAATGTCCCACATGGCAGACTGGTCACGAAAGTAAAAGCCCATGGGATCCAGGGCAAAGTGGCAAGTTGGATCCAAAATTGGCTTAGAGGCAGGAAGCAAAGCGTAATGGTTGATGGATGTTTTTGTGATTGGAAGGCTGTATCCAGTGGGGTCCCTTGCTTTTTGTGGTATATATCAATGATTTGAACTTGAATGTAAGGGTTATGATTAAGAAGATTGCCAATGATGCAAAAATTGGCCGTCTGGTTGATAATGAAGAAGAAAGCTGTAGACTGCAGGAAGATATCAATGGACTGCTCAGGTGGACAGAACAGTGACAAATGTAATTCAATCTGCAGAAGTGTGAGGTAATGCATTTGGGGAAGGCTAACAAGGAAAGGGAATACACAATAAATGGTAAGAAGTGTAGAGCAACAGAGGGACCTTGGAGTGCATGTCCACAAATCCCTGAAAGTAGCAGAACAAGAAATTTGCCTTTATTAGCCAAGGCATAGAATATAAGAGCAGGGAGGTTATGCTTGAACTATATAAAACACTAGTTAGGCCATAGCTAGAGTACTGTGTGCAGGAAAGATGTGGTGCACTCAAGAGGGTACAGAGTAGATTTACGAGGATGTTGCCTGGACTGGAGAATTTTAGGCTGGGGTTGTTTTCTTTGGAACTGTGGAGGCTGAGGGGAGACCTAATGAAGGTGTGTAAAATTATGTGGGGCCTTGATAGATTGGATAGGAAGGACCTATTCCCTTTAGCAGAGGGGTCAATAACCAGGGGGCATAGATTTAAAGTAAGTGGTAGGAGGTTTTCTGCAGTATTTAGCTTTCGGTATCTGGCATAAGCTTCCCCTTTTTTCATTATCCTACCCTGTATACCCTTGACCTCCAGGGGGCTCTGTATTTGGGAGTCCTATTCTTTTTCATTCTACCCACTGAGTCACAGCTGACACTGTAAATGGGAGCTATAGTTAAGGTCTATGGAACAGTGGAAAAGGCCAAAGTGGGAAAGGGATGAAGAATTGAATTGGCAAGTGACAGGGAACTCGGGGTTGCACTTACAGACAGAACAGATGTGTTCAGCATAGCAGTAACTTAAATTGCATTTGGTCTCCCCGATATAGAGGAGACGCCACCGCGAGCAGCAGATATATCAAGTAGGAGGAACTACAAGTAAACTGCTGTCGAGGGAGACCTTATCAAGATTCTGAGCAGTACTGTTGGGAGAAGGCAAAAGAACAGGAAATTGGATGGACTCAATCGAAAATCCTGTCTGTATGCTACAGTGGAGGGAAATCCTCAGCTGAGGAAAGGAAGCTCTGGTGTAGAAGGTGGAATTATCAGAACAGATGCAATGGAGACGAAGAAACTGGGAGAATAAATGGAGTCGTTACAGGAAGCAGGGTGAGAAGAAGTATAGTTCAGGTAGTTGTGGGAGTCAGTGGGTTTGTTATGGATGTAAGTGGAAAATTAATCCCCAGACAGCAAGATAGAGAAGTTCAGGAAGTGAAGGAAATAATCAGAGCTAGACCATATAAAGGTAAGGGAGGGGTGGAAATTTGAAGCAAAATTAATGAAATTCTCTAGATCAGGATGAGGGCAGGAAGCAGCACTGATACATTAATCAATGTAATGGAAAAAGAGGTCAGGGAGAAGATGAGGTACAGGACTGGAATAGAGTGTTCAACATATCCTAGGACCCATATGGATTCCCATAGCGACAACTTTTATCTGGAGAAACAGAAAATGTTGTTCAATGTGAGAACAAGTTCAGCCAGGCAGAGCATCCCTGGCTAGACCCCACATTCTACCCTATGTAAACTTGAGGTCATCCAAAACTCAGCTGCCCGTGTCCTAAATCACACCAAGTCCTGTTCACCCATCACCCCTCTGCTCGCTGACCTACATTGACTTCCGGTTAAGCAATGCCTCAATTTCAAAATTCTCATCCTTGTTTTCAAATCCCTCCATGGCCTTGCCCCTCCCTATTTCTGTAATCTCGCCCAGCCCCACAACCCCGCAAGATATCTGTGCTCCTCTAATTCTGTCTTCTTGATCATCCCTGATCCTCTTTGCCTAGGCCCTAAGCTCTGGAATTCCCTGCCTAAACCACTCCGCTTCTCTATCTTTCTTTCCTCCTTTAAAACACTCCTTAAAACCTACCTCTTTGACCAAGCTTTTGGTCATCTGACATAATTTCTCCTTATGTGGCTCAGTGTCAATTTTTTTGTCTTATAATACTCCTGTGAAGCTCCTTGGGACATTTTACTATGTGAAAGGCACTATATAAATACAAGTTGTTGTTGTTGTGGTGGTGAACAAGGCTGACTTATCGATCATGGAAAAAGTGGAGAGCATACAGGTCAACCCGGTGAGGAATGGAGGTATAAAGGGACCGAATATCCATAGTAAAAAGGAGACAGTTGGGCCAAAAAATGGGAATTTGTTAAAGTGGCAGAGGGCATCAGAAGGGTGTCACAGGAAGATAATCATGATTGTTGGAAGCCAATCATCAAAGCTCCTGGACATTGCTTCAGCCATTCCTCAAGGCAATGTCCTCAGCCCAACCATCTTCAGCTGCTTCATTCTGCTATGAGATCAGGAGTGGGGCTATTTACTGATGATTCCAGTATTTATCTCCATTCGCAACTCCTCCAATACTGAAGCAGTCCAGGCCAGTTTACAGCAGGACTTGGAGAACATCTAGGCTTAGGCTGGCAAGTGGCAAGTAACAGACGATAACCATATCCAACAAGAAAAAGCCCAACTAACTCTCCCGATTTTCAACACCGCCACCATCACCAAGTCCTCTATCAACAATATCCTGGGAGTCACCAGTGACCAGCAGCTAAATTGGACCAGCCATATCAACACCTTGGATACAAGAGCAGGATAAAGGGTGGCTAATCTGACAACTGGCTCAACTCCAAACTCCTTAAAGCCTCTCCGCCATCTACATACCTCAAGTCGGAAGTGTGATTAAATTCTATCCTAAGTTGTTGGGGAATCTAGATGGCTTGAATTATTCCCCGTAATGTAAGCATGTTCTGTGCAGATAAGGACGTCCTACAGCTGTATTACATTACAGTTCTATAATCAAGAATTTGGTAATGAATGGAAATGATGCTGTCCCACTCCGACTAACAAAGAACGCTCCATGAGAACTCATCAGAATATGTTCATCAGCTCATCACCTGAAACTGGAACAAACCAGCAAGCTGAAAATTGACAAAAGAGTTTGATGAATGTGCTTCAACTTTGCAAAGAATATGATGATATTTTCTGAAGTCACAATCCCACTTTAATGTATTTGCTCCATGGGTTCTTTGATTAAGAATCCATAGCAACACATTGCTGGTTTATTAACAAAGGTTTAACAATCACACTACATATTACCAGTTCATCCATGAGGCTCACATTTGCATACCTCATCGTGGATAACCTAAGCCCAACTGACTGGGGTTTTATTGAAACATAGAAACATGGAAATTTACAGCGCAGAAGGAGGCCATTTCTACCCATCGTGTCCGCGCCGGCCGACAAAGAACCACACGGCCCTCGGTCAGCAGACTTGAAGGTTACATATAAACCTAACAATGAACAATGGCAGAAAGATAAAGAGCATCCGGCCCAAACAGTCCGCCCCACACAAATGTGATACTCCATGTATCACACATTTCACACTCAACCCCACCTTGAGTCATGCGATCTCCTAGGAGAGGCAGAAAAAGATAAAAACCAAGGCCAATTGGGGAAATAAATCTGGGAAAATTCCTCTCCGATCCATCCAGGCAATCGAAACTAGTCCAGGAGACCACCCTGGCTGTATTAGATTCCCTGAAGTACTTACCATCGTATCTGTGCCAGCCAACAAGAAGTTATCCAGTCTAATCCCACTTCCTAGCTCTAGGTCCGTAACCCTGCAGGTTACGGCACTTCAAGTGCCCATCCAAGCACCTTTTAAATGTGGTGAGGGTTTCTGCCACCACCACCCTTTTCAGGCAGTGAGTTCCAGACCCCCACAACCCTCTGCGTGAAGAAGCTACCCCTCAAATCCCCTCTAAACCTTCCACCAACCACCTTAAACCTATGCCCCCTCTTAATTGACCCCTCCACCAAGGGAAATAGGTCCTTGCTATCGACTATATTCAAGCCCCTCAAAATTTTATACACCTTAATGAGATCTCCCCTCAGCCTCCTCTGTTCCAACGAGAACAAACCCAGCCTATCCAATCTGTCCTCATAGCTAAGTTTCTCCATTCCAGGCAGCATCCTTGTAAATCTCCTCTGCACCCTCTCCAGTGCAATCACGTCCTTCCTATAATACGGCAACCAGAACTGCGTGCAGTACTCCAGCTGTGGCCTAACCAGTGTATTATACAATTTAAGCATGACCTCCCTGCTCTTGGTATTCTAGGGCTCAGCCAATAAAGGCAAGCATTCTATATGCCTTCTTAACCACCTTATCCTGCTACTTTCAGGGATCTGTAGACAAGCACTCCAAGGTCCCTTTGTTCATTTACACTTCTAAGTGGCCTACTGTTTAATGTGTATACCCTTTCCTTATTAGCCCTCCCCAAATGCATTACCTCACAGTTCTCTGAATTAAATTCCATTTGCCATTGTTCTGCCCAGCTGACCAACACATTGATATCCGCCTGCAGTTCAAGACTTTCCTCTTCATTATCAACCACACAGCCAATTTTAGAGTCACCAGTAAACTTCTTAATCACACCCCCTATATTCAAATCTAGATCATTGATGTATACCACAAAAAGCAAGTGACTCAGTATCCCACTGGAAACATCCTTCCAGTCACAAAAACATCCATCAACCATTACCCTTTGCTTCCTACCTCTAAGCCAATTTTGGATCCAACTTGCCACTTTGCCCTGGATCCCATGGGCTTTTACCTTCGTGACCAGTTTTGTTATAGTCTATATACACTACATTGTATGCACTAACCTCATCGACCCTCCTTGTTACCTCCTCAAAAATTCAATCTAGTTTGTCAATACCTTAACAAATCCGTGCTGACTATCCCTGATTAATCCTTGCCTTTCTAAATGTAGATTTATCCTGTCCTTCAGGATTTTTTCCAATAATTTTCCCACCACGGAGGTTAGGCTGACAGGCCTGTAATTACTCGGCCTATCCCTTTCTCCCTTCTTAAACAAGGGTACCACATTAGCAGTCCTCCAGTCCTCCGGCACCATGCCTGAATCCAAAGAGGACTGGAAAATGATGGTCAAGGCCTCTGCTATTTCTTCATTTGCTTCGTTCATCAGCTTGGGTATACCCTTTCCTTATTAGCCCTCCCCAAGTGCATTACCTCACAGTTCTCTGAATTAAATTCCATTTGCCATTGTTCTGCACAGTTGACCAATACATTGATATCCACCTGCAGTTCAAGACTTTTCTCTTCATTATCAACCACACAGCCAATTTTAGAGTCACCAGTAAACTTCTTAATCATACCCCCTATATTCAAATCTAGATCATTGATGTATACCGCAAAAAGCATTTCATCTAGGCCTGAGACTTATCCACTTTCAAAGCTGCTAAACCCCTTAATGCCTCCTCTCACTATGTTTATTTCATCCAGATCTACACTCTCCTCCTCGATAGCAGTATCTGCATTGCCCCTTTCCTTTGTGAAAACAGACACAAAGTATTCATTAAGAACCATACCATCTTCCGCCTCCAAACACAGATTGCCCTCATGGTCTCTATATGGCCTTACCGTTTCTTTAGTTATCCTCTTCCTCTTAATATATTTAAAGAACATCTTTCGGTTTTTCTTGATTTTACTTGCCAAGAATTTTTCATGCTCTCTCTTAGCATTCCTCATATCCTTTTTAATTTCACCTCTGAACTTTCTATATTCCTCTAGAGATTCTACAGTATTTAGCCCACGGTATATGACATAAGCGTCCCTTTTTTTCTTTATCCTCCCCTGTAAGGCCCTAGATATCCAGGGGGTTCCAAAATTGTTATTGCCACCCTTTTTTTTTTTAAGGGCACATGTTTGGCCTGAGCCCTCCGGATCTCCTCCTTGAATGCCTCCCATTGCTCTGACACTGATTTACCTTGAAGTAGCTATTTCCAGTCCACTTTGGCTAAATCACCTCTTGGCTTAGCAAAGTTGGCTTTTCCCCAATTTAGAACTTTTATTCCTGGTCTATCCTTGTCCTTTTCCATAACTACCTTAAATCTAACTTAATTATGATCACTAGCACCAAAATGTTCTCCCACTGATACCCCTTCCACCTGCCCAGCTTCATTCCCGAAAATGAAATCCAGAACTGCCCCCTCCCATGTTGGGCTTGTTACATATTAACTAAAAAAGTTCTCTTGAATGCATTTTAGGAATTCCGCATCCTCTGTACCCTTCACACTATATTTGTCCCAATCAATATTAGGATAGTTGAAATCCCCTACTATTACTGCCCTATGGTTTTTGCACTTCTCAGAAATTTGCCTATATATTTGCTCTTCTATCTCCCTCCGACTGTTTGGGGGTCTATAATACACGCCCAGCATGTGATCACCCCTTTTTTATTTTTCAGTTCGACCCATATGGCCTCATTTGATGATCCCTCTAACATATCATCCCTCTTCACAGTTGTAATAATTTATTTGATCAATACCGCGACCCCCCCACCTTTTTTACCCCCCTCTCTGTCAGGTCTAAAATTGCTGTAATCAGGAATATTGAGCTGCCAAACCTGCCCCTCTTTCAACCATGTCTCTCTAATGGCTATAATGCCATACTCCCAAGTGTCTACTTATGCTGTCAGCTCATCCGCCTTATTTGCTATACTCTTTGCAGTGAAGTATATACTATTTAGTGCAGGAAGACCTCCTTGATTACTAGTTACTAACCCTTGTTTCCTCTGTTTTACAAATTCACTTTCTACATTCTTGCTTTCCAATTTCAGCTTTACTTCCTTCCCTATTAAATTTGTTCTCAGGTTACCCCTGCCAAGCTAGTTTAAAATCTCCCCAACAGCACTAGCAAAACTGCCCGCGAGGATATTGGTCGCAGCGTTGTTGAGATGCAACCCATCCGGTTTGTACAGGTCCCATCTCCCGCAGAAGCAGTCCCAATGCCTCAGGAATTTAAAGCCTTCCCTCCTGCACCAACTCTCCAGTTTTGCGTTCATCCTTTCTATTTTCGTATTCATTAGCACCGGTAGTAACCCGGAGATTGCTACCTTTGAGGTCCTATCCTTTAATTTTTCTCCTAGCTCCCTAAGTTCTGCCTCAGGATCTTATCCCTCTTTATACCTATGTCATTGGCCCAATATGGACCACAACCTCTGGCTATTCACCCACTCCGCCCAGAATTCCCTGCGTCCACTCTGTGACATGTGACATCCTTGGCCCTGGCACCAGGGAGACACCATACGATTCTGGAGTCACGTCTACGGCTACAGAAACGCCTCTCTATTCCCCTATTGAATCTCCTACCACTAAAGCTCTTTTATTCTTTGTCCCTCTCCCCTGTGCAGCTGAGCCATCCATGGTGCCTTGGACTTGGCTCTGCCGGCACTCCCCAGTGACACCATCGCCCTGATGCTGATGCTCAGAAGAGAATATCAGTTGGAATGCGAGATGGACTCCTGCATTACCTGCCTAGCATTCTTCCTCCATCTGGTGGTCATCCACTGTCCCTCTGCCTATATGCTTTTAAGCTGCGGGGTGACCACCTCCTGAAGCGTGCTATCCACGTAGCTCTCAGCCTTGCGGATGCA